>NC_132854.1:53492145-53801262 GCF_048164855.1 Canis lupus baileyi | reverse complement strand
GTATTGGTTGCCTTTTGTGCTTTAAAGTGCACAAGAAGGACACCTGGGTGGCTCAGCAGTTGAGTGCCTGCCTTTGGCTCAGGTCGTGATCCTGGGGTCCTGGGATGAGTCCCACATCAGGCTCCCTGCATGGAACCTGCTTCTCCCTCTGCCTGTGTCTCTGCCTCTCTGTCTCACAAATAAATAAATAAAATCTTTGAAAAATAAAGTGCACAGGAGATCTATCATGTTCTCTCAGTTTGAGAGCTTTGCCACAACCTAGTGGTCAGATGAATTTCAGATAGCTTGCCCAAAGACCAGTGCTAACAGATGGTGGGGCCAGCACTCAAATCCGAGCCCTCAGAGCATTCAGTGAGTTTCTTTCCAATTCCCTTGTCTTACAAATGAGGGAACACCCAAAGAGATTAAGTGATTTAGACAAGATGATGAAGCTGGTTAATGGTCATTCCATGACTGGATTCCAAATGTTTTCCCTCAACATTTCTTTCTTCCAGCAAGTGAGGAGTTTGTTGGCTGGTTTAAAGAGCTTTCTGATGAGATAATGCCCATAAAGCACACACTCTTGTGTCTGGCCATGAGGCCTCAGGAAGGGAAGACTACCTTCTCTCCTCCTGCTGGCTTCTCCTGCTTCCTCTGTGGTTCAAGTCTAGCCTCGGGTCAGAAGACCACACAGAAAACAAGACTCCCCATGATTTGCTTGCTGTTCTGGTGAAGGTTTTATGTAGGGGCACCTAAGCATGAACACTGGAATGTGTATGAGCTGGTCCAGTTGGGAACTGTTTCTTGTTACGGAAGCTGATAGCACCCTCGAGTCTTACCACAGACCTGCCCTCCAGGACACAGACCCCGTCCCTGAGAGGCCCCTGCCACCAACAGAGAGACAGTGACCAAGAGGACTGTCTCCAGTGCTCCAGTGCTCACACCACAGTCCCTGTGGCAGCTGGCATCAGTGTTCAAGAACAAGGCCAAGAAGTCTCTGGATCTGCACCCAGCTCTACACTCAGTGCTGGGTTACCCTGCATAAGGGACCTAATCTGTCTGGACGTCAGTTGCTCCCTATGTTTTGAGATTATAGTGAGAATTAACAAAAGTGTTTTAAAAAGTCTGGCGAAGACAAGGCTTTCAGGAATTAGGAGCGGTCACTTTTTTTTTTCCCCAATCAGTGCAGGGCTGCTGGGTGGCAGGGCCTGCCCTGACCTTGGCTGGCGGCCTACACAGGTGTTATCTTTAGATCAGATATTTTATTTTTTACCCTCAAGAACTCAGCTTTTTCTCTCCTTCCTAATGAATCATACAAAGCGCCTTCCCTACTTTTCCAAGAGATGTATAGTTATCCTGAAAACAAACCTGTGCCTGGGTGGCTGCTGCCTGGATCTGTGAGCGTCTCTGTGGAAGGATGGCTCATCTCAGGGGTATCCCTTGAATGGAGATGGGAGCCTACTGTAGATGCCCTGTGCTGTCCTCCTCCAAAGGACAGAAAGGAGGTTAAGAGGACAGCTTGGCTTCAGGAAACTGCCTTGTGGACCAAGCAAAAACTGGGTTTGACCACACACTTCTCTGTACTTGTTTGCTTTGGCTTAGAAACACAGAACTTGACCCACTTATCACAAAACCTTTGGTAACAGAGGGTCGTATTTTATCGTCACTGCCTACTATATACAGAGAGAGAAAGCATCTGTGCCAGGCACCATGGTACATTTTATGTATCATCCTCACGATTAGATGGAGAGAGTATTTCTCTTATACACATGAAGAAACAGAGAATTAGAGCTATTAGATGGCCTGCCCATGGTTACACAGGTTGTCCTAACCCAGATTAAAATCCAAGCCTGGGGATGCCCGGGTGGCTCAGTGGTTGAGCGTCTGCCTTTGGCTCAGGGCATGATCCTGGAGTCCCAGAATCAAGTCTCACATCAGCCTTCCTGCGTGGAGCCTGCTTCTCCCTCTGCCTCTCTCTGTCTCTCATGAATAAGTAAGTAAAATATTGAAAAATAAAATAAAATCCAAGCCTGTTTGATTTAAAGCCCCATTCTTAACCCAAATATTCCTGATCTTAAGAATTAGCCGGGGTGATTCTTAAAAATAGAGTAGATGAACTACACCCCTGATCAGCTGAATCAGAATCTCCAGAAAAGAGGCTGGGGGATCTGAGTTTTTTAACAAGAACCCCAGGTGATTGATATTTTGAAAGACAGCACTACACTCCTGGCTCTTCACCCACAGTTTGCTGAAATCACACAGGGCACATAAAGCATACCAATGCTTACTTCCCAGGCACAAGCCGTGGGTTTTTTCCCAGTTTTTTGTTGTTGTTGTTGTTGTTTTAAGATTTTATTTATTCTTGAGAGACACAGAGAGAGAGAGACATAGGAAGAGGGAAAAGCAGGTTCTCTGCGGGGAGCCTGATGCGGGACTCGATCCCACAACCCTGGGATCATGGCCTGAGCTGAAGGCAGATGCTCAACCACTGAACCAACTCAGGCGTCCCCCCAGTTCTGTCTTTGAAGAAGCACTTAACTCTCTGCAGCTCACTCCATTTTCTTGGCTATAAAAATGAAGATAGATCCTGACATTTTTGCCCCACGTACCTCATAGGAGTGTGGTGACAGTGGAACGGGGATGCTGGTGAAGGCATTCTGCTCAGTGCTCACTGAAATGAAATGTTTCAAAATCATATGAACCTTTTAATCACCTGCTCAGTAGGCCTTTGTGGGTTGACACGACAATCTAATAATCCCTTTAACCTGGCTTTGTGGGAAAATGCATTCAGATTTCAAAATAATTCACACACAAATTTTAGAATGCGATTTATTTTAACTTTCAGGACTGCCTCGAAAGGTATTTTTGTTATAGGCCTAGGAATATTGAATATATCCTGTGAAATCTTTTCCATGTGAACATTAAATGAACAGTTGATTTGACTTCCTGGTCTATTTGGTCTCTCTTTAAAATAAACGTTAAATTTATTCAACATTTAAATGTTAAATGCAAAGTGTAGACTAAGATGATATCTATTCAGTTGACTGCACCATGAAAAATAATAATAGGTCTGATTCAATAAACACTTCTATGTGCCAAATCTATGCTAAGCCAGTAGTCTTCATACTTCCCTGTTGCATGTTATTATTCCCATTTGCTGAGGCTCAGAGAGACTAATTATCTTGGAGTCATTTAGCTCATAACAATAGTAGATACAGGATTCAAACAAATGTTAGCTGCCCTGGTTCCAGGGTCTTAGCCATCCAGCTATATGAATATGAGATCGCCAGGCAAGTGCATGGACTGGGAAGCAAAGACAGGAAAACAAGAGCACTGGCTGTGTTGGAGCAGAAGGATTATGGTTGATAGGTCCTTTTTTTTTTTTTTTTAAGATTTTATTTATTCATGAGAGATACAGAGAGAAAGAGAGAGAGAAGCAGAGACACAGGCAGAGGGAGAAGCAGGCTCCATGCAGGGAGCCCAATGTGGGACTCAATCCCAGAACTCCAGGATCACACCCCAGGCTGAAGGCAAGCACCAAACTGCTGAGCCACCCAGGGATTCTTGATATGTCCTTTTTTTTTTTTTTTTTTTAAGGTAAAATGAATTACGGTATAAAAATGTATGTAATACAGAAAAACTGGTAGTAGAAAAAAAAGTTGCATTAAAAAGCTACCTGGGAACACCTGTGTAGCTGAGTTGGTTAAGCATCTACCTTCAGCTCGGGTCATGGTCTTGGGGTCCTGAGATGGAGCCCACGTTGGGCTCTCTGTTCAGTGGAGAAACTGCTTCTCCCTCTCCCCCTTGCTCATGCTCTCTCTCGCTATCTCTGTCTCTCTCTCAAACAGATAAAATATTTTTTAAATTTTTTTTTACTGTGAAAAAAGAAATAAAGAAGTTGCATTAAAAAACTACATGGAAGGGCACCTGACTACCTCAGTCAGAAGAATGTGCAACTCTTGATATCGGGGTCATGAGTTTGAGCCCCATATGGTGTGTAGAGATGACTTAAATAAATAAAACTTTAAAAGAATAAAATAAAAAACTACCTGGATTTTAAGAATGGATGTTGCAACTTTCATGGTTGTAGGTTCTGGGTTTTCATTTCTCTCTAAACCTTTGTGATTTTCTCGTCTCTGTGAAAATTAAAGAGAAAGAAGTTAGGGTGGCCAGACATCTACCCTATACCCGTTGGCCCCGACTTTGTAGAAGAGGGTGAGGGCACCAGGAAAACTCACTCTCAGCCCTCTTCAATCCCACTCTCATCTTTCATATCAAGGTGGGGGGTGCTGTTCCCGCATGGCCCCACCGGGTAAGCCAGCCAACCCCAAGAAGGGGGAGAGCCTGGAACTCTCACCCCGTCTCCTGCCCACCCCCAGCTGTTGCTCCAGACCAGGACAGTCACATCCAGCACTTTACCAGCATGTGTCTCCTAAGCACATGACTTGACAGCCAAGTGATGTCATTTGTGTCACTGGGGCAGTGCATCCTTAATCCAACCCTCCCTTGCCTCCTTTCAGAGGAGTCTTGTTTCCAAAAGTGACTTTTATTCCTTTCTAACAGATCTCTGCAAACGAAATTGAAATGCTTCTGATGAGGCTGCCACGCATGTTCAAACAGGAATTCACAGGCGTGGGAGCGACGCTGGAGAAAAGGTGGAAGCTGTGTGCCTTCGAAGGGATTAAAACGACCTAACTGTGAAGAGCGAACACGTGTCTCTGGAAATGAAGCTGCCTGAACTCGGCGAGGGCTGTGTGGCGTGAGCACTGGAGGCTGAGCCCAGGCCCACGTGGGGCCCCTGCGGAGCCAGCGGGGCCTCCCTTCACTTACATCTGTGGCGTTCTCCTGTGAGTGGCAACGTGATTGTGTACCAGTTCCCTAACACAAAGCTTCATACTGTGACAGATCTGTTTCCTATGAAAACCAACAATTCCACGGTCATAATGATGGCAAAAATCTTAAAATATGCTATGTTTGAGAATAGCTCACCAAGCAAAATATTTAAAGTTAATGACGGTGTAGCAATGGTTGTCGCTAGGCTACAGAGTTGTATAGGTAATGTATAGCTGAAATCATTCAATGACATTTTCCTGAAAGTCTTTGTTTTAGTAAAAAAAATAAAATAAAAACAAAAATAAAAATAAAAAGTAATTTTACAGTGAAGAAAAAAATCATACCAAAAGAAAACTTGAATATGTGTCTGAACATTTACTGTATTTTGTAAATTAAGTTATATGCTATTCCAGGGACTTTTGCCTTATTGAAGAGGCAGAAAATGTGACTGGACTCCTTGAGAATGCTTTATCAAGAATATTATTTTTCTAATGTAACAATTCTCCATCATAAGTTCTTTTAACATGGACTGCATAACAATTTTCATAAAATGTAAATAAAGGAAAAGCTAGTGCTACTGTCTTGTACTTGGTATGTAATATTCAGGTTTATGCATCAAAATAAACATTCGGTAAATATTCCTGTTACAAATTTTATAGCAAAGATATTAATTTTTTTCAATAAATATGACTTCTGCCGTAAAGGTTTTGCAAATTATTCTTCGATATACCTTAATTCACCTTTAAGAAGTCTTTTTCACACTATTCAGTCCCATCTCATATCCCACTATTTTTCGATGACTATCTACATGAATGACTGAGACAAAACATCATTTTTGATGTTTTATAAGAACTAAAATGGGAAGTACCAAGAAAAGGAGATTATATAGCATTAGGGTAGGTACTGTTTTAAAATACCAATGCCTTGATCCAAACACAATCAACATAAATATTACCATTATTTTTTGTCTGCATAGGCAAGTACAAAATAACCAACTAGTTAATATTAATTCCTGGATTTATTTATTTGTATGTTTGTTAGAAACAGAGAAGTTAGAAAAGGAATTAAAGAAATCACACTTGGGCCAACAATTTGGTTAGAATTTGGGCTTTCACGATTTATTTTAATTACAGATAGAACAGAGCTTTAAGATGTATCTCCCTTCTGCTTGTGTAAAAATCACAAAAAAAATGACAAGTATTCAAGATATCACTTTTAAATGAAACATTTTTTAGGAAGACAGCTCAACAGTGAATCTTCAAAATTCTGAAAAGATGTTCACAATTTCCTATTAGGAAGTTACTGTCTTCAGGATCTTTTTATTGAGCCCTGATACATTAAGGTACTTATTCAGGCCTCCCATAAACATCTGTAGGTTATGTTCAGACTCAGTGCTAATCCTGCAAATATGGAGATGAGGAAGAAAAGACCTTGTCCTTAATGACCTCAGAGTTCCATAGGAAAAAGACATTTTTTTCCAAAAGTTGCTATATAATGTGAGCCAGGTGACAGGAAAGATATAACAAGGGTGCTATGGGATTCAAACTAAATGTCAGTATCATATTAAATACTGAAACACTAGAGGTCTTTCTAATACCATCTATTGGTTCCCACCACTATCATCATACTGACATACTTATCTCTAGGTCAGGACATGCAAATAAGGATAAAACCGTGAAAGGAGATGACCTCATTTACAAATAATGTCATCATCAAACAGAAAACCTAAGAGGTTTGCCTGAGGAATAATTAGAAGAAAGAGATTTCCATAAACCGGCTAGTTAAAGACAAAAAGTCTGGTAGGGACACAAGGTACCACAATCTAGACTATTTCTGATGGAAACCATGGGAGAGATTTTCAAATGTGCATTCACATTTTCAAGTATTGCCGGTAGTCACCTTAGTGGAAGGATACACAGCACAGAGTAAAACCCTAACTTAGGGCTCCAATCAGGAAAAGGAATTGGACAGACCTTAGGTTGGACAAGAAAACACCACTGCCTAAACACACTGTTCTGAGCCTGAAATGGCAAGTAGAGGACTGAAATGGTTAACATGGCTTCCAAAATATTTGACTAATTCCCGGAGATAAGTTTTTATACCAGGAGAATCTATTTTGGCTGTGGTGTTTTCATTGATACTTGAAATTCATTATACTAATTGTCTAGAAATACATGAGTTACATATGTGAATAACTTATCTTTGCAGGAAAAATTTGTAAATTATTTCACATTCAGATTCAGAAGAGACCATAGGGATCAGCTGGGGCCATCTGGATTCTACATATGTGTGTCACCCCATTCTTTTTAATCAGGATAATCCTACATAAAGACACTATCGTCCTCGTTTGTCACACAAGGAGAATGAGGCTCAGAAGTTCTAAGAATTTTGGCCAAGTCTACACAGAAAATGTTGATTACAGGATTTGAATCAAGAGCCAACTCCAAAATATGTTCTTCACACTAGGTCACATTTCTAGTTCAACGTATTCCCACCCCTCCCAGGTTTCCAGTGCCCACCCAGTGCTTCTGGATCACCGCTTTTGCTCTCCTTTTTCTCCACCATCCCATAAACATGGGTATGAGTATGAAGACTCTAGCCCTTCTCTTGCAAATCTACCGGTAACAAATCATGGTTCCTGGACTTCTAGAATAAGCAGAAAATCAAAAGTTTGGAGATCCTCATAACCTGGCCTCAATGGATCTTTTGGGCTTGCTTTTATACTGCGCCCCTGAATAGGACTAAGTATTTGCTGCCTTTCTGCTTTTGTTCATACCTTTCTATCCAAATAAAATGACCTTATTCACATCTAGTTACCACAGTTTTACAAAATTCACTTAAGGGGAAAGTGCAAAGCCCCCCACCCATGAAGTTCTGCTCCATCCCCCAGCAGAAGTCACTTCTCCAGTCTCTCCATGGCCATCCCATATTGACTCTTTCTTAAGACACTTACTGCCCAGCTGTCTTTATTCTCTCCCTATTAGATTACAAGCTCTTTGTGAGAGCTGAATGTGTCTCATTTACTTTGAATTATTTCTCAAAGTCGTTTTCCTTATAAATTTTTAGAAAACAGAACAGGAAAAAAAAAAAAGAAAGAAAACAGAACAGAGAACAAACCAACATGTCTTGATGCCTCCAGGAACCAGTTTTCTCATAGCCTTAGAGGAAACAATTTACAAAATATCTGAAAAGCCTGCAGATATCTTAGATCCAAGATTCCAAGGCATAAAAATGTAAGTGATCATGTACTACGTATTACTGAAATACAGAAAGCAACCAATTCCCTCACAAAGTTCAAACCCAAATAAATTATCAACTCTTCTGTGAAGCCCTGATGCCCTCAGGAACCTCCTCTCCAGTGTTCCCATCACTATTCATTGTATTTCTACTGCAGCCTTTCTACCATATTTTAATTATTTGTGAATACAGCTATCTTATCCCAGTCCCACAGTCTCCTTTACTCATATTTCCAGTCCTCAGTCTAATATGACATGCCACGACTTCTCTATTTTTAAATAAATATTTACCAACAGAATGAACCAAATGAATGAAAGAAGGAGCCACCCAGGAACTTAACAAATTTGCTGAACCAGAACATACTCAGGCATCAGGTTCAGTAATCCAGGCTAGAACTTTCTGCTCCTTAGTTATAAGATGTTGGTGGAATTCTTACCTTCTTTTTCAAGATATTTTTCCTTGTTGCAAACTATACATAATATTTATCACTTAAACCATTTGTAATCTACAATTCAGCGACATTAAATACATTTACGAAGTTACACTACCAATCACTACTATAATTTTTCATCATCGTCCTCACCAAAAATACTTTAAGGTACCCATTAAAAACTAACTCCCTTCACCCCCACCTTCCAGCCCCTGATGCCTATTTACCTTGTGTCTCCTTGAATTTGCCTATAACAGCTTTCTAGAATAGAGATGGAGACACCTGGTATTTGTCCTTCTGTGTCTCACTTCTTTCACGGGGTTGATGTCTTCAGTGCTCACCCATGTTGCAGCATGAGTCAGAGTGTCATTCGTTTTTTAAGGCTAATATTCTACTGTGCGAACTCTTCTTGCTGGATTAGATATCCTTTACCTATTGCAGCAAGGAAAAATCAGTTGTCTGTGTTTAAAAATACTTAAGTACTTTTATTAAACCACATCAAAAACAATATGTGAAAGTGTAAAGAAGCTTGTTTCCATCTGGGTAAATCTCTCATTTTCACCAAGGGTGATAAAAATGAAATGATAAAAGTAGAAAAAGCTGGTAGTGATTGCATAGAAAACAAGACTGTTTGAACAAATGTCCACGCAACAATGTGATATGCAACAAGTTGGTTTTTCTTGGTGTGGGTTGGGGATGTTTTACTTGAAATTTGTTTTTAATCCTTTTACTAAAAATGGCTGCTCTGTTTATTGCACTCAATAAAAGATGTTTTAGCCTGAAAACAGAACTATTTTACCATAATACTCAGTTTCTTTTCATAAACTGAGAAAATAAAGAGATGTCAGAGATGCCTAAAATTCTACAGCTTGGTTTACTTTCTATCAAAATGGTAAAAGGTTAACATGAATATTCAGTCAGTCTGTCATTAGTATCTGAATAAACTATACAGGCACACCTCATTTTATTGTGCTTCACAGATATTGTGGGTTTTACAAATTGAAGGTGTGTGGCAACCCTGCACCAAGCAAGTCTCTTGGCACCGTTTTTCCAACAGCATTTGCTCATTCATTTCTCGGTGATACATTTTGGTAATACTCACAATATTTCACACTTTTCATTATTATTAGGTCTGTTATCAGTGACCTTTGATGTTACTATTGTAATTGTTTTGGGGCGCCACAAACCACATCCATTTAAGATGGCAAACTTAAAGGATAGATGTTACATGTGGTCTGACTGCTTCACCAACTGGCCATTCTCCCCATCTCCCTATTCCCTGAGATTCAGTAAGACTGAAATTTGGCCAACTAATAATCCTACAATGGCCTCTAAGTGTTCAAGTGAAAGGAAGAGTTGCGTATCTCTTACTTCAAAGCAAAAGCTAGAAAGGACTCATGAGGAAGGTATGTCAAAAGCCAAGACAAGCCAAAAGCTAGGTCTCTTGTGCCAAATAGCTAAATTGTTTCTTCTGCATTTGTGAATGTAAAAGAAAAGTTCTCAAAGAAAATTAAAACCAGCAGACGCATGAATGGTAAAGCCAAACAGTCTTATTGCTGGTATGAAGAAAGTTTGAGTGGTCTGGATAGAGAATCAAGCCAACCACAACATTCCCTTAAGCCAAAGCCTAATCTAGAGCAAGACCCTAACTCTCCAATTCTCCAAAGGCTGAAAAAGGTGAGGAAGCTGCAGAATTGGTTTAAAGCTGGCAGAGGTTGGTCTCCACAACATAAAAATATGAGGTGAAGCAGCAAGTGCTGATGTAGAAGCTACAGCAAGTTATCCAGAAGAACTGGCTAAGATAATTAATGAAGGTGGCTACACTAAACAACATATTTTCAACGTAGACAAAATAGCCATCAATTGGAAGAAGATGCCACCGAGGGCTTTCATAAGAGAAAGAGAGAAGTCAATGCCTGGTTTCAAAGTTTCAAAGACAGAGTGACTCTTGTTAGGGGCTAATGAAGCTGGTGACTTGAAGTTAAAGCCAATGCTCCTTTAGCATTCTGAAAATCCTAGGACCCTCATGAATTAAGCTAAGTCTATTCTGCCTACAATCTATAAATGGAAGAACAAAGCCTGGATGACAACATCTCAGCTTACAACATGGTTTACTAAATATTCTAACCTCTCTGTTAAGACCTACTGCTCAGAAAAACAGACTCATTTCAAGATATGACTGCTCACTAACAATGCACATGAACACCCAAGAGCTCTGATGAAGAATGTACAGCCAAGATTAATTTTATTTTCATTCCTGCTAACACAACATCCATTCATCAGCCCATGGATCAAGGCATAATTCTGACTTTCACAGTTTATTATTTAAGAAAAACACTTTGTGGAGATAACCAAGATCAGAGTAGAAATAAACAAAATATAAACCAAAAAAAAAAAAAAAAAAACAATAGAACTGATCAATGAAACCAGGGGCTGGTTGTTTGAAAAGATCAACAAAATCAATAAACCTTTAACCAGACTCATGAAAAAAAAAAAAAAAAGGAAAACAAAGGAAAGAGGACTCAAATAAACAGAATCAGAAATAAAACGGGAGAAACAGGGATGCCTGGGTGGCTCAGTGGTTTAGCGCCTGCCTTCAGCCCAGGGTGTGATCCTGGAGACCCGGGATCGAGTCCTGCGTCGGGCTCCCTGGGTGGAGCCTGCTTCTCCTTCTGCCTGTGTCTCTGCCTCTCTCTGTCTCTCTCATGAATAAATAAAATCTTTAAATAAAAAAGGGGGAGAGAAATAACAACCAACAACACAGAAATACAAAAGACTATAAGAGGTTAGTAGGAAAAATTACATGCCAACAAACTGGATAACCTAGAAGAAATGGATAAATTACTAGAAACATATAACATCCCAAAACTGAATTCAGAAAAAAATAGAAAATTTGAAAGGACTGATTACCAGCACTGAAATTCAATCAGTAAAAAAAAAAAAAAAAAAAAAAAAAAAAAAAATCCCAGTAAACAAAAGTCGGGCCAGACGGTTTCACAGGTGAATTCTATCAAGCATTTAAAGAAAGTTGGTAACTATTCTTCTCAAACTATTCCAAAAACTAGAAGAGGAAGAAAAGCTTTCAAATTCATTCATTACCCTGATACCAAAACCAAATAAAGACATAACAAAAGGAGAGAATAATAGGCCAGTATTTCTGATGAACCAAATGCAAAAGTCCTCAACAAAATATTAGCAAACTGAATCCATTGATACATTTAAAAAATCATTCCCTATGATCAACTGGGATTTATCCCTGGGATATAAGGGTAGTTCAATATTTGCAAGTCAATCAATGTGATACATCATCAACAAGATGAGGTAAAAACCTTATGATCATTTTAACAGATGTAGAAAATGCATTTGACAAAGTAAAACATCCATTCATGATAAAAAAACCCAAAGTAGTTTCAGAGGGAACATATTTAACATAATAAAGTCCATATATGAAAATCCCAAAGCTTACATCACATTCAATGGGGAAAAACTAAGTGTATCCCCTAAGGTCAAGAACAGACAGGGATATCCACTCCCACCACTATTATTTAACATAGTTTGTTATTTAACTATATTTAACATTTATTGGGAGTCCTAGCCATAGCAATCAGACAACAAAAAGAAATAAAAGGCATCCAAATTGGTAAGAAAGAAATAAAACTATTTACAAGTGACATGATATTCTATCTATATAGAAAACCATAAAGACCCCACCAAAAAACTACTAGAACTAATAAATGAATTTAGTAAACCTGCATAATACAAATCAATGTATAGAAATCTATTGCATTTAAATACACTAATAATGAAGCAGCAGAAAAGAAATTAAGAAAACAATCACATTTATAATTGCACCAAAAATAAGATACCTAGGAATATAAACTTAACCAAGGAGTTAAAAGATTTGTACTCTGAAGACTATAAAACTATATATCCATCTGTATGGATTAGAAGAGCAAATACTGCTAAAATGTCCATAACTACCCAAAGCAATCTACAGCTTTAATGCAATCCCTACCAAAATACGACATTTTTCACAGAACTAGAACAAACAATTCCAAAATTTATATGGAACCACAGAAAACTTCAAATAGCCAAAACCATCTTGAAAAAGGAAAACAAATCTAGTGGTATCACAATTCCAGATTTCAAGTTATACTACAAAGCTATAGTAATCAACTGTATGGTACTGAACAAAAGGCACACAGCTTAACAGAATAGAAAACCCACAAATAAACCTATGTTTATATGGTCAATCTTTGACCAGGGAGAAAAGAAAACGCAACCGGAGAAAGCCTCTTCAACAAACAGTGCTGGGAGAACTAAATAGCTACATGCAAAGGAATGAAACTGGACCCCAAAGATAAATTCAAAATGTTTCAAGGACCTAAATGTGAGACCTGAAACTATAAAAAACCTAGAGGAGAGCACAGGCAGTAATTTCTTCAATATCAGCTACAACAACACCTTTCTAGATGTATCTTTTTGTGAGGCAAGGGAAATAAAAGCAAAAATAAGTCATTGGGATTCTATCAAAATAAAAAGTTTATGCACAGCAAAGAAAACAATCAAGAAAACTAAAAGACAACCTACTTAATGGGAGATAAAATTTGTAAATGACATCTTTGATAAAGGGTTAGTATCCAAAATATATAAAGAACTGATACAACTCAACACCCCAAAACAAGTAATCCAATTACAAAATGGGCCAAAGACATGAACAGATATTCCTTCAAAGAAGAAACACAGATGGCCAACAAACACATGAAAAGATGCTCAACATCACTGATTATCAGGGAAATGCAAATCAAACTACATAAAGATAACACTTCACACATTTTAGAATGGCTAAAATAAAAAACATGAGAAATAACAAGTGTTGCAGAAGATGTGGACAAATGGGTACTTTCATGCACTGTTGGTGGGAATGCAAACTGGTACAGCCACTCTGGAAAACAGTATGGAGCTTCCCCAAAAAGTTAAAAATAGAACTATCCTATGATCCAGTAATTGCACTACTGGGTATTTACCCACCCAAAATATAAAAACACTAATTCAAAAGGATACATGCACCCCTATTTATTACAGCATTATTTATAATGGCCAAACTATGGAAGCAGCCAAGTGTCCCTCAACTGATGAACAGATAAAGATGATATGGTATATATACATAATGGAATATTATTCGACCAAAAATAGAATGAGATTGTGCCAGGTGCAACATGAATGAAGCCAGAGAGTACAATCCCAAGCAAAATAAGTCAGAGAAAGACAAAGATCAAATGATTTCACTTATATGTGGAACTTAAGAAACAAACAACCAAAACAAAAGAGAGAGACAAACCAAGAAACGGACTCCGAACTACAGAGAACACACTGATGGTTACCAGAGAGGAGGGGGGGGGATGGGTGATGATGGTGAATTAGGTGATATGGATTAAGGTACACCTGTCATGAGGAGCACTGAGTAAGGTAGAGAATTGCTGAACCACTATATTGTATACCTGAAATGAATATAACGTTGTATGTTAACTATACTAGAGTTAAAATTTCAAAAATTCCCTTCCCTATCGTCGCCCTCTTCACCTTGGATCATGTTCAAGAAATCTGATGAAAAAGAAAATGTGTCCCACAGCATCCAGTTGAAAACCTCAGTTATAAAGGGTATTAAGAATCAATTGATAGAACAATTTCCAGGGATTCAACCGTGGCTTAATCAAATCATGCCTAAGAAAGATCCTGTCAAAATAGTGTGATGCTGTGAACATAGAGAAATCCTTACAGTAAATGGAGAATTACTATTTTTTAGAGAAAGAGATGGGCCTTTTTATTCAACCCTAAGGTTACTTCACAAATATCCTTTTATCCTGCCACACCAGCAAGTTGATAAAGGAGCCATCAATTTGTACTCAGTGGAGCAACTACCATGTGTCCAGGCTTAACGTCTCCTAGAGCTAAACTTCACCCTGTTGTAGTAGGGTCAATTGTTGCAATCATGGCAGAAGGAAAACAGCATGCTCTGTGTATTGGAGTCATGAAGATGTCTGCAGAAGATACTGAGAAAGTCAAAAGAGGAATTGGCATTGAAAACATCCATTATTTAAATGATGGGCTGTGGCCTATGAAGACATCAGCAAGCCTCGGAAGGAATGCTCTGGGCTAAATATGGATATCATGCTGTATCTGTGTCTGTGTGTGACGCATGAAGACAATATCTCTGTGGTTATGCTGAATAAATTCAACAGATGCTAAAATTCAAAAATAAATAAAATTTCCAAAATTAATCTAAAAATCTATATACTTCATAAGGCGATCACTGCCATAAATAGTGATTCCTCCGATGGACCTGGGCAAAGTAAACTGAAAATGCTAGATGTCATTAAGAACATTTGGGATTCTGGGGAAGAGGTCAAAATAACAACATTAACAAGAGTTTGGAGGAAGTGATACCAGCCTTCATAGGTGTCTTGAAAGGGGTTCAAGACTTCAGTGGATCAAGTAACTGCCGACGTGGTGGCAAGAGCAAGAGATGAGTGTTAGAAATGGAGCCTGAAGATGGGGCTGCATTGAGGCAACCTCGTGATGAAAAGAACAAAAGAAAGTTGCTTCTTATGGATGAGCAAAAAAAACGGTTTCTTAAATGGAACCTACTGCTAGTGCAGATGCCGTGAATATTGTTGAAAAGACAACAAAGGCTTTAGCATATTACATAAACTGAGTTGATAAAGTTGTAGCAGGGTTTGAGAGGACTGATGCCAACTCTGGAAGAAATCCTAGAATCAAACAGCATTACCTGCTATAGAGGAATCATTTACGAAAGGAAGAGTCCATGGATGCAGTTAACTTCTTTGTCTTATTTTGAGAAATTGCCACAGTCATCCCCACCTCCGGCGACCACCACCCTGATCAGCTATCAGTTTCAATACCCTCCTGCCAGCAAAAAGATTATGACTCACTGGAGGCTCAGGTGATGGTTAGCACGTTTTTAGCAATAAAGTATTTTTAATTAAGGTATGTGCATTGTGTTTTAAACATAATCCTATCACACATTTAATAGACTACAGTATAGTGTGTGTATATGTATTTTATGTGCACTGGGAAGCCAAAAATTCACTTGACTCACTTTATTGCGATACTCACTTTATCACAGCGGTCTGGCACTGAACCTACCGTATCCGCAAGATATGCCTATATTTTTAAGTACAGCACATCACACATGAACATTTCAGAGTTAAACAAATTATAGTGAATTATATATTAGATCACTAGAAATATTGTGTCTCCAGTTCCACCACTTCAGAATTTCTTCTTTTGCTTCCACATGGATTTTATTTTCATTTCTGGGCTTCAGAGATTTAGAAATTGCTCAAACTATATCGGAGAATATCCAGGCTGTGCTGGAGTCCAGTCCCAGAGCCAACATTCCCTGGGCTTGTGACCACACTGAGGCGCTAGTCCCAGATTCACGATGTGTCCTGTGAAAGCCTACATCACAGGGTTGCTGTGATGAATAAATAAGACAGCATGCATGGAGCACTTAATGCAGAGCCAGGCCGACTGAAGCCACTGGTTTCTGCAAAAATCGTTCTTTAGATACACCATCCCAAAGCAGCAAAGTAGGCAAGCCTTTTTCCCTGTTATCTTGTCCTTAGGGATAAACAATGTTTCTTCTTCTTCTTTTTTTTTTTTTTTTAATAGAATTTATTTATTCATGAGAGACCCAGAGAGAGGCAGAGACACAGGCAGAGGGAGAAGCAGGCTCCTCATGGGGAGACTGATATGGGACTTGATCCCAGGACCCCAGGATCACGCCCTGAGCCGAAGGCAGACACTCAACCACTAAGCCACCCAGCTGCCCCTGTTTATGTTTCTAAATGTAAGAATAAAATAAGTTTAAGGCAAGCATCATCCCCACAAATAGTCCATTACATATGTGCAAGTGTTAAGACTGACATAAACAAAATAATTGTTAATTCTCTAATCTGCAAGGACTTTCGTAACTCGTATAGGTCACCAGACACAAGACAGTGACCCTCACGACAGAGAAAATAGAGAGTAGGAATTCTTTATTACAGGTTTTTTTTTTTTTAATGTATTTGGTATATTTCCAGTAAACAGTAATCAGGGTCAAATACCTTCAACTGTGAAGAAACTATGGCTCTGGGCAAGTGCCACTTTGAATGATAGTCAACTACATATACAGTATGCAAGGATTAAATAAAGTATTAATTATGTTTTTTTTAACCCAGTGGAGATATTATCAGGAAAAATTATGGCTGTAGCTGAAGTATGCAGTAGTATTATTTTAGAGAACATACATATCCATTATGGTTGCTGAGAGTATCAAAGTAAATGACTCCAGTAAACCTAGTAATTACAGACTGGTTGTTAATAAAATTAGCTATTCTGGCCCACAATTTTAACTGTCTGCTCTCAGAACTGTACAGATACCCAAACAATAAAAACTCAGATGTTTGTACTGCATATTTCACCTCTTATATAATGTACATTTATCAGTACGAGGTTATGTAATGGAATGTTCTTACTTCATAGGAAAAACAGACTCATAAAAATAAATTGCAGACATTTTACAGTAGAAATGGTACTTTTCCACACAAAGCAAAAAAGTGGTTAATGTACAATAGAAAGTGCATTGCATGTAATGAAATGCATTTTTTTGTCTAGCAAATATATTTATTGTGTGTTGAAAATTGTAATATCTTCCCCTGCACAAAGAAATTTCTATTATAAAGCCCATTTGCTATTGTAGGGAGTGAAACCCTTTTCCTTGTTTACTAAAGTCGTCTATCTTAATATCAGCCCACAACACTGTCAAGTTCACTTAAGAAGAGCTATGTGTAGATAAGAATAAGGCTGAATCAGAAACCAGAATATTCCATTTCATCTGCTTTTCATATCTAAGCAAGTGCTGTGTAATCCACTACATCTGGTAGCAATCTCTTTTTTGGAAAGCTTTCTTCTTTTCAGAAGAAAAAGCTAAAAATTGGTCAATTTGAAGCTCTCATCAATAAATAAATCTTTTGCCTTTGAATATGTTTATGCATAAGTGAGGATTTGTTTCTCAAGCACTTTTTGAGCTACAATGTGACGTATAGGCTGGAAAATCAAACACTGTCTTCAGGTATGAAAACCACTGTGAGCCGTTTATTAACTAGACATTGATTGTTACATCAAATCAACATATCATGCATCATTTTTATGACTTACATTCACAGTAAATCAAGTTTCACATAGGAAGTGCTATAAGGCCTTAGGATATCTGTCACTTTCTTAGCTGAG
This sequence comes from Canis lupus baileyi, assembly GCF_048164855.1. NCBI lineage: Eukaryota > Metazoa > Chordata > Mammalia > Carnivora > Canidae > Canis > Canis lupus. Next base: position 53,783,486 of record NC_132854.1, on the reverse strand, counting down.
CAGTGACTAAGGTTCTGCACCTCATTATCTGTTCTTTGAGCAGAGAAAGGTAACTGGTTCAAAGCATGCCAAAGGAAGGGCTCTGTGGTGCTGGGCCTGGTAACTGTAGGTAGCAAAGGCAAGACAGTGAAATCTAGACTCTGCCGGTCTAGGGCCATGTATTTTGCATTGCTGCTTACTACTAGGGGCTGGTAAATGAAGCTTCCAGACTTTTGGTCACAACAGGTCGTAGAGACAGTATAGGGAGGTATTCAAGAGCATTTTCCTGGAATTATCCCAAGTCAGTGAGCATACCCCTTAATCTCGGAAATGGGGACAGTAGCAATACCTATCTCATTGAGTCTGTAATTCTCTCCATTGACTAAGTCTTACTAGGTCATCTAAGATTATAAAATTCTAAGCAAGTTTCCAATCTCACAGCCTCACACAGGCCCCTGCCAGCTTAAGAGTATTTCCTCTCAGAGGTTACCACTAACATCAAAGAGAGCCAGCTTCCTGAGTCCTACCTAGGAAAACAAATATTTTAATACATTACAACATGAAATCTCCCACGGTCCCAAGAGCCCAGCGCATTGTGGAGAACTAGAACTCAGGCTTCCAGAGAACGCCAGATTTCTGTGACTTCACTGGGAGGCTTGAGGGACTCGTGAAATGGATGAATAACCAGTCAAGTTCCTAACCCAAACCAGGCCTCCTGGAAGACAGTCTTGGCAAAGACAAACCTGATGTGTGTTCTCAAATATAAAATATTTCAGAGGAAACAGAATACCCCACTCTTGAGACAGAGAAAGGGCTAGATATCTTACCCCTAGTCTTCTATCTCCAATAAGGATGTGACATCTTAGTGAGAAAATCAAAGAGATAAAATCTATCTGGCACTACTCTGTTTCATTTTACAGGAGGGCAACAACATAGATGTATTGCCCTTTTTCCCTAGCATCCAGGTTTAACAAAGGACATAGGGGTAGAAGCAGTGACAAACTGCTCATAACTGCCATCTCCAATTTCTCAAATCTGAAAGTGTCGACTGGGGTATAGGAGCTCCCAACTCCTATTTTGTCCTTATAACCCTTTTGATTCCTATTTCATTATTTCCTTCTTCTCCCACTGGGCTTTGCCCTATGAGTACTCATCTCACTGTCTTATTAATTGACCAGATCAGGTACAGTGGCATTTTTTTTAATGAAAAAAAAAACACCCACTCCATGCATATATACATGCACTGATGCACATGTGTACAAAAATGTATATATTCACAAACATTTGTGTACACACACAATGTAAAGGTATACACGCACATGTAGCCATATTTACACACATTCACTTCATTGACACTCAAACACCTCTGCTTTTGGAAATCATTCCTTCCCCTCACATTCTTCCCTCACATTTTTTTTAATCTGTTATTTACTCTTCTAATGAGAATGATTAACTTATGACAAATAAGAAAAGGTACCACTCAACCCTATAGGTAATAAACATATGGAACTTACTTTGAAAAGATAATACTGGCAAGAAATGTAGGTGGATTTGAAAATATTCCAAACAAATTTATGAAAGAGCCAGAAAAGCCAAAGAACCTGAGATAGCTAACCAATGAGGACATCAGTGAGCCCTGTTCCAAGAAGGCGCTGGAGCAAGGTTATAACTCAAGAGATTCTAATACTTTCACAGAAACAATTCCTATAGTAGATGGAGATTATTAACAGGCCCCACTTAGTGGCCAATCTGTACTCACACCTCTTTCCCTCCAACTATGTAATCTCCCCCCACTCCAACTCTGGACTTGGTCATTTGCCCTGCTTTGGCCAAAGAAATGTTGGCAGAAGCTTGACAAGAGCCTGCAAGTTTCTGCATGCCCCTTGCATGACTGGGTTTGGACACTCTTGCACTATGACACAGCTACGAGAACACACTGGACTAGCCCATGGGAGGATGCACAATCTATGCAGTTGAGGCAAGTGGCTCAAGCGAAGGCCACCCTAGATCAGCTGATCTTTCAAGAAAACATGTCAAAGACAAGAAGCACAATTCATTCTCAACTGTTGATTGTAGACTTGTGAGTTAAATAAATGGTTGTGTAAGCTACTGAATTTTGGGATGACTTGTTATGTAGCATTATTTGAGGCAACAGATAATTGATACAGCAGTTATTTAGAATAAGGGTACTGCAACAACCAAAACTAAAAAATGTGGCATTGGCTTTGAGACCAGGCATTGGACAGAGGCTAGAAAAATGGTAAGAAAACTTCTCTAGAAGGATATAAAAAATGACATGGGTTATGTAGCAGCAGAGAAAAAGACTGTAGAACCACCACATGTGATTATTCAGAAAACAGAAGATGTACTAATGAGGTTTGGAATTTAAGCAGTAACGTTTCTGGGGGCGGGGGGGTGTTCACGGTGTCAGTTCGGTTCAGTAAGTTCACGGCTCTTACTGCATATTGATAAGGTTCTATAGCAAGGAAGAGGGTTAGAAAAATAACTGACCAGTGTGTAAGGAAATTTAGAGGGACTATAATGGGACCAGAGCTTCTTAGCTGGAAAACAAAATTGTTGCTCATCTCTAATCCTCCGGTTAGCAAAAATTCTCAAAATAAAATGTATCCTAGGGCAAGTATCCAATCAAATATTTAAGACTTTTTATTATGACCCCTGAAAGAAAGAAAGAAAAACCTAGCAGATCCTGTATGCTAGACAAGGCTACTAGAAATCTTGAGCATTGTCCCACAGCAACCTGACTTGCCCAAGTAAGTGCTTAAGCTCTGAGAGAGATCTAGCTCTAAAAGTATGGTACGAGTTGCTTTTGGCTCATCACATTTATAAGAAACCCACAAAAAGTTTGAGGGTACTGTACTAAGAAATCCACAAAACGTTTGAGGGTACCATACTGTCAAAAGTCTCACCAATTTATACTAAAAGAAACAGAGACAGTCAAAAAAGTGTCTAGAAAACCTCCGAGCTCTCCATTTCTACAAACGGGGAGCGGACTGAGAATACTGTGCAAAGCACAGAGACGGCCAAGCATGGTAACAAAGTAAAGATATCCCACATGTTAGAGCACAGAGCTACATAAAACAATGGACTGGAAAGTCACTCTCAGGGAGAAATGAGGCCTAATCAAGAACATTCCACTCCTCTGAATCGGCAGTCCTGGAAGCATTTGCAAGGCTAGACTTCAGAGTTGCTATAAACTAGTACCTCTTTAAGTGTTTCCCATTCTTCCTCTTTTTAAATGGGGTAGTGTACTACAATTATCCTATTCTTACCTGGTTTCATTAGGTTTGGGGACAAATCACTTTTTTTTTTTTTTCCATTCATAGATCTTCAACTCAAAGGAACTGTATCCAAGAAGTCACATTTGGATCTGTTAATACATGTTGACATCCTGAACCTTGAGCATGATGCTGTGATTAGATGGGATTTTTTTTTTTTTAGGAATCTTGGGAGGAGGGAGCAAATATATTTTGCATATGGGGGTAAAATGAATAATTAGGACCAAAGTGTGGACATTTCATTTCTGTATCAGCTTCCATTCCAATTTCTGTATTAGTGTCCTACTGCCACACATAACAATAGATGACCCAAAAACTGAATGGCCTGAAACAACAATCATTTACTTAGCTCACAGATTTGCGGGTTCGTGATTTAAGTAGGGAATTTCTCCTGATCTTGGTTGGGCTCACTTGCATGTTTTCTAGGTCAGGTAGTAACTGGCTGGGATCATGTTTCTGGTGGTGGTTGGCTTGGGACATGCATGTCTCAAATGACCTCAGCCATGAAAAGTCTGCCCTCCACAAGTTTTTCTCATCCTTCCAGGAGATTAGACCTAGCGTAAACTCTAACTATGATGGAGCAAGAAGAGAGTGTGATTAAGATCATGATTATGAAGAGCAGCAAGAAAGTAAGCCTCATGGCATTTCCCAACCCTCTGTTTGCATCATACCTGCTAACAACTGACTGACCAAAACAAGTGAATGAATGAGTCCAGAAACAAGGGACGGGTCCATCAATACAATTAACTTACCATAATTCCCAAACGGTCTTCTTTGGAAACCAGTGTCCCCCAGATGCTTCACTGAAAAAAAGAGTTCTGTGGTCACACAAATTTGTACAATGCTGATTATATCCTCTGGGTGAGTAACAGTCCTGATTAAGTTATTAAAGACTCTGAGAATTCCTACGTCTGTTTACCCTGGTTTAATTGTTCTCTATCACGCTCGTTTAGTCATGAAACACAATCACAAAAAAACTCTCAAACACAGCTTACAGAACAACTATTCCGTGAATCAGTCTGAGAAGCACTCGTCTAAGTTATGAAAACTTATAATAACTGCTTTACAAAGGGATTTAGGAGACCCAGAAGCTTTCATGACAGAGATAAATAAACTGCTCATGGTAATTATTTTCTCTATTCCTAGATGAGAAAACCAAAATCAGAAAAGTTAAGCAAGCCCCACAGGAAGAGAGCAGAGCAGCAAAGCTGGGATGCATATCCATATGCCTGATTCCAAACACCCATCACCTTATTATCTCCCTACCTGTCAATGGTGGAATGTCAAGACACCATAACAAATGGCAGGTGAAGCAGAACATGATAACAGTCTAATACTTGAAAAAATGTGTATTAGTGCTGGCTTTGCCACTAAGTGATCTTGAGCGGGTTACAACCTTCATAACAGAGTATATTGGAAATACCTTTAAAGAATCTGGAAAATATTTTGATGAAAAGCTCTTTGGGACACAAGAATCCTCTGAGGCTTTCCCATCTGCCACCATAAAGACGACCTAAAACTTACTGCCTTGTCATTCATCGGGTCCTGAACATAACAAATTCATTTTTTAATTTGTTTATTTCAATCCCTTAAGATATTCAAAATATCCTTTCAGCCTGAAACTCTTCCCTTGCCCTTTCTAATTTTCCAGTAAAATCTCGATGATGTATTCCACTGAGGGCATATTAATATTCTGAGGAGATACAATACCTGTACTGCAGACACTAATTTTAGAACATTCATCACTGAGGATGGTTTTCTTCTTCCTGTCCTAATTTTTTTTTTCCAGGTTGTCAGCCTGTTGGACTACATTAAGCTGGGTGGTGACTTTCCTTTATTAAACATTTCTTTCCTGAGGGCTTGCCCTTTGTTAGGAATGGCAGGAGGCCCAGGAAAGGGAGAATCCAGAGCCCTTAGATGCCCTGAGCTCGCCCCCTAACTGGGGAGATAAAACTTGGAGCAACAGGAGACCACACAGAGAACACCAACTGAACGGCAGAAACAAGGTCACTGTCAGGGAAGCTCTTTTACTGTTGCGGAATCCATCTTGGCTTTACCTCACCATTGTGATGAGGCAATGAGGTGAACTGGTCTCAATATCATTTCCAACTCTATGATCTAATGTCTGGTTTTGGTACAGCAGCAGCCACAACACCACACTATTCATTCAATGAAATACTTTGTTGTGCAGGAAGTATTCAAAATACATTCAAGTCTCCTGTTCTCCTGAAAAGGCAATCGGACTACTATCCTTTTTTATGGCCACCAGTCTAACAGTATATACTAGGATTGCTTCTCCTTCCTTTAGGAGGGAAGGCCTCCAGAGTAGGATTTCTCTACCTGGGCATTACTGACATTTTGAGCTGGATACTTTGTTGTGGGGTGCTCTGTGTACTGCAGGATGTTCAGCAGTTCTAGATGCCCAGTGGATGATAATAGCAACCCCCCACCCCTGATGTACAAATAAAAAATGACTCCAGACATTTCCAAATGTCACCTGGGGAACAAAATCTCTACTGGGTAAGAATCATTGCTCTGAAGTATAACGGAAAAGAAAAATCTTAATTTTTGAGTGAAAAGTGGATACCACTACTTAGTAACATCCTGAGATTCCTTCCAAGCCCCTGTGTGCAGTTGGGACTTCCCACAGTTATTCACATCAAAGACCCTAATCTGGCAGCTGGTCTGTATCTTTTCCATTTGTCCTCCATCCCCTATTACCTTTTGCTACTCTACACACCAGGTTTTTGAGCTCTTTATCAGACTTCCAATAGGGACCCCATTCTCTGGATTTTAATGACAACCAATCTTGAGCAATTTGGGACACATTTAGTGGCAAAACTAGGGAAGACTCCCATGGTATGTCATGGCATCATCTTCGAAAGTCTTGCTTCCTGGATGGTGAGCCAGGGAGATGCATCAAAACATGCATCCTCCAGTTCCCTCACACTGCAGGGTGAATCTCTATAGACTCAGCAGAGCCCACTCCTCAAGACCTCTACTCCTACTGAGCTAGGGTCAAACTAACAGTCTTACATCCAGAGCCTCAAAAAAGAGTATCAGTTGTTTTAAATCATAAAGCTAGCAGATGGAAGAGCCAGGATGTGAAGGTGGCCTTATCTACCTCCAAATGCTCAAGTTCTTTCCTTCACCACCACAGAAATGCATTACTTCAGGAAAAATAGAAAGAACTGGGAACACCATGAAGGTCATTCCATATTTTCCCCCACAGACGCGGTTGCATGCCTACACACATCAACAGACCATGATATACATCTAAAAAACATATAATGCTTGCTATGTGGCAAGTACACCCTCATTTAATCCTTATAATAATCTTAACAGCAAATATTCTCTTTATTCCTTTTAATTAGATTTCAGAAGTGGTTTTCTTGTCCACCAAACTTAGTTCCCCTTTCTGTTTTAAGTCTGTGGAAGATAGAGCTTCCTACTGGTCAGTAGTTGTCCCTGCACTCAGGCCTGCACAGTGGGAGCTGCACCAGCAGGGAACCACCAGGCCCAGAGAGCACAGGGCACCTCCAGACCCCACCACCACCTTGGGGTGAGTAGCAGTGAACTCTGGAACTGGGGCTATGCATTTGGCCTGAAATTCCTTTGCTCACAGCCTTTCCAGCAGCAGGATGCTCCTCCTCGTCAGTCTCTTCAGAACCTCTGTGAGGAGGGGATCAGATGAGACTTCCCTCAAGAGTTCAAGGGAGCCAGGACTGCACATGTGGAGAACGTCCCAGCCAGCTTCGGCCTCCTCTGACCTTGGGACTGAGTTCCCTGGGGTTGCACAGGATGGCCCCACCCACATGGGTAGAGAAGTGTGTCACACAGAGTGATGTTGGGCCAGTTAACATGAGATGCGTCTCACGAGGTTGGTGGTCAGTCCTGGAGCAGGAGCCACCAGAAGTCTCAGCTCTGGAAGACTGCCTGGATCTGGTCATGGAAGGTTCCAGGAGTGGCTCCCAGCCAATCACAGGAGTGGCTCCAGGGGCAGCAGCAAACTTCACAGCCCAGTGGCTGGTATTCCTGGAGGATGTGACGTGACCTCAGCCAGGTTTTCTCAGGCTGTCTTCACACAGAGCATAGATGCCATCACTTGTCCTTTTGTAGATGTACCGATCCACTTGGAAGTCAAGGTTGGCCCCATCTAAGTGAGTTCCTGCTGCAAGCAATTTGAGGACACCCTCCTCCTTCATCTGTAGGATATCCAGGGCCCCAGACATTGTTGAAAATTTCCCTCTAAGTCACAACGAAAACTCAAAACACCACAGTATGGACTCTGCTCTGGGTAATGCAGAAGGGCTCTTTATTCCTATTTAAAGTAAACAGAAAGGATCCCTGAGTGGCTCAGTGGTTTAGTGCCTGTTTTTGGCCCAGGATGCGATCCTGGAGTCCCAGGATCAAGTCCTGCGTTGGGCTCCCTGCATGGAGCCTGCTTCTCCCTCTGCCTGTGTCTCTGCCTCTCTCCCTCTCTCTCTCTCTCTCTCTACATCTATCATGAATAAATAAATAAATAAATATTCAAAATAAACAGAGACACAGAGGTGTTTGTAACTTGACCAACATCACACGACTATTATGAGGCAGGACTGGACAAGTTCCAGAATGCTCCAATTACCTGTTTGTCCTTTGGAGGGAAAGAAATGTGTTTGGTATTAACCAAGTACAGTGATCCAGAGTTGTCCAAAGTAACAGAACCAACAGATAAGAGATACACATATGGAGAGAGAAAAGAGGAAGGCAGATTTATTTTAAGGTATGGTCCAAGCAATTACAGAGGCTAGCAAATTCAAAATTCACAGGGCATGTCAATGGGCTGGAAATTCAGGGTGATGCTGCAGTCTTGCCACTGACAACTGCAGGACAGGCCAGCAGGCTGGAAACTAAGGCAGAATTTCTATGTTGGAATCTTGACTCAAATTTCTTTTTCTTCAGGAAACCCATCTTTGTCCTGAAGGCCTTCAGATTAGATGGAGAATAATCTGCTTTTATTGAAAATCCGATTTAAACATTATTACATCTAAATAATACCTTCACGGCAATACTTAGGCTAGCATTTCATCAGACTCTAGCGCACTAGTCTAGACAGGGCACAACAACCTATTCAAGTTGACACCTAAAATTAACCATCACCCCAAGAAACAAGAATAAGGCACAAGTGTTGTTCTTAGCACCCACTGAATGATCAAGGGGAAGCTGGCGCTTTCAGTTCCAGCAGGAAGGAGGCACTGTGCTCAACACAGCAAAAACAAGAACAAAGTAGTGGGAAAGGCACAAAGAGGATTAAGCACGAAGACTACAAGAAATGTGTTGAAAGCCAAGTACATAAACCACATCTTCTTTATCCATTCATCTTTCGTTGGACACCGAGGCTCCTTCCACAGTTTGGCCATGTATACAATGGAATATTACTCAGCTATTAGAAATGACAAATACCCACCATTTGCTTCAACGTGGATGGAACTGGAGGGTATTATGCTGAGTGAAGTAAGTCAGTCGGAGAAGGACAAACATTATATGTTCTCATTCATTTGGGGAATATAAATAATAGTGAAAGGGAAAATAAGGGAAGGGAGAAGAAATGTGTGGGAAATATCAGAAAGGGAGACAGAACGTAAAGACTGCTAACTCTGGGAAACGAACTAGGGGTGGTAGAAGGGGAGGAGGGCGGGGGGTGGGAGTGAATGGGTGACGGGCACTGGGTGTTATTCTGTATGTTAGTAAATTGAACACCAATAAAAAAAATTAAAAAAATAAATAAATAAATAAAATAAAATGGTACAATTGCTGTGTAAAAAAAAAAAAAAAAAAAAAAAAAGAAAGCCAAGTACATTTGGAGAAGGCAGAGACAGGGGAACAATGCCCCTGGGCAGTGACAGTCCATGATGCTACAGGAATGAGCAAAACAGGATGGCTTCCTTCCTTGAAACCCGCGCTTGCAAATGAGAGCTCACTTGTTTCAGATAAGCGTCCACGTTAGCAGACCAGTGTGGCACAGTCATGGAAATCATGTGGTTTTAAATAGCTCTGAAAACCTTCTTCCCACCTAAAACTCTCCTATCATCCCAAATGGCTTTTAAGGGTGTTCTCTGATGGTAAGCACATGAAAATACACGCCGAGCTCTTGCAAATGTTCCATCTAGAGGGAGGCATGAGGGACTGAGCATAAGTTAACAAGCTTCCTTTGCAAGAGGGATTTCCACTGCCCACAGTCCCTTCTAGTGCTGTCTGCATCCCTTGGCTTGGTTTCAGAGATTTTATGTTGTTGAGGTTTTTTTGGTTTTGTTTAATAGGTTTTCTCCCTAATAAAAATGATTAGTGGAGAGAGGTCCCGAGTGCTGCAAAAATACATGGTAGATGTTATGTATTAAAAACTGGGTTGGGATCCAGGTGTCAGCTTCTTCTTAAAACTCAGCTCAGAGCTAGTTCCAGTTCTCCTTGCTATGTTCAGACTGGCCTCTGGAGAGGAAAATGTCCATGTGTAGTGGTTTTGTGAAATGCTTAAGTGGTACAAAAACAAAACAAACAAACAGATAACAGGAGATGACTCAGTTGTTCAAGAGAGAGATCACAGTTCCAAAATACATTCCCATTTCTTTTCCTTTGATAGCTGATTTTGGGCAATTAACTACTCTATGCCTCAGTTTATCCATCAGCAATACTCAACCGGTAATAACATTTGTCTGCCTTTTTCCTAACTAATAAGTAATAAATCAGGAAGCTGGAACACTCTATAATCTTAAAGAATATAAATCAAGCACAGAAAAATAGAGAAACCATCAATATCATCACCTTAGGTCAAAATCAGGATTTAAATTCCAGGCTCCACTGATGAAAGGCTAGTGGGTGGAAATGCTGTCAGTTGGCCCATAGCTCTTGTCTCCATGTTTAACACATTCGCCTTGAGATCAAGGAGTCTTTAGTGAAAGACAACCTCACAGTACAGTAGCATTGTTATAATAGCAGATTGACAAAAATGGAGACAGATGGCTGCTCAGTGGCAGGTTTTTAAAATGAATTTATTGTTTATGAAATGTGCTAGATTGATGGCGCCAGTGACTGAGTCTGCCACTTAAAAGGAGAGATCAAGGGGGGACAATGACAATGACCTGGGCAGCCTCTCCATAATCCCCCCTACCCAGGCCCAGGCAGGAGGCTTGGGCTAGCTGCCAAGTCTCCAAAAGGGAAACAGTATTTGGACTCATGGCGACACTCACTGTGGAACAAGAGAACAGATGCAGCCCTGTTGTATTCCTCACACTGGCAGAGAAAATGAGAGAAAATGCCAGTGAGTGCCAGTTGTGTGAGGATGGAAGAGAGATCAGGACTCTTCTCCTGGCTATTGTCTTGTGTGTTCATTTCTTGGGGAAATAGCAAGGCGCACAGGTTGAGCTAACGCATTCCCCCAAACGGGAGCACCAACCGAACCAGTGATGTACACAGTCATCACAGCATTAATGCTTAAAGAGGTCACGACTGTGCTCATCAAATCTCCTGAGGTCTGACAGGTTCCAACCACCATTTCTTCCAATTCCACACAGTCTTTTAGTTAGCCCTCCCAGGCTTCAGTGAGTTTTATGATGTCCTTCTTTCATCACATCAAAGGATTTCTGCCAATCCCAAATGGTCCAATTGTTTTCTGAGCTATTTTCTTGAAGGAGGCTCAAATTTCAGTAAAACACACCAGTGTGGTACTCTCCCCTGGCACTTTTGAGCCACCTCTAGCACCTTTTTGTCAGGCACTGTGAGTCAGCGACATAAAGAAAAATCACATCCTAGTAAGAGGGACTGTAAACCAAGGAACGCTAGGCCCTACAGAGTACCAACTGGCTGAGAGCTTCCATGATGTGCCCTCTACTGGCTGACCTGTTCTACTGTCTTTACTGTCTACACACAAGGTTCAGAGCCATTACTGGACCTGTATGTGGTACCATAAAAGTATTCCTGGGATAAGCTGCACTCGATGGGTCAGCGTTGAATACTCTGTGATCGTAACCTTAAAAAACATTCTGGCTTGCCACTCAAGAGACAAGGGCAATCCCTGTGAGGCATGTAGGCCATGCATTCTGAACACTTCTGGGTAGCCTCAAATATATGCCCCCTTAATCCCTATCTGAGGGGACTGCTCATATACGGGGCACCGTCCCTGATTCAGCCTAGCACAACATCTCTGCAGCTGAGCTGGGGCTCTGCTGGATGTGGCTAGCCAATCCAGTTAGAGCCCTTCTTGGATAGCTGCACAGTGGGATCTACACAGCCATCAGAAAGGAAGGACTCCAGAAGCTGAGAGATACCCTAAGACCAGGCAGGCCAAGCAGAAGCTGTGAAGTTAGAGGAGGGCAAGATGTCAGTCAATGGGACAGCCGAGGTGGGCCAAAATTGCTGTCACCACAGTGATGGAGCAGAACCAAGAAACAATCTCTTCTTGTTCCCATGAGTGACCTGGTATGAGCTTTGCTCCATGGCTAAGAGCTGGTTCCTAGGCTCCCTGCCTTTCCCCATGTACTATTTCTTAACTGACTCAACCTCAGTATGTTCCTGTTGCTCACATCTCACCAGTCCCTGTGCCTAACACGGGTATCACTTCACCATAACTTGGGTCAACTAAATGTGAGGGTCAGTGTAACTGCCGTGGCGTCAATTTATAACAGCTACATTTAGTGCCAGGGTGAATCTCCAAGGTGGCCTGTGGTTAGAGGAGGATTTACTTATGCACTTCTTTACCCAGGCATACATAGTCCTGAATGCCTACTATGTGCCAAGCAATGCACCAGGCATTACAGATATGAAGGAAAATTAGAAATGGACCTCAAGCTCGACAGCGTTCACAGAACTTGAACTACATCCATGGTTTTCTGATTGTTTGGCAGCATGCAGAAGCAAAAGGCACCCCATCTTCATCTCTCTGGTCAGAGATTATGTAACAAACTCTGCCATTGAAGAAACACCACCGCTGCCAATGAGATGACACGAACGTAAAAGGGTCTAGCTGTATAGACAGCTAAGAAGAGAAAATTAGAGTTATACATCTAAAGCAAATGAGCGAAAGGTTAGCTCTTCGACTCAAGTCCCAACAAAAATAAAGAATCAACTGAAAAAAGATGAAAGCACTAAAATAGTGCAGGGAAACTTTTTAATGGTATGTTTGTGATACAAATGCAATTCCAACCTGCCCAGGTTTGGTCAGCAGGCGGGAGAAGGGCAACATAAGTTCCTATTGAGAATCAGAGGAAGCCTGGGTCAAGAGAAAAATACAAAAATGACTATTTTCCCCTGGGATCATTCTAAGGGAGGAAAGAGCTGCTGTTAGCCCTCCAAAAATGCTTTTGTGTAAATTAGAACAAGATGCCTCCTCTGGGCCGACAAAGCCCCATGCCAGCACATATACCTTGGCAATTAGAGTATAGGATGCATTTCCACCTTCATTTCTCCTCTTGGCAAGGTGTCTTTGTGCAGTTAACAACCTACAAGCCCTTACATGGCAGAGAGAAAGTGGGAAGCAGAGAAAGAAACACAGAGGGGCAACAGAGTTGTGCAGAGAGAAACAGAAACTGAGAGAGAAAGAAGAAAACTGAGAGATGGGATGAAAAAAAGAAGGGAAGAGAAGGAAAGGCAGAGAAGGGAGGGAAAAGAAGAGGAAGGGACACTCCCGAGAAAAAGACAAAGGACGCCACGTGCTTTATAGCTGTTTGTCATGGCCAGTCAATGCTTGGTAACAATGGGGGAAGCAGGCCTTCCAATTCAATTTAAATCAACACACCTGTCTTGAGGACTGACTTGTGAAAACAAATCTGAGTGACCAGCTTCCTGTCTTGAGTGGCCTATTGCCTGCTCAGGAGAGCATAGAATAAAAGAAAATGTCTACCAGCCATTCTGGGAGCACCAAGGCACACATGATTAATTTTGACCAAAAAGACCCATTTCAGTCAAGGTAATGGAGGTCTCATGCCTTTCTTAGGCAACTGAAAAATCGAGCATTGACCGGAAGAAAATCAACTAACCAACCAGCCACCCACCAGTCAACCAACAGAACCCTTGCCTGTAAGGCACATATTATTGAGACAAATATTTGCTGGAGCTTAATAAAAATGCCAGATGTCTGGTCAGGCATCTCTGAGTATCAAGGTTTTCTGTTAAAAACAGAAACCGTTGAGGTGATCCACCCCCCCCCCCCCATTAACACCACCACAAAAAAAAAAAAATTCTCTCTCACCTACCCCCATCTGCCATGTGACCTGATTTTGGCGATTTCTTTAGCAGTTTGAGGACAATCTCCTTATAGCACATGGCATTTCCTAGCTCAGCACCTCAATTACCAATTTAGAATCTCCCAAGCAGCTGCAACTTAGAAACATTTTTGTTTTAAACTCTCCAAAAACACCTGAAAATAGCCCTGGTCATTATCAGTTCAGTTCCAAAACTGAGGAATACCCAACAGCTGAGAACCAAGCTCTATACATATGAGCCCAGAATTCATAGATGTTTGCAGGAAGAGAGACACTGAGAAAGGGAAAAGGTGTGCTAAAAATAAGACCCACTTGCATGCTTTCATCAGAAAGGTCATGTCCTCATTTGTTGGTTCTTTCGAGCATTCATTCAACACAAATTTACTAAGTCCCTGCCTGAGTATTAAAGACTGAGTCAGACTCTGCAGATAGTGCAGTGATGGAGAAAGAGGTAAATCCTGCCCTCCAGGAACTTACAGTCCCGTTATACAAAGAATGACACAACTAATTAATGATCTAGTAAGCACTATTACATAGTGACCATGAGTGTAACTGAGCCCAAGTACAGGGCTCTAGACAGGTAACTGAGGTATCTGAGATATGAGAACAGGAGTTTGCCAAAGAGTTAGGAGACAGCAGACGACGGAGACAGAACAGCCATGCAGAATGCCCTGTAGCCAGCTGGCTCCCACCCAGATCAAGAGAAGTACTGGGGTGGACGTAGGCTTTCAGTCATTGGACTCTGGAAGACCAAGTTAAGGGTAAGCTCTGTTTACTGCCTTTTAGACTGAATCATGGTTTTTCTCTTTGTCTCAGTTGTCTGAATCTAAAAATACTGAAAAGAAACACCTGATCTCTAGCCTGTGAGCTGGCTGCAATGATCCATTCTAGAGATGCCAATATAAAGAAGTAAACTCTTGAAATCCAAACCACAGGATGACACAGGGCTCCAGTAGCCCTCTCTACTTCCCAGCTCCAAATAAAGCCACCGCACCACCCAAGGGACCTCTCTGCTTCTCTTGGCAACAGATTACATAGCTCCCAGTATCTTCCATTAGCTGGAGCTTCCTGAGAGCTCTCCGAAGGCTGCCCTGCTTCTCTGTGGGAACAGAGTACAATCTCTTGACTTTAACATCGTCCGTTCCCTTCTAAGAAGGTTAAATAGCACAAATGGCTTTATTATATCCTTTTTGGGTCTATACTCCTGCCATTTAATCATTTTAATTCCTTTTCCATTCATTAGAAAAAAGGAATGCCAGGAGAGGAGAATCCCAGAATTCATATAAGTTTGAGTAATAGCCCTTAAAAAAAAAATAAAAAAAAATAAAAAGGCATTTCAATTCTTTTCACTTCCCTTTCACTAGTCAGATTCAGCTAATGGCATACAATAGAGGGAGACACGGTGTTCTTCTAACATTTACAATATGCAATTTTGCAGCCAGCATAAGAACTAGGTGGAAGTCTTTCTGTTTCTGAGATTGCTGGAATTTCAAGTACAGTGTAGTCCAGAGATGGGAGATGAGTTTCTGCCCTGGATTTCAATTCTTTAATTGGCAGTGGTGATCAGGAGCAGATTCTTGATGATTCTGAGACTGCGCAGGTCTCACCAGGCAGGTCTGTGTGGTTAGCCAACGACACAACATGGTAGTAGTGTAGTCACAGCAAATGTGCCACACATTTTCCATCCCTGGCAGTGCTTAAGAGAATTCATTGGCTTTTGAGCTTGACAGCCTTAGTTGAATTCTGGCTTAGCAGTTATCAGGTTATGATCTTGAAATTAAAACAAGGCCATAGAAGGTCATATATTAGATCTTCAAGATCTCATCAGATTAAGTTACTACCATCTGCTCTGACCAGGGGAAAATTGTCACAATCTTCACTATCCTACGCACACAAACATAGTCACCCAAACAGTAATAACCCATATTTGATTAGTCTGTGGCCCCCATCTGCTGCTGCAGGATCACCTGCCCTTGGGAAATTCTTCACATCTCCTGTCTTTCCATAGGTTTCTACAGGGTAGGTCTGTTCCCGCTAGTGGCACTGGTATGCCAGGCCCAAGGGATAACACCACTCCCAGAAGTATCCCATTTCCCTCCACAATCTACCAAGACTAAACAGTCCCCACCACTCCCACTATTTGTCTTACAAGTGCAGGGGGTACCATTGCTCCTCTATCAGGTAGCACTTCTCAGTACTAAGCCGTGCTGAGAGATGCAGTGAAATGAGAATAGGTAGAATTTTAAGAATGACCCACCATGACCATCATCTTTGCATCCTTTCCCTTTTGAATGTGTGTGGGATCTGTGGACATGATGAGACATCATTCCTGTGATTGTTACCTCCAATGGCAAAGGAAAGATTATCCAAATGGGCCTATTTTAACTGAATGAACCCTTTATTTTTTTTTTTTAAGATTTTTGTTATTTATTCATGAGAGACACAGAGAGAGGCAGAGACAGAGGCAGAGGGAGAAGCAGGCTCCCCGCAGGAGTCTGAAGAGGGACTCAATCCCAGAATTCCAGGATCACACCCTGAGCCAAAGGCCGACACTCAACTACTGAGCCACCCAGGTGTCCCCCTAACAAACCCTTTAAAAGCAGATTTCCCCAGCTCATGGCACAGGGAGAAGTCAGACGGAGAGGAAGCTAATATACAAGAAGGATCTAATATACTACTGCTTGCTTGAAGGTGGAGGGGCAACATGGGAGAAATGCAGGCGCCCTCTAGAAACTAAAAGAGCCTCCTCTTTAATGGTCAGAAAGAAAACAAAGATCTCAGACCATCAACCACAAGGAACTGAATTCTGTCAACAATGTGAATGAACTTGGAAGAAGATTCTTTCCCAGAGCCTCCAGGTAAAGAGCCCAGACTGGCCAGCCTTGGGAGACACTAAGCACAGAACCCAGCCACACCTGCCTGGACTTCTGACCTACGGAGCTCAGAGATTATAAATGAGTGTTGTTTTAAGCTGCTAAGTTTTAGTAGTATATTAAAAAGAAATATGAAACTAATACATGTCAAAAGGGAAGAAACAATTCTATTCAATGGCCCCACAGCAGTGTTCTTTGGCAGCCATAATTTACAGTTCAGGGAAATGGATCTTTCTGATTTCCAAGGATACATGGATCCAACGGGTAATGGGTCTAAAGATAGTCATTACTGTCTTCAGAGTTACCCTTTTTAGCTACTGGTTAAAACTCTGCAGGTCTTATTTCTTTATAACAAGTTCTTGTAGGAGGCTTCCCAACTCCACGCTGAAGAGACATAGAGGTCATTTCTATTCATTCACTCATTCATTCATTAAACAGTGGATGTCTACCACCGGCTGAGCTCTGTTCTAGGCTCTGGTATACAAAAGAAATGCATCAAAGTCCTATATCTCACAGAGCTTATGTTTTCATAAGGAGTAAAGAGACAAATACATATCTATGTCAAGTGATGCCAACTGCTACGAGGTTAAATAGAGGAGAGTAGGAATTAAGAGAAACCCCAGGCGTGGAGAAAGCATTTTATACACAGTGGTCAGCAATGAGCTGACAGGGGAGCCATTTAGGCAACTAAAGAGTGAGCCACACAGCTATGCAAGGGAAGAGCACTGCAGCCAGAGGGGATTCTAAGTGTGCAGGTGCTGAGGTGGGAGAGGGCTTGGTATATCTAAGGACTGACACTGCTGAAGAGGAATGAGCAAGGAAGAAAGAAAAAGGCAATGAGGTCAGTGAAGTATCAGGGGCTAGATCATGGAGGGCCCTAGAGACCACTGAAGAACTTTGAATTTGCCCTGGATGAGATGGAAAACGTTAGAGGGATTTAAACAGAAAAGTCACCATCTGATTTGCACTTCTGTGGCAGAGGTGCCAAAGGAGGCAGGGGAGAGTATATTGTGGGCTGGTAAACAGAGAAAAGGGGGTGGGGGCCTGCTGGTGAGGCAGCGTTGGGAGACACTGAAAAAGAGTGCTAGATTTTGCGTTTATTAGAAGGGGGTTTGGCAAGATTGGTGGAGGAGTTAGATATGGAATGTGAAGGAAAGAGAAGAGTCACGAAAAACACATGCCTATGCCTGAACTCCAGCAGTGGAGGTGGCCTCAGTTCTTTCCCAGAAGATACTTCCTGCTATCACTTCTGTTTTTTCAGTTCTCAGGTACCACCACACATTCTGGAAGCCCAGTGGTTGTGATGTCCAGGCTTAACCTGAGATCCTTGCCTTGGGAAATAAATAAAATTCTGGACACAGCCAAGTTTGTGTCGGGAGGCAACCCAGGAGAGGCAAAATCTTCCAAGCAATAAAGATTCCTGACCTAGCAACCAGCCTGTATGTATCCTTGTTTAACGTGAAAGGGCAGAAAATACGGCAGTGGTTCCCCAGCCCCTAATTCCAACTGACTTACACAGTTTTGTCCAGCTCACGAGCATGATGTTAAACATCAGTATGAGTATGAAATCTGGAACCCAGTTCTAAGACATCTGGAGTCCCAGTTAAAGAACTGGTCCCAGCAATTATTTCCTGGGTTCTATAGCATTTCAACCCAATCACTGCTTTTATATACGAGCAGAGAACAAGTCCTGGAGTTTTCCTGACATGAAAATCACGTAAGGGCTCTGCATGTAGGGTGCCATTTTATAAATGAGAAATGTGAATAAAAGTAAATCTTTATACAGCTAGAAACAGTTCAGGGGCAGTTTAATGGGTGATCAGCCCATTAAACAGCCAATACTTTATGATGGCTCAGATCATGATCTCAGGGTCCTGGGATTGAGTCCCATGGTGGTGGGCTCAGCACACATCAGGGAATCTGTTTTAGGATTCTCTCTCTCCTTCTGCCCCTCCCCTTGCTCTCTCTCACTCTCTCTCTAAAATAAATAAATCTTAAAAAAAAAAAAAAAGTCAGTTCAGACAAGATGGTATATACCCATTCTCTAGACACCTCCCTACTAAGCACATGTATAAAATAGGAAAATGGTGCTAGGGGCACCAAAGGAGACCAAAATATGGCAAGGAGGTGGCCAGCTGATTTGGGAACCCAGGACCTGAGGAACAAGACAGTGGTGAGGCATCTTGCATCCCCCTGCTCAAAAGAAAAAGGCCACCCAGAATCTCCGATCTCCAATTTAGCAATAGAAGGCCTCCCAGGACATTCCTCCCTGGAAAAGACCGGAGACTCTCTGACAACAAAGGAGGATCATTGGAGGCCCACCAGAGATGGCCAGGAGGCACTCTCCTTCCTAGCAGGCCTCACTCTCCTTTTCTACCAAGATATACCCAAGGGCTGGCAGGAGAGAGCCAGCTACAGTAGGCAGCCAGTCCTGTAGCCTCTTACAGTCTAAGACCCTCTTTCTCCACCCAGAGACAAAGGTGGTGGGAGAGGGAAGAGAGAAAGGGCAGTCCCAGCAACCAAGCTGATGGAAATAACATGAAAAAAGCTGATAAAAACTAAAGAGCTAAAACAAACTTTAGTTCATAAATGATTCTGGTATTTTTGCAGCTAAGGATTAATAGGATGATATGGTAGGATTGAGCTGTGGAGCCAATAAAAAAGGTCTCCATAAAAGATTTTATCTAGAAATTGAGATGCCCGGGTAGGGTTGCCAGCAGTGAAAGCCCTTAACCTTAGCTTTATATTTTAAACACAGGCAGATTGAGGTTAAAATGAAATACACAATTTTATTGGAATACAGGAGCAAGAAAGAGACATTGGTCTGTACAAAGCTCTAAACTGAAATTTGATTTTCAGCTAAGGTGCTTTGGGGGAATACACATAAAAAAAGCTTTCAAATAAAACTGAAATATGCTTTTGAGTGACAGCTCAGGATAGGAGACCCCCTAGCTGCATCGAGAAGGCCTTACTATTACAAGCCAAATTTAAATATGAAAACAGACCATTTCATTAATTAGGGCAGAATTCAGGGTCCTGGGGATATCAGAAAATTTTTAACCAAGATGATCACTGAAAAGCTTAGGAAAGTTCCCAAATCATCCATATCTGCAGCAATAAACAAAACAAGTTCTGCAGTCTTCTAAAACAAAGCTAGAGAAACAAGAAGGGTGAGAGGGTAATTCATCAACATTTGGAAGATAACAAAAGCTAGATGCTACCGACTGAATGTTAGTGCCCCTCACCCCCAAATTCCTATGTTGAAATCCTAACCCCCAATTTGAAGGTAAGGCCTTTGGAAGGTGATCAGGTCATGAAAGTAAAGCCTTCATGAATGGGATTAATGTCTTCTACCTCATGAGGTTATAGCAAGAAGACAGCCACCTATGAACCAAAGAAGTGAGTTCTCATCAGACATAATATCTGTCAACACCTTAGTCTTAGCCTTTCCAGCCTCCAGAACTATGAAAAATAAATTCTTTTTTTTTTAAGATTTTATTTATTCATTCATGAGAGACACACAGAGAGAGAGAGAGAGAGGCAGAGACACAGGCAGAGGGAGAAGCAGGCTCCATGCAGGGAGCCCGATGTGGGACTCAATCCCAGGACCCTGGGATTACACCCTGAGCCAAAGCCAGACACTCAAACATTGAGCCACTCAGGCATCCCAAGAAATAAATTCTTGTTCAAGCCACTCAGTCTCTGGTATTTTTGTTATAGCAACCCAAATAGACTAAGGCATCAGATATGAGAAACTGGTTAAAGATTAATTCAAAAATGTGAAATATAACATCCCATATGGAGATGCTGTACAATCAGTTCCTCACTGAAGGTCCCTCCACAAATGACCTATTCAATAAATAATGGGGGGAAATTGGTTCTTATGAGAGCTTTCAAGAAGAGAATTCCCCTAATAATACTCAGATGATTTTATTTTTTTTATACTTTTGCATTTTTCCTTTGAGTACCCCATAAGATGCTTTTAAAACAAAAATTTTAACTAACATAATCTTGTTGGATACATTCCCTTCATAACAAAAGACTTACAAAAATCCATCAAACTACTGAAAAGACAATGAGGGCCAGGAAGCAGACTGCTCCCTGGAACATCATGAAGATGCTCAGTTATCACCTCTCCAACAACCTCCTACGTGGATTCCTCCAAGTGTCTTGTCTTAATTCCTTAGTGTGAGGCATAGGAACTAAATCTTTAAACTGTAAAGAATCTCTAGCTTGTTAAAGACATTGTGCTAAGGAAACAGTTTAGGTAATCTACTAGATTAAAGATGAGCTTTAGGCTTATTTTTTTTTTTTGCAACTCTTTCTTGATTATAAAAATAGTACATACTCAATATTAAAAACCTTTGAAAATGCAAAAAAGTATAGAGAAAAAATAAACAATCCTTCACATATAATGTACATGATGTCTACAGCTAACAATGCTATATATTTGAAAGTTAAGAGTTGATCCTAAGAATTATCATAAGGAAAAAACACGTTTTTTCCTTATTTGTATGTACATGAGATTATGGATCTTAACTATATTTACTGTGGTAACCAATTCACAATATATAAAAGTCATTATGCTGTAACACCTTAAACTTACACAGTTCTGTATGTCAATTATATCTCAAAAATGGAAGAAAATCGGTTAAAAAAAAAAACCTTAATCTTCCCATTCAGAGTTAAATACATTCAAAACTGCTTTTCATTTCTCTAGCATTTTATCTCTGAAGACATGCCTTCTTTCATTTTCATATATTTTTAAAAGATTTATTTATTTGACAGAGAAAGCACAGCCAGGGGGAGTAGCAGAAGGAGAGGGAGAAGCAGGCTGTCCACTTTGGGAGCCTGATGCAGGGCTTGATCCCAGGCCCCTGGGATCTTGATGTGAGCTGAAGGCAGACAATAAACCGACTGAGCCACCCAGGTGCCCCAAAGACACACCTTTTTTTAAATTAAAATCATGTCATTTGAAAATAAAATATCCTGTTTTCTCTTTTATTTGCATTTTATTTTCCCATATCAGTAAATACTTTTCAAAACATGATTTTGAATCATCACATATTATTTTATCTTATAGATGTACCATAATTATTGTCCTTATCACTGAATCGTTAGTTTACAATCAATTTTCTCTATTAAATGTTGTACTGAACATCCTTATATACAAATCTCTTTTCTACATCTCTAATAATTTCTTTCTGATTTATTCACAAAATTGAAATTGCTGGGTCAAAGAGTATAATTTGTTTAAGGCCATGGATTAACTGACACACTACTTTTTCACACTACTTTTTAGAAAGATGTACTAAATTATACTCTACTCAATCATGTGTAGGAATACTTGCTTCACCAGATGCTTAAAAGAACAGATTCTTAACAAATTTGTGGGTAAGCTTCTGCTTCCACAATTAGCTGACTAGACTATAAAACCTCCTACCTGAGAATAACCAGTAAATATATTAAAAGAAATATTCTTAAAGACATGAGACTTAGGGTACCTGGGTCGCTCAGTTAGTTGAGCGTCCAGCTCTTGATTTCAGCTCAGGTTGTGATCTCTGGGTTCTGGGATCGAGTCTCACATCAGGCTCCACAGGGAGTCTGCTTGTCTCCCTCTGCCCCTCCTCTTCCCTGCCCTCTCTGTCTCTCTCACTGTTGCAAATAAATAAATCTTTAAGGAAAAAAAAAAAGACATATGAGACCTATCAAGAAAAATGAAACTTGCAAGGAAAAAGATATGGAAGAGGAGAATAATTTTAAAAACGTAAATTTAGGGTCACACTCAGAGTTATGGCTATTACTGACATTGAAAATGAAAGTGTCTGAGAAACAGCTCAGAGCCTGACAGAGTAGAGCTTCAGCAGTCTCAAGCTGAGGGGTCAAACTTGGAAATAGCTAAGGAGGCTGGACTCCAGTAAACACCCTAGGCTTTCAGGATTGGAAACCTAAAAGGCCCAAGGTTTAAGGGTGAACCAGAAATAGACTACACCTCACAAACACTTAAATCCAGCTTGATTGGATTAAGGTGATCAGTTCCCTAGCCTAAATGCCTTACAGAAGCAAAATAAATCCTCTCTGGAAGAAGACCACATAATCCAGAGTCACAAATCACCTCCACCATTTTTCATACAAAATGTCTGACGCTTAATAAAAATATTACTAAGTATGTAAAACTAGAGAGGAAAACATGAGGAACAAACCATTAAAGCAGATCAACAACAAAACAATCCAGAAATTATAGATGTCATAGACTGATATGTTCATGAAACAAGAGAAAAGTTAAAACTAGAAAATATTAAAAAGGAATTAAATTAATATCCTAGACTGAAAATATAATTAGTGAAATTTGAAACTCAATAAACAAACAACCTAAAAAAAAACCAAACATCTACTAACAGATGCATGATAAAATGTGGTACATTGGCACAACGTATTACTCACAAATAAAAAGGAATAAAGTGGAATATGGATGAATCTTGAAAACACTGTGCTAAGTGAAATAAGACAGCCACAAAAGACCACATATTGTATGAAAAGTCCAGAACAGGCAACTTTAGAGACAGAAGGTAGACTAGTGGTTGCCTGGGGGTAGGCAAGATGGGAGATTGTGAGAGGATAGCTAAGGAACACAGGGTTTCTTTAGGGGTTATATAAGTGACCTAAAAATAACTGCAGTATTATTTATGAATCTCAGAGCATGTACTAGAGAAGCAGGGATCATTGGGAGACTTTTCCAAAAACAAAAAAGATGTTAGGCCCCATCTCCTTCCCCCACCTCCCAACCTATATACCTAGACAACAGCAGCACCCAGCACAGCACTGACACCCTCCACCTGAGGCACACCCTGCGCCTGACTTCTTTGCAGACACGGCTCCTCCAGCTAGGCCTCAGCTCTAGGTCTCCTCTGACAAAACACTCAGCAAATCTTTTTTCTTTTTCTTTTTTTTTTTTAAGATTTATTTATTAATTCATGAGAGAGAGAGGGAGAAGCAGGCTCCTTGCAGGAGCCAGATGCAGGACTCGACCTCGGATCTGGGGATCATGACCTGAACTGAGGGCAGATGCCCAACTGCTGAGCCACCCAGGTGTCCCAAGACTCAGCAAATCTTGTCAACGCAGTATGCCCCACCCCAGAGCTCCTCTGTGGATCTACCCACTCCAGCCTTGAAGCAGCAATTTTCTAAAGCAGCTCAGAGTCCCCTCTCACAGAAGACCTGCACAAACCTTGCAAATACTGTAGGCCCCAGCATCCACCTACAGACCTGCCCCCTCCAAAATGGCCATGGCCAGAGCCCATCCAAAGTGGCACCACAAGCCTGATACTGTGTAAGCAGCCCTTACAGGGACCAGCACCGCTCCAAAATGACTCCTGGCCCAGGGAGAGGAAAAGATAACCACATACACACCAGTCCAACAGTAGACCCAATAGTAGGCTGAGGGCAGACACCTGGTAAGACTGAGACCCCACCCACCAACGAAAGTTTCTAAAGGGACAACAAAGGGAAAGTGCCCTGAAGTTCTAACTAGGGCATCTCTAGCAAATGCTTGGTCTGACTCAACTAAGGCTCAAAGCAGAGACACTTTCTTAATTGGCAACTAAGTGGTCAATTCTTAGTTTTAGCTCAGGTCCTGGGATCAGACCCCATGTCAGGCTCTGTGCTCAGTCCAGACTCTGCTTGTCCCTCTCCCTCTCTCCTCCCCCCACTTGTGCTTGCATGTTCTCTCACCTGCACACTCTCTCTAATAAATAAATATTTTTTAATAAATAAAATTTATTTTAAAATTTTAGTCGGCAGCCCCAGACTGGCCTACTAACAACAACCAAGAACAAACCCTGCATGCAACATGCAAAGAGAGCCATTACAGATGACTAAAGACAGAACATGGGCTTAGCCACAATAGTAAGATCAGATAACACGTCCAGGAGACACTCTTGATGAACAGGGAGTGAACAGGGAACCTGGCACTCCTGAGCACTACAGGGCCTCTTTTTCATAAGGCCACAACTTTCAGGGATGCTGGGTGGCTCAGTGGTTAAGTGTCTGCCTTCAGCTCAGGGCGTGATCCCAGGGTCCTAGGATCGAGTCCTGCATCAGGCTTCCCACTGGAAGCCTGCTTCTCCCTCTACTTGTGTCTCTGCCTTTCTCAGTGTCTCTCATGAATAAATAAATAAAAATCTTAAAAAAAAAAAAAAAAAGGTCACTACCTTCAAGAGCCAGAGACCTAACTGACTTTCCTAATGAGCAGAAGCAGGAACAGAAAGTTAGACAAAATGAGAAGACTGAGGAATATGTCCCAAATAAAAGAACAGGATGAAATGACACCAATAGTCATAACAAAACAGATAGGTAATATGCCCATAGGGAATTTAAAGTAATGGTCATAAAAAAAAAATAAAGTAATGGTCATAAAGATACTCATTGGACTTGAGAAAAGAGTGAAAGACCGCAGTGAGATTCTTACCAAAGAAAGAGAAAATATGATAGTCAATCAGAGATGAAGAACTCAGTAACTGAAATTAAAAAATACACTAGGGGGAATCCCTGGGTGGCTCAGCAGTTTAGTGCCTGCCTTTGGCCCAGGGTGTGATCCTAGAGACCCGGGATCGAGTCCCACATTGGGCTCCCTGCATGGAGCCTGCTTCTCCCTCTGCCTGTGTCTCTGCTAATCTCTCTCTCACTCTCTCTCTCTCGGTCTCTCATGAATAAATAAATAAAATCTTTAAAAAAATACACTAATGCAAAAATGGATTGATGAATGGATTTTAAAAATGTTGTATATAATGGAATATTATTCAGCCATACGACAGAATGAAATTGTGCAAGTTGCAACAACATGAACAGAGCTAGAAAGTATGCTAAGTGAAATAAACCAGAGAAAGACAAATACCATATGATCTCACTCATAAATGGAATTTAGAAACAAATAAAACAAATGAATAAAGAAAGAAATAGTGAGAAAGGGAAACCACAAAACAGACTCTTAACTATAGAGAACAAACTGATAGCTACCAGAGGGGAGGTGGGTGGGGAAATAGAAGAAATAGGGGGAATACTTTTTATTAAAGTAAATTAATTTAAAAAGGGTACACTTTAAAAGATTAAAGAGTACACTTACCATGGTGAGAAATACAATAAAACGAAAAAAAAGGTAGAATAAGATGTATTGACTAAACAAAAAGGGGTAAGAACATGGAAAATACAGAAATACACAGAAAGATATCTAAAGAATTATATGGAATTGATGAAAAGTCTACCACACCTATAACTGGAATTTCAGAGCAAAATAGAGCAAAAGTAATAACATGAGGAAATAATGATCTTGAACGTCCAAAATTGAAAACTCATCACCATGAATGTTGATTCAAAACAAAGACAAATATTATGCCACAAATTTGAAGGGATTTGGGACAGGTCCAACAAGAATGTGCCACTTTGGCAAGCATATTATTTTAAGCTGAAGGCAACTGAAATCCTGTGGGCTCAAGAGAAACTTCCGCCTCTCCCTTAACTACATAGAAGAATCTAAAGTAAAAGGTCTTTAGAGAATAAGGGTAATCACAAAGATAAATTTTATCTGAGTGACCCATTTGTACGGCAGGGCAAACAGCTAATTGCCAAACATCTGCTCCTCTTATCAATAAAGTGAATTCTATTTCTTTCCTCTGAAGTCTCAGGCCCCTATTCCCTTCTTTTTAGAGTTCAGAATGATATATATGTCTCATTTTGCCTGACTCTCTTTGGAATTTCCATGTTTGTGTGGATTCCCCACAGGTATACTACTAAACTCGGTTTTTCTCTTATCTGTCTCTGTCAATTTGATTCTTAGTCCAGCTAGAAGGGCCATTGAGGGGACAGCGTTCTTGATCCCCAACACATTCAAGAAGTTCTATT
This sequence comes from Canis lupus baileyi, assembly GCF_048164855.1. Taxonomy (NCBI): domain Eukaryota; kingdom Metazoa; phylum Chordata; class Mammalia; order Carnivora; family Canidae; genus Canis; species Canis lupus. The sequence goes on along the minus strand of NC_132854.1, from coordinate 53,757,206 downwards.
AACCACAAGAAAGATACATGGAAGGAAGTCCTACATAGATATACCACACTAAAACTTCTGAAACTAAAAATCAAAGAGGAAATTATAAAAGCAGAAACAGAAATTCTCCTTATAAATGAAAACAGCAGATTCACTCTACAGGAAATACCAAAAAGTATTCTTTAGGCTCAATGAAGTCAAGGGATGCCAAAAGTTAAACGACCAAGAAAACTAGCGAATATATCGGTAAATGTAAAAGAATATTGATTCTATGGAATAATATCTTTTAGGATTTCAAATTTATAAAGAATTAAAATACATGACAACAATATCATGTAAGCTAGTAGAGAGGATAAGTGGATTCAAAGTATGTTAAAGCCCTTATATTATCTGAGGGGGATATAAAGGCATTAAGTTTCTTTTACTTTTTAATATGTCAAGAATTTAAGACAATCACTAAATGAATAGAATATATAAATATTAAGGAAATTTTGAATTATCAGAAACAATTCAAAGGAATCAGTAAAGGTTAGAAAAAGAAACATACCAAGTAAGAAAACAGCTTTCACTAAGATGTACCAGTAACTACATTACATCTATACTGAACCTCAATTAAAATACAAAGATTTGTAAAATACATAAATCAAATGCAGCAATATACTGCTTATAAAAAGCAGTTATTAACTATAAGACCATTTAAATATTGAAAGAATAGAAAAGTCAGACCATTTGAAGTCTAAACAAAGGAACCTGCTGTAGCTTATTGCCCATCAGACAGGTGAGCAATGAGGCAAGAGGCATCACCAGAAACAAACAAGGATGTTTCCTTTTTTTTTTTTTTCTTAAGATTTTATTTATTCATGAGAGACACAGAGAGAGAGGCATAGACCTAGGCAGAGGGAGAAGCAGGCTCCATGCAGGGAGCCCGATGCGGGACTTGATCCTCCAATCCAGGATCACGCCCTGAGCTGAAGACAGACACTCAACCACTGAGCTACCCAGGCATCCCAACAAGGATGTTTCTAAGATTCACTGGGAATCTTAGAAACAATATATACAATCCTAAAACTGTATGTACCTAATCTACATTTGTATGCAAATTATATGTAAAGCAATAAAGACAGAAGTAAAAGGACATGTAAAAAAACCTCATAGTTATAGAGGTGACTGGCTGGCTCAGTCAGTAGAGCATGTGACTCTTGATCTCAGGGTTGTGAGTTCAAGCACCAAAGTGGATGTAGAGATTACTAAAAAATAATCTTTTAAAAAAATTCAGTCATAATGAGACTGCAACACACCTCTCCCAATAACTGAAGAACAAGCAGACAATAAATCAGTAAGAATAGAGATATAAACAAAAGGATTACAAGATTTGGCCCAATTGACAGAATGAACATTTTTTTCAAGTATACACATATTATTTACCAAAACTAATGATATGCTAGGCCATAGAAAGGATCTCAAAATTTCAAAGAAATAAAACCATACAAACTACGTTGCCAGACCACTGGGAAATTAATCTAGATATGATTAACAAAAATAACTGGAAAATATGTTTGGAAATTAGGAAATCCAATTCTAAATAACCCATTGATCAAATAAGAAATTACAATAGAAATTAGAAAATATTTTGAACTAAATGGTATTGGAAACATATCAAAGTTTCTGAACTGCAGTTAAAGCTTGTGTAGAGGGAAATTTGTCCTTTAATAGTAAAGAAAGACTGACAATTTATGTGAGCAAACACTCAGGAAATTATATATATATATATATATTTTAAAAAAGCAAATGAATAATAAAAGAAAATAAATTATTGAAATAAACATCCACACAAAGGAGAAACAAAGACAAACTTTCTTTCACTAAACTAATAGCGTAGCTCAGGAGTAAGAAAACCTTTTCTGTGAAGAGCCAGATGATTCTTTTCTTAGTCTTTGCAAGTCTTATGATCTTTGCTCAACTTTTTATCTGGCGTTGTGGTGTGAAAGCAGCCAAAGATAATATATGAATTGGTGTGGTTGTGTCACAATAAAACTTTATGAACAAAAACAGGCACAAGGCTAGATTTGCCCCCCACAACTGTAGATGAGCCCAGAGGAAGAGTACAGGGTGTGTGTGTGTGTGTGTGTGTGTGAGAGAGAGAGAGAGAGAGAGAGAAACACAAACAAGAATTAGAAATTAAAAAGGAGACCTCATTACAGGTCCTACATTAGAAAAATTGTAACAGGAGTAACAGCTTACTATGAATAAGTTTGGGCTAATTAATTTAAAATTTTAGATGAAATGGACCCTAAGGGAAGCTCAACTTTCTAAAACCAAATACGAACTACAAATAGTTCCTTATCTATTAAAGGAATAAATCCATAATTAAAGGCCCTCCTTCAATGAAAATCCTAGATCCAGAAGAACTCACCAGCCACTACCATCAAATATTTAAGAAATAAATTCTAACAAATTCCGTAGAGCATTAAAGAATACCTTCCAACTCATTTCACGAGGAAAGCTTAACACGGACACCAAAACTTGCCAAGGATGTTACAATAAAGGAAAATTAGAGGGCCATCTCTCACATTTACATAAAAGCAAAAACGTGGGGATCCCGGGGTGGCTCCGCGGTTCAGCGTCTGCCTTCAGCCCAGGGCCTGATCCTGGAGACCCGGGATCCAGTCCCATGTCGGGCTCCCTGCATGGAGCCTGCTTCTCCCTCTGCCTGTGTCTCTGCCTCTCTCTCATTCTGTCTCAAATAAATAATCTTTAAAAAAAAAAAAAAGAGTAAAAGCAAAACCTTACACAAAATTTTAGCAAATCAAATCCAGCAATATACTGAAAAGATGACACAGCATGAACAATTTACGTCTAAGCGCGAAAATAATGTTTTAACGTTCGAGGAAAAAAAATCGATGTTTTAATAAAGAAAGCGTAAAATAACCAATTGGAATAAAAACCACCTTGCTCCCAGGTGCAGGATCAGCAGCTCAGCTACTTCCAGGCAAAGGGCTCCTGGCTGAAGGAACTAAAGGACTTAACAAGCAGCTTTGATTAACAAGCTCATCATGAGGCCACAGGAGCAAGAGTCTCCATGAAAACAGGTCCTCTTCCCCATGGTCAAAGCTGGATCCATCAGGCACACCTGAGACGCGCTCACAGCCAATCATCTACCCTCCCAGGCTGCTCTTCCTGACATTTCCCGTGGCTGTTTGTTACTTGCAGGCTTGCAGTCTTCCAAGCAACCCCCCCCCCCTTTAGACTGTCCACATTTTGGGACTTGCTAGCTAACAGGAGGGGAATATTATCAGACAATAATTCTGCTTTCCATCCAATATCCCGGTTCTCACTGGACACCTGCGGTTGGAGGTTACTTGGATAAGGGGGTATCATACCTGTGCTTTTACCATTACGGTCCTGAAAATGTGCGGAAGTAACTGTGCAGAAGGGCACAGAAGCGTCCCCTCATCTTCTAGCCCTAAAATCAGTATCTTTCTTATTCTTTCTACATGACCTTTTTTTTGTACGCTGAAGAATATTTTGATTACATTAATTATAACCATGTATATGCAATATATAATATATAATATATATAACAAAGTAGCTGCTCATTTTGCTACTTTTTTTAAAAAGTATTCAAGGGCAGCCCGGGTGGCTCAGCGGTTTAGCATCTGCCTTTGACCCAGGGTGTGACCCTAGAGACTCAGGATCGAGTCCCACGTCAGGCTCCCTGCATGAAGCCTGCTCCTCCCTCCGCCTGTGTCTCTGCCCCCCCCTCTCTCTCTCTCTCTCTCTCTGTGTGTTTCTCATGAAAAAATAAATAAAATCTTAAAAAAAAAAAAAAAGTGACACTTTGGAGGACAGAGGGTGCTCCGAATTTAGGGTACGCTGGGCAAGGCCTCTGAAGCATACCATAAATTTTCCAATGTTACACCTAAGACACGAGCTACTGTCACCAAAAATAAAAAAATAAAAATAAGAAAAAAACCACAAAAATACATGTGTAGGACTTACTGTACTCCGTACTCAAGCCATTTGCTAGTTTTCAAGGTCCTGCTACTCTCACTCTGAAAAGTGATGTGCCCTGGCAGCAGCGTATCAGTTCATCCGCATAATCTAAGAAAAAAAGAAAGAAAGAAAGAAAGAAAAAAAAATCCGAGTAGGGAGAACTCCCAGAAAAGGCAGCCGCGGCTGCCAGGGCGGAAGTACTCACCTCGCAGCCAGAAGCCGGAAGTCTCCCCACGCGAGGAGGGCACTAAGCACCCGGAAGCAGAAGACCCTGGAGGCTCCTTTAGCAGAGCTGCGGCAGCGCCGCGAGCCGGAGGCGGGGGGAGGGGGGGGCGGAGCCAATGCGCGAGAGAATCTGCTTCCGGTGTCACCGGAAGGAAGAGGCCTCCCTCCGGAGGGAGACTCCGAGCTAGGCCTGCAGTGCACGCGCGCGTTGCCTGAGCTGAGCATGCGCGATGTCCAGTCCTGCAACCGCTGATGTGGGCTGGGCTACCTGCCGGTTGGGTTCCTGGGAATTGGCCTGGCGGGTCCAGGCTGATGGAGGGCTGCGCAGGGAGGCCTTCTCGGCCCCTGCGTCACCTTGGCCTCCAGGTGCGTGCCCTGTGCGCAGGCCCTTACGCCGACCCCGCTCCAGGCCGGGTCATTTCTAGCACCTGCCGACCGAGTGTTCACTTGCCATCTGGTTGATGAGCCACAGGTGCCCGCCAGGGTGCCACCCGCCCACATCAGCCAGCGCCCGGCACCTCCGGGTCTACCTCCTAGCCCACCAGCTGGCCGGGCTATGTCGGAGTCTCATCCTCCGTGCGGTTGCTGAGCTCCCAGGAGCAGGCGTCAGCACCGGCAGTAAATTTCTGGATTCTGGGCCTGCACCTGTTGCTAGATGTCAAGCCTCAGGTGGATGGAGGTGGCCATCTGTTGGTTGCCTCGTGCCCTACCCAGCCCTTCGTGGCATGTTGGATTGGAGGGATGCAAAAAAGCTGGAAACTCCTGGAAGACCTCATCCGGGAAGGGAAGCTGGCACATAGGAAGTGGTGGCTCTTCCCCATTTATATAATTTGTAAACTGGGTGATGACTTCCCCAAGAATCATAAACATCCTATAATCCTTTTTGTTTGTTTGTTTTTGTTTAATGGACTGCAATCCTTAATTAGTAACCCAAGACTTGGGCTTTAACAGTTCAGGATGTTGTGAGGGCCTCATGGACTGGGCTGCTGAAATCAAACAGGTGCAGTACTGAGGTCTGACCTGAGAAAGCTATGAATTACCTCATTTTATCTCAAACATACATTTATTTTCATTCTTCAGTAATGTAGAGAAGAACTTGGGATTCTACAATATCTATAAATACACGAACTCCCTTTTTATGGAGCTTTTTTACTGCAATTTATTGGATGGCTTATTAACCTGTTAGGATATGGTTTCTGAGTATCTTCTTATTTTTAACACTTGGAGGGTGTCTTGAGTGTGAGACCTGTAAAGCAAATGAAATCTTTTTTGTCTGTTTTAAGCTGTCATGTCATATACTCATCTTGCTCTATTTCCACCTCCCCCAATAAAAAAAAAAAAAAAAATTCTGTAAAGTGTCCATTTCATGCCTGGAGTTGAGGTGTAATAAACCGAATCACCAAACTGATCATAGATAGATACACTTAAGGGCAGCTTATTATTTAGTAATGTATCATTTGCATCTGATTTGAAATGATAGCCTATATCCTACATTAATAATGTTTTAATATATAAATTGTCTTAATTATCTGGGAAGCGGTCTTTGCATTAAACATTTTGAATTTATAGCAGCGTGAGATCTTTATAGTTTAGCAAGATAAAGGAAACCACCTTTATAGTCTGTCAGTTTCCCTTGCAAACTGCTGATATTTTCTTCAAGATAACTTCAGGGTCCACCTTGTGTTGTACACATAAAACATTTTCTGAACTACATATAATATTTTCTATGGTTTGGTTTAGAATCTTAAAAGTTCAAGTTCCAACCTTCTCTCCCTGCCCTTTAACATACCTTTTTCATTTTGATATATTCTAGCATTTTAGAACAGTGTAAAATGTAAATGCTTTTATGTTGCTTACTTACTAAGCAGCATTTTCATGAAATTGTCAGTAGTCTGCCAAAAATGCAATATGTACAAAAAATTAGCAGTAGAAATTTGGTATGTCAGTATGCACCAAGAGCAAATTAAAAAATACATGCTTTGCCTTGTCAAAAGGGGCTACTCTCCCACTGATTGTTACACCCAGGCCCATTATTATAGATAGATAGATAGATAGATAGATAGATAGATAGATAGATAGATAGATAATTTAAGAGAAAGCAGAAACCACAAATGTAAATGTAAAATCTCTGTATTTCTAGTAAACAAACTGTGTTTGTTGGGAGATGGGGGTGGCTTAAAACTACCATAGGCCAAACAAAACCACTACAGGCTATATTTTCTCTGCAGGTCACCAGTTTGCAACCTCTGGTATGGACTCTTAATTTATTATAAAAGACTAGTAGTTTAACAGTCAACTTCAAAATTAAGATATAATTTTTCAGTTGTGGAATTCATTGTAACTTTTTGCAGTTCTCTAAACAGGTATGCTTAAAGTATGATATACCCTTCTCTGTTATGAGATGTAACAGGCCTCATTGCTGTTTTCCTCAAGGGGTAATGGAAATAAATGTCTGAGACCTGGAGGGAAGAACAAAACAACAACAACAAAAATCAGTGTATTTTACCACATTAACAAAAAAAGACAAAATACGATCATCTCAACAGATGCAGAAATTTAACATTCTTTGATGGAAAAATTAAAGAAACCTTTTGTTAACAAAAAATAAAAGAGAATATCCTTTATCTGTTAATATAAGTACTAGGGATGTGATATACAACCTGATGACTCGAGCTAACACTGCTATAGGATATGTGGAGAAGCTGCTAAGAGAGCAGATCCTAAGAGTTCTCAGCACGAGAATAATTTATATATAACAGGAGGCTTCCTGAATGGGAAAGGGTGAATGAACCTCGCAGCCTTACTCTTCTCCCCTTAGGATCTGCCTTCCTTTGGGGCTCTTTCATTTGCATTACTGCCATCACCACCACGACATCAGGAGCTGCGGCCACCCCGAAAATATGCCCACCAAAAAGAGATTCGCTTTCCACCAACCCTAACAACACGGAAAAGATGCGATCACCAATTTAGTCAGATGAAATAGGACAGCTTGTTCCTTCCACAGTCAAAAGGGATTTGGTGATGACTCCCCCAGTTCACGAGTTCTCTCTGCTGTGGATTCTTGTCCCCTCCAGGCAGCAAGACAATATTGATCCCATATTGACTCTCTCTTGCAGGTGGTCCCACATCTGTTCTAAGCAGAAACACTCCAGGATATCTTGCCCCAAAGAGCTATGAGAATTCTTCCGGATAAATCACCTCTTTTCCAAAAAATTAATACCTGAGAAGCCCTTCTCTTCTAGGGAGGCATGCCAATCCCGGTTTTAGAGGAAAGGTAGTCTCATCTCCATGGTCTTAACAGGACAATCATATGAGTACCGCATGTTCCACTTAGGGGGAGGTGGGATGATTCCAGGAAGATTCTTTGTTACGTGGAACTATCCTAATAACTAACATGACACGCACTAAACAACCCCTAGCCACTGCATCTAACAAAGATGACTCCCCAATTTGCATATGTCTCCTAGGATCCACAACTGAGAAGCACTGAGGATTTATATGTAAACTTATCCAAACCCAACCCTTCAAAGAGGTGGATAAGTTTTTCCAGTTTTTTTTTCTTTGAGAAATAATTGATATATATCACTGCATACATTTAAGGTATATAGCATGATGGTTGGTTTACGTATCTTGTGCAATGGTTACCTCAGTAAGTTTTGTTAATATCTAGCATCTCATATAGATACCATAAAACGAAAAGATAAGAAAAGTGTTCTCGTGCTGAGAACCCTTAGGATCTGCTCTCTTAGCAGCTTCTCCACATATCCTACCGCAGTGTTAGCTCGAGTCATCAGGTTGTATATCACATCCCTAGTACTTATTTGCCTTATAACTGAAAGTTTGTGCCTTTCAACCACCTACCTTGGATTCCCCCTCCCCAACCTCCTGCTACTGGTAAACACAAATCTGATCTCTTTTTCTACGAGTTTGTTAGGATTTGTTTCCAGAGTCCACATATAAGTGAGATCACACTGTATTTGAAAGACATGGATACTTTTGCCTTCAATACCATGCACTTTAAAAAGAAAAAGAGGCTATTTATTTGGTTTCATGTGCAAAGAAGGAAATAGCACCATCAAATACCTTCCTCCTACTCCTCTGCCTCTGCCTTCAACACAAGATAGATTTGCCAGCTGATGGATGTGGTGTTAAGTGACCATTCTTGAACTATGATATGACGCTTCTAGAATCCTATTTTCAGTTGCTTATTCCTTTTTTTTTTTTAAGATTTTATGTATTTATTCATTGGAGACACAGAGGGAGAGAGGCAGAGACATAGGCAGAGGGAGAAGCAGCCTCCTCTCAGTGAGGCGATTCAGGACTTGATCCCAGGACCCGGGATCATGACCTGAGCCAAAGGTGGATGCTCAACCACTACCAGGGGCCTTTTCAGTTGCTTATTCTATAGGCAAGATAAAGGGGTCAAGTCATGACATCATCTGAACAAACAGCCCAAAGGAGCCTTCTGAATCAGGAGCACCCCAAAACTGAGCCATCTTCCAGAGCCCTCCTTCCTGCCCGGCTCTCCACGGCCAGCTCCCCACTGGCCCATATCCCCCAAGGTCCTCACTGAAGATTTGGGCCCTTGCTCCCAGGCCTTTTCAGAGAACAAAACTTCACTGTTATTAAATCAATTGATTAAGTGATTGTAACATTTAGTAATTAGTTTATTAACAGTGAGAATTAAAACACTCTTGTCACCAGAGTATAGTAACACGTCTGATTTAGGTATGTATAAAAGCTTTCCTAAGGCAGGACATTTTCAATATAACTTTCACTTTTCTTCTTCTTTTGATGTGAGATAGTTCATGACAATCCTAACAATATTAAGATACCAGAGCATGAAGTACTATGAGGACTGTTTTTTATCTTGCATCACTTTACTAATCCATGTGACTGTACCAACATGTGTTATTCCTCCAGACTATCATGAACGACTTTGTCAAATGTCAGGCTAATATCCACAAGTACCCGTGTGGCATTCCCCTAATCTAGCTAATATATTAACTTTTTCAAGAACAAATGAACACAAAGACCATATCATACAAGTTTAAGGCTCTTTCAAATTTAAAAGCACACAGAAAAAACAACAACAACAACCAGGTATGGCTTCCTTATGACCTTAGAAAACTCTTTATATGACCTTTTCACTGCTATTATCTCTACGGGAGGCAGCGCAGGCAGTGGATTTGGACTCAGGAGACACGCCTGAGCTTTGCGTCAAGTACCTAGTTGACCTTGGGAGAGTCATTTAATTCTTCTTTCCTTATCTCTAAAGATTAAAAAATAGTGCTTTCCTTCTAATTAGAACCTAACTAGGAAGACGCAATCCCCCTCAAATATTTATAGCCAAGGGATTTTAGTGCAAAGAATTGCTTCCTCAGATGCTGGAGGCTCTGAGACCCAAGTGGTGGTAAGGTAAACCATGAATTTGCAACAGAAAGAAGAGAAAAAGAGAACACAGAATTCTGAAGTCCAGACACAGAAGGCTCACCTGGTGGAGGTGGAGCCCCAGAGTAGAAATAGCGACTCACTGCTTAAATAGAGAAGCCCCCACCTCCCACCAGTGTTTCCCATCAGCCAAACCCCATTGGAAGCCTGCTGACAAGGGAGAGGGCATGGCCAGTAGGGTCAGGGTCCTGGCATTACAGAGCACAGCAGAGAACCAATGAGGAATAAATCTGAGGGCAAACTAACCCTACCTTTATAAGGTTATTGTGAGGATTAATAAAACCAGAAAAATATATAGGAGAGACCTCTATAAACCGTAATGCTTTATACAATATGATCAGATATTGAATTACAACACACATTTCACTGGAAACAGCAGGCGCATCTCTTCCGACCTCCTGTAACACTTTCCCTTTACTTGCTTTCCAGTTACGGCTTTCTGCCTAGTTCTCTTGTTTTTTGAGCACATGTCATGTCTTCCTCGCATGGCTGTGCTCCCTGAGGCCACGTCCCTGGCTGATTCATCTTCACAATGCTCACCATACTTTTCCTGTAGTAGATGTTCAATAAGTTTTGGAAGGAGGAAAAGACGGCAGGTGGGAAGGAAGGAAAGGGTGGAGGAAGGAAAGAAACAGCATATCCAGAAATTAAATTAACTTGCAATATAAAAGATGACTCCCACCTTGGGCATTAATAGCATTTGGGCAGAAAATTATTCATCAGAGGGATTGACCTGAGTGTTACAGGATGTTTAACATCCTTGACCCCACCCATTAAGGGCCCCTAATTCTGAGACCCACCCTCAGCTAAAGATGCGTAGACATCTCCATCAAGCCTGGCCTCAGAACGGGCGTAGGCATCCCTTCTCCCATGCTCCCAAACCATCATTCCTCTCTTTGATCTTTTATTTTTTTAATGACAGGATTTTTCATTGTCTCCAGTTGCCAGAGAGAGTAAATAAATAAAGTGTAAATTCTCAATATTCATTATCTACATGTAACACAAGAGTCATGAAGTGACTCAAAGGAAATTGGGGGAGTTGAGCATTGTCATAAGAGAATCATTAGTCCAGAAAAAAACAAATTCCTTTGTCCTGTTGGCACAAGGCCATTCATTTTTTTCAATCAACAACCCTATTAATTAATTAATTACTATATGGCAGACATTGTGTTAGATGCTGGATATATGGAGATAAATAGGGCAGTCTCTGATCTCCCTGGAGTTTTTGATCTAATGATGGAGACTGAGAAGCAATCAGCCAATTACAATGTTAAATTTGTGTTTAAAAGCTTTGACGGTGGTGAAGGCCTTAGGGACAGACCTGACAAATCATGGTGCTTCAGTTCCAATCAGGACACTTTGAAAAGTCCTAGGCAGTGACCGGCCCACATTATCGGCTTCCAGCAACTTCCCATCCCAGTAGTGGCAGGGATCCTGGAGGACAGAAGGAAGCTGGTAAGCTGCCCGAGGTCACGGTGATACCTTATGTTATAGCCACAGGTTAAATTCAAGTCCTTGAACTACAGAGCACAGAAACAGCAGGCAGCTCGTGCCAAAGCACAATCCATTTCATGACTTGACAAGATGATCCTTGTTTGTCTTTCCCACTAGGCCAGCTGACACATTAGCCTCTCTGTTGCTTAATGATGCAGTTGTTATTGTTGTTTTCCAGAATGAAGCATCACGCAGATACAGACACATGTGTGGAAAATATTTATGGCCTCTCCCGATGAAATACATGCCAAGGCAAGCTCTTCCACTGAATGCATTCACTTATAAGTGTCACTCCATCCCCCATTTGCTAAGAAATAAGGGTCCAGGAATGGCAACATAACCCTATAAAGATGTATAAAATGCACACTGTGAATTAGTCCTTAAAGATGAAAGGCTGTGTACTTGGAAGTACTTAAATCTTTGTTCAAACTTCAGATTTCTCCTGCTTGAACTGTAGATGCTGAGTGTGATTCATCAGAGCCTCACTCTTGTTCAGGCTGCAGGCATGCTGAGAAATGACCCAATAATCTCAGAGGAAGATGAGCCTATTCGTTCTCTGAATTTTCAGAAACTCAATACGTGTATCCACTAATAGAGCAGAGTTATAATAGCTCCTTTGTGGTGGCCCACGGTGTCAGGGGTTTCCAGCCTCGGACTTGGGATCAATAGACACTGCACCAATGGCTTTGTCTATATATTGACCTGGGGCCTTGTCCCTCGTGGAGCTTTATGTGAGCATAACAGAGCACACGCACACACAAAAGGAGCTATGTGCACGTATGCATGTGTTTATGGGGACTTGTGCGTGTTCTTCATCTGGTATGGAGCCCTTATTCGTAAACCCTCCAGGCATAAACAGAATAGGACATTTATTCAAATGAGACAATAAAGAATTCGAAAGTGCTTTGTAAACTGTAAAACACATGCTAACGATAGTTTTGAGTTGCCATTTTGTTATGAGTGCCCTGATTAAATCTTTGCTTGTCATTGTTACTTATCATCATCAACATATGAAGAGGGGATGTTTTGATATCTAAGGAGCTGCAACTTGAGTTCTTCTTAGGACAACAGAACCATCTTCATTCATGAAAATACTGGGAATTTTTGGTGCATACGGTGAAACCCAAGGACTTTGCCCTAAGTACACAGAGAAACAAAGTTAAGGAAAGAGGAGATCAGCAAAGAGATGGGGAGAGGGCTGGAGGCTGGGGACCGTGGAGCTTAAAGAACTTTTAAGAACTAGATATCTTATATTTACATCTAGGTTGTGTGGCACTGCATTATAAATTGCCCTCACTGCCCAAATGCTTCAGGAAGCCCTCGGCATATGCAGCCTTGGAGATCAGAGGTTATTGGGCAGTAAAGAAATCAGGGTGGCATGCAGCATTAAGTGGCAGTGTAGAAAACAATCGGAGCGCATGAGATGACAGGATGGTCCCTGGAACTGGCCTCTCATAGCTACAGCAGGAATTTGGAGCCATAGTTACTAGAAGAAATATAAACTCACCCACAAGGTCTTTCCTTCTCATGAGGGAGAGCTAATGGTAACACTGTGTGTCTGGCCTTGTCCTTAATGCTTTACTTGTAATAGGTTACTGAATTATCATTCCGAGTATTTTACAGATTAAAAAAAGAGAGAGAGGGCAGCCCAGGTGGCTTAGTGGTTTAGCGCCTGCCTTCATTCCAGGGCCTGATCCTGCAGACCCAGGATTGAGTCCCACATCGGGCTCCCTGCATAGAGCCTGCTTCTCCCTCTGCCTGTGTCTCTGCCTCTTTCTCTCTTTGTGTCTCTCATGAATAAATAAATAAATAAAATCTTTTTAAAAAGAGAGAGAGAGAGAGTTTACATCATCTGCACAAGATCACATAGTAACATAGTAAATAAAAAAAGTACCCAGTTATGGGATCTGGGCTTTAGATTCCCTATTTTTCCACTGTGCCTTAAAGCTTACATCATTTGAATATCAAAGGCACAAGGGTTCTAGTTGCTATCTGGGCTGCAAATTCCTTATTATTAACCAGTTGAAACTACTGGATTCAGGGCTGTGCCATTTTGATGGTATTGCGAGTCTATTGGCACTGTTGGAAACCAGATACCAACTCAGGGCTCACAAACAAGCCCGAGCAGCCCATGATGGTGAGAACCTACTGGGATGGACTTGGCATGAAGGGCATGCAGGATTTCTGTTTCTGGGATCCAGAACAGCACTGGCTAGAGTATGAGTGGGGAGCAGAGAAATTGACCGTGGCTCAGGAAAGATGTAGACCAAATCCAGTAAACTCCTGAGGAAGCCAGCTCAAGTTCTAAGATCTAGGAAGTGTTCACAATTAGGATCCCTTTCTTTAGTTTGGAATGATGGACTTGGGGAGGCTGATAGGCCAACCAGAGCAGATCCCTAGGAGCCTGGAGTAGTCACTTGGTGGGGGGCCCTGTATGCCCTACCCGAAGCACCAGAGAGCAAGAAACACATTGTGTTTCAGAAAGATATAGTCGAGCCAGGTCAGCAAAGCAATCAGGAGCTGAGGAGGAAAGCGGAAAACAAGAGTGGTAGGTGGGCCATGTGAGAGAGCCATACAGGGGGTGCAGAGGTACAAGCGGTTGTCTGTGCAGTCCCAGCCCTTTGGCATAGGAAGTCCGGGCCAACTGCAAGGACTCAGGCCAGAAGTTGACAGTAATGATTACGTGACTGCATTTGATGCTTCAAGGCACCTCTGAAGGCCTCTTGCACGTTCAAGCTTTCTAGTTTAGCCCTGCAGGTCCACAGTCAGCCATCAACCGGACCTGCTCCCAAAGGAAGTATCTTCTGAAAAAGAAAGGAATTTTTTTTTTTGAAGGAGTTACCTTTATTTTATCCTAATTGAGTTGGGAATAGGAAGGCAGTGCAGGGGCGTCTGGTGTTGGGCCCTCTGCTGCCCTCCTGAAATAAAACAGATTGAGATTGGTCCCGGAAGAGCCAGCGTGATGGCTAGAGATTGCACCCTGGATAAGAAGAGCCAATTCTCTAAGTAAGAGATGACAAGGCAAAACAAAACAAACCACAAGTTAAATATATAACAGTGTGAGATCACCTTGATAAGAAGACAACATAAGGATATTTTAAAATATAAATAAATACATTTAGTCATTTTCATTCAAGAAAGGCAGAGAACTTCTTTCAAACTCTTAAGAATCCTGGGATTAAAAAGAAGAAGACTAAGATTAAGAACATTGGGAAGATGAAATTCAAGTGAGTTGAGAATAAGGTTGTGGGCAGGAAGGCGGATGGGCCGCTCTATAAAGGTGTCATTTCAGGGACACGTAATGGCACAGCGCTTCCTGATACTCCATCTTTGTCACTGGTGGCTAAATTCACTCCATCAATAGTGTATCCCTCTCCAATAACCTTCTCAGGACTCTAGCACAGAGGTTTCTGGGACATGTCAATCCCCTGCCGTGAATTGGTAGCCTTAATTTGCTGGCTACACAGAAATGACTGGAGGATGTGTGGGGTCCCATGATTATTCAGCACTGGGGTGGGGTGGGGTGGCGTAGATCTGAGGTAATTTCTCCTTTCTCCTATACTGCCAATACTTCCCATCCTAGGGAACCATCAGATGCCATCAAATGAGCAATAGAAACTAATATGGGTTTAATGAAATGAGGGCCTTGGATTGACAGTACTTTGTTTTAAGGACTCTCTGGGGCTCTGGCAGCATAATTTATTCATAACTTGCGACTCCCCAGGAAGGGAAAACAGATGGTTCATCTCTGTTTTCAAATTGGAGGTTGAAGGACTAAGATCAATAGGCCTGATCCCATGGCAAACACTACTATCTGGCTCTCCTCCAACTCCCCCTTTCCTTCTGCCCTTCTCCCACTCCAAAGAGAGAAAATGCCAAAGACTTGTGTTCTAAACCTCCTTTGCCACTGAATTAGTTAGCGCTAGCAGAACCACGCTGGGAGGTCTCTGTGAAGGAGTTTTCCTCCCTGATGAAAGGTGGAGGCACACGAGGAGAACATTTTTATGTGACCCGCCTTTCTGCTTTTCGGACATGGTTAGATGAAGATATAGTGCCTGGAGCTGTGGCAACCATCTTGCGATCATGAGGAAGAGGCCAAAAACTGAATGAGATGACAATCTGGTGTCTCGATGTCATAGAAATGCTAAATTTACCCACCTACAGACTTCTTGTTGAGTCAATAAAAATATATTTATTATTTAAGTCCCTGCATTTCAGGGTTTCTGCTACTTGTAGCTAAACACATTCTTTTTAAATTTATTTGGAATAAAACAGAGTGGCACAAATAATATAGTTGCAGATGCAGAAGGACGGAGTCAAGGGGGCAGAGTGGACTTCTATCAGAGACTGTGATGTTGGTAACATCTATTAGGTGGTGACAAGACATTTGCTTTGGACTCTTGATTTTCATGCCTTGAGATTCAAACTGAAACAGGGAAACTAAAGGGACCCCATGAAAAACTGCTTTCTTCCCTCCTTTTCCTGCTTCCACTCTTGCTAGGACCTCCACCCACCTTACACATGCCTTATAGAACAGAGAAGTAGGTTCACCTTGTAAAGGTCAAGGAATTAATGATTTCTTTGAAGTCTTCCAGCACAATAGATAACATCTAAGAAGTGACCAGGCAGGGTCACCACGAACATTTTTCAAGACGACTGGCTCATCAAGATCCCTGGCTCCAGGGCTTAAATGACTAATGGAAAACACCTGAACGCTTATCTTTGTTCCTGGATGCCTGAGAGGACACGCGTGCCAGACCACCATCCTCAATAAAAACCTCTGGCCATGCTTTCCTTTCTGAGTCTCTCGAATGCTCTGTCTGTATCTATACCCTCTTGCTATGTGTTCAGTAAACTCTGCTCTCACTTCCTTTTGGCTCATGTTTGGTTTCCATCCTGCGTGAGGCCAAGGACCCTCTTGGCTGGTCCTGCAGGACCCTCTCTGGGTTCTCGGACCCAGCCAGCCTACAAAATAAGCACATGCCTACTGAGGCTACAGTGTTCATGGAAATGGTGAGAAACATTTAAGATACCGGTTATATTGGCTACTTCTTACAGCTTTTGGCAAGGTCCTACAAGAAAAAAGATAAATATAACTCAGAGAAGATCTGTCACTAGAGGGGGGAAGAAAAAGATCTCTTCTGGGATGCTCTCTGCTGGTAACCAGCAATCCACATTGACTGAGAATCTCATAATTCGGAGACTTGCTGGAGTCCAAAGCAGGGGAAGTGTAGACAGAACAAGAGATAAGACCAGCAAAATTTGAGCCCAACCTCTCAAACTCTTCCCAGTTTTCTTTGTCAGGCAAAGAAGACAAGCTTGCCAGCAAAGTCTGATGAAAATGAAGCCTCCCCATCCAACCCTCTTGTTTTGAACTGCTTCACAGCAGCCACCATTAAACTAATAACAAGAGGACACAAAGCCAGTCAACCACATCCTTGGCCGGGACTGCTGTGGAGGTGCCCCTACCTGGGTCTCCCTTCAAGAAAGAGGGCACAGTGAAGGTAGTTAGCTGATAGCCTCCAGCTGTTAGCCTCTTTGGGCTCCTGCTCAGCTTTAGATGGGAAGCCTCACTCTTTCTGAGAAGCCTCTAGTCAATGACTAAGCATAGCAGCAGGAAATAAGGCCGGCTACTTCCGCCCAAGGTGAGGATCTGTCTTCACTCTGAAGCTGTCTGTTGAGTTAGCAAAGACTTTGATCAGATCTGCAGCCAAGTGAGAGGCTTCTCCTGCCCAATCCTACTTCACCACCTTCTCTCCCAGGTGTTAGATCTACAACATAGGCTTTCCTGGCCTCATGTCTTATTTTCCCTGCCTCGTGTCGTATCTCTTGCTCTGTATCATGGGCTGCCAGATGGACGAACAAAAAAATTGAATCCTCTCTCATTCTTACCGTTAAAGATCAACAGGACTGGGTATGTGCTAAAAATCAGGGACTGTTGTATGTTTCCCATTATGCCTTTTCCCAAATGCAGGATTTTAGTGAAGGCATCTTCTTCCTTCTATGTCACTTTAAGTAAGAATCTACACTGAGACAGGGTGGAGAAGATTACCAGCCACCCAGAGATTCAATATTTGGTGCTAGCTGCAGTAACTGGGGGGTTCAGTACATTTATTCTCCCATCAAAAAAGGGTGACAGCATTCCACCCACAGTGGCTATTGGGGAGGAATGATGTTCAGAGTTGGTGAGTGGCTAAGGAGACGGATTCTGGTAAACACTCTGGCAGGCTGTCCACAGACATGCCCAGCCTTCTTTTCCCTTGTATACCTTCCAAAGTAGAAGAATGGAACAACAATGGATATTTTCTTTGTCAGCTTCTTTCACTGCTGAGATAAAAAGGAAGTCTGTGGGGAAGGCTTCGGGGAAGATGATTTTCTTTCTAATTAAAGGAGAGAGGTATATAAGGCAAGGTCTATTTTGTTTGTTGTTTTTTGTTGTTGTTTTTTTTTTAATTTTTTTATTGGAGTTCAAATTGCCAACATATAGCATAACACCCAGTGCTCATCCCGCCAAGTGCCCCCCTCAGTGCCCGTCACCCAGTCACCCCCACCCCCTGCCCACCTCCCTTTCTACCACCCCTTGTTCGTTTCCCAGAGTTAGGAGTCTCTCATGTTCTGTCTCCCTTTCTGATATTTCCCATTTATTTTTTCTCCTTTCCCCTTTATTCCCTTTCACTATTTTTTATATTCCCCAAATGAATGAGACCATATAATGTTTGTCCTTCTCTGATTGACTTATTTCACTCAGCATAATACCCTCCAGGCCCATCCACCTCGAAGCAAATGGTGGGTATTTGTCGTTTCTAATGGCTGAGGAATATTCAAGGCAAGGTCTATTTTGCTTCCCTGCTTCCTTCTTGTGGTTACAGTCATGTGGGGAGTTGATAATCTAGAGCTCTGGTGGCCACTTTACGACTAAGAAAGCAAGAAAATGGCACAGATAGAAAGCCAGGCCCTGACACCTGGAATCACCCACCTCCAGACATCTAGTTGAGTGAGGAACAAACGTTCTCATGATTTCAGCCATTGGGTTTTCAGTTGCCTGGAAGTGATCTAATCGCAGACTTCTTTGAAAGAAACATCTATGGTGTCACCAGTGGTTTGGTTACTTATCTTCATCCAACTAAAATTTAAAAAAAAAATTAAATCTATATCTTCATACAGACTATATAAAATACAAGAAAGTAAATAAAATTTATAAGATTGTGAGCTTTATTTCCTTAAAGCTTCATAATTACTGGTTGAGAAATATATCATCATTCTCGTCAAACTCCAAATTGCTGGTTCAGTTGAAAATGCTAATAAAATAAATATACAGTCTTATGCATTAGATTTAAGATAGTGTGCCAAGCCTTAAGATGTTTTCCCAGCCTTATAGATGATAGAGGCTGCCGAAGCATGGCAGCAGGACAAAGCCTATGGTTTGGGGAAACGACCTCCTGTTTTAACTTTGCACTGGATTCATCCACTATTTGCATATGAGAAGGGATGGGGCTCTCTATAGGTACAAAACAAAAACAAAAAAATTGGTATTTTGTCTTCCTGCCAAGCAGCTCTAGTTACTGGTGAGAGCCATCTGGCTCAATGACTTTCTAATCCCTACTATTTAGACATCAATCTGCTGCCCTAATTTTACAGTTAACAAACTAAGGTCCTGAGCTGTGGGGGTGATTTACTAAGTTCACTTTGCTTCTTAGTGGCATAACAGGGGTGGGAATTAATCCCAGGACTCTTGCTCTCTGCCAGGTGCCTTATCTATCGAACTTTTCTTTCCAAGGGCAAGGACAGGTGTGATCTCTTCTTTTGTCTCATTCCTTCCAAAATATCTAACCCAGAGCTGTTATAACCATATCTAAAAGATGTCCAACAAAGTCTCGTGGAAGGAAGGAAGGAGGGGAGGGCCAGGGGAGGGCTACAGTGTAAACATGGCAATTGCTCTGTGACTGACTGCTCAGGTCAGACATGGGAGCCCCAAATTGTCCATATATATATATATATATATATATATATATATATATATATATATATTTTATCCCAAATCATCCCACTGAAATGAAACGTTATACTCTCACACCATGAGCCTCAGACATCGTAGGCACTTAATTAACACTTACTCAGTTGAATGGAATGAATAAAATCGACTCTTTATAAGGTCAAAAGTAGCACAGACATACATATTTAGATAAACTTCTTTGCTTTTGAATTATATTAATAACAGGGCCATTGGAAATGAAGTTTACTAAAAATATTGTTGATGGAAGAAAAAAAAGATTCTTATATTTCTCAGAAATACACAAGAAAAGAAAATGCTTTTTTTTTTTAAAAAGTATTTATTTATTTATTCATGAGAGACAGAGAGAGAGAGAGAGAGAGGCAGAGAGAGAAGCAGGCTCCATGCAGGAAGCCCAATGTGGGGCTCGATCCTGGAACCCCAGGATCACACCCTGGGCTAAACCGCTGAGCCACGCAGGGATCCCAGAAAATGCTTTTAATAATCATTTGAATATGACTTAATTCAATAAACTTTATAGAGCACCTACTATCTATAAGTGTATGATTAGGCATTGTGGGGTCCTCCAGGGTGAAATAGATACAGTACCTTCCTGACCTCAAAGGGCTTATAATCTAGAAATATGGATAAGACATTGATATCTATATCTAACAGATAATTGTGTGGCAAGAGCTATAAAGAACCATAAAGGACATATATGTGGGTTCCTAAGAGAAGACAGGGTCCTCGGAAGCTTTGTTAATGATTGATCTTCATCAGAAGAGAGACAGAAAGTCATTGAAGAGTTTTCATTAAGTGGTGTTTGTTGTTTGAGATTTTTTACTTATTTATTCACGATAGAGAGAGAGGCGGAGACACAAGCAGGCTCCATGCAGGGTGCCCAACACGGGACTTGATCCCGGGACTCCAGGATCGTGTCCAGGGTCGTGCCCAGGGTCAAAGGCAGGTGCTAAACCACTGAGCCACCCAGGGATCCCCCATTAGGTGGTGTTTTGATGTGTATCCTAAAACGCATGTTAGCGATTTAAGGCTGAGATGATTTCTTTCACTACCTTGGCAAGCTAGTAAGAGCACCAGGACACTGGTGATAGACTTTGCAAACTGTTCTCAGGTGGGATTCCTTCTCCAGATTTGATGGCTGTGAAAAACCACAGGTCCCCTTCACTGTTCATCATCAGCAAACACTTGAGGAGCATCGACAGTGATCTGGTTGCTGATCTGGGCTGGATAAAAGTCTAGTGCTGTGTTTGTATAATGATAGATTTAATATATGCTGGCTCACGGCATCAACGCTTTATCAGAGGAATAAATGGAAAGTTATTCTGGGCTGAGAGGGTAAAGAGATCAGTTTATGGAAAAGAGAGCCTCCTTATGCACATATTCTGTAAACTACAGATCAAAAGCCAGAAGGGGAGCGCCAGCCATGAATAATGAAATCATACATCCAAAGGTCTGGATGGAGTCAGACATCCTGATTTCTTTTTAAGGAAAAATCAAGACTTTTGCCCAGTGTTGAATGCTTTGAAGACAAGTACTCTGAAGGCAGAGCAAGATAGCTATCATATGCAGGAGAGATAGGCAAACTTTCAAAATTGGGTTCATTTAAATAGCATGCCCTAGAGTATCCTGCCAGACTAGAAAGGTCAGAGTGGCTTTCACTGCATCTGAGGAAACACTCTGATCTCCACTAATTTGGATGTTTCGTAATATCAGGTGGTTAGAGACCGAGCTGACCTTACGTGAAGACTTACCTTTGGACTAAAAACCCAAGCCTTACTTAACCAATGAAATTCTCACTGTAGTAAAATTATCAGAAAAACGCAACACAACCACAAGAGCCACAATCACACCCCCAGTGCATGTCTTAACTCCCACTCACTTCCCAACCCGTTAAACTTCATTCCTGTCTTCTCTCCACCCTCAGGGCCAAATAACTGGGGATACTAAGGATGGGAAACCAACCATCCGGTGGGCTTGGCACTGTCCTGAGAGCCCTGTGTCTGAGGCAGCCTGCCCCCCACTGCATCTGTAGGCAAACAGGGGTGATGGGTCACCCTACTGGGGTTACCAGTACTCTGCAACGGATGCAAGCAGTGATCTGTGTGTACCCCTCACACTTGATCTCTTAACAGCTGTGGATGTGAGTTGGTCTTGTGCTTCGAGAAGACTCTTTACTCCCCTGGCTTCTTTGCCTCCTCCCTCTCTCATTTTAACATCCTCTATCTCTCCTTACATTTCTTTGCTGACACCTCCCTTCTAACCTCCAGAATGTTAGTGCTTCTCAGGATTTTGTCCTTAGCTGTCTTTCATGCTTTCTTCACCTTTTTACTGCATTGAATAGTGACACCACCATCAAGTGTAATATAAAGACATAATGGTGAAGAGGTAACTCTTCTTCAGCTGTACCCTCATCAATAAATGATGATAGTTCAAAAAAAAAAAATAGTGACACCACCGCCCCCCCCCACACACATTCATGTTCACTCAGAACTTCAGAATGTAAGCTTATTTGGAACTGGGGTCTTGGCACGTGCAATGAACTAAGTTGAGGTCATTCCGGATTAGGTTGGGTCCAAATCCAGCATGACTGATGTCCTTATAAGAAAAGGACAGGACTCACTGAGATAGATGCAGAGGGAAGGCCACATGACAATAGCGGCAGAGACTGGATGGATGCAGTTGTAACCCAAGGAACACCAACAATTGCCAGCAGCTATCAGAAAGTAGGAAGAGGCAAGGGAGGATTCTTTTCTAGAGCCTTCCAAGGGAGCGTGGCCCTGGTGACAGCCTGATTTCAGGTATCTAGCCTCCTGCACTGTGAGAATACATTCCTGCTCTTCTATGCCACCCACTTTGTGATAACTTTCCCCACAGCCCTAGGAAACTAGTACAGGCATCTTAAATATTTTATTTAGTCCTCATGGTCTCAATTCCATCTAAGAGACTGTGACATCTAGCTCTTTCCTCAGGTCTAGATCTGTCTTTCCAAGATCTGCTACAACAGCAGGAACAGTGGACCACAGTGTCTTTCATAGTGTCCAACTGTGAATTTATCTTTTGTATACCTGCTGCCCCCTCAATAATGCTTTATCTGGGCTACGGGCATCACCAAACACCTGCCTCCTCAACCATAAATCTTGACGTTACCCTTGATTATTTTTCCTCCTTCTCCTTTTCCTCCTCCTTTTACATTTATCTGACCATTAAAACCTCACAAATCTCCCTCAGAAACTTCTCTCTACGGAGTACAGACGGTATATCCAGCCAGAGCCCAAGTGACCTCCACTGCTAGGTTTTGGACCTGGGTCTGTGCTTATGTGATGCACTTGGGCACCGGGCATGTGTGGGGAGATCCAGCCAGGAGCCAGTTTGGATAAGATATTTGCATGAATTTGTGAGAGTATAACCTACATATTTTCTGGCTTCGATAGCCTATGATTACAAAACAAGGTCATACTTCCCTTTTATAATCCAAATTATTATGGCAGGAGACCTCATCCTGCTTGCCTGCAGGAAATGAGCCTTCCTCAAAGTGTCCTCATGTTATTTCTAGAAGTCCCTAGAGGGATGTCTCATCTGTATTCACAAATCAAACTGGCACCTGCCGGCATCAGAAAGTGCATTAGTCAGGGCCATTTTGCCACGTGTGTCAGAGGCCATCATAAACTAGCTTATGCAAGACGTGAGAATAATTGGCTCCCATTGTTAAGAAAAATGCTGAAGATTTTCATGTAATTGAAGGAGCAGTAGAGGGGACCAGGGCCTACGACCAGAACCAGTACTCGGCGCCTCCACAATACTTCTCCTCTCCTGTTTCTCATTTCTGGTGTCTTTGCTCTTCTTTATGTCTTGGCTACATTTTCTGTACTTACCCACATGCCACAGACTATGGCATTGATGTTAATCAATCCCAGGGACAGACTTGATTAACTCTGTATGGGTCTCATGCCCATGCCTGGATTCATCACCATGTCCAGGAAAAGAGAGGTCCGGATCACTGGCCCATTTCTGCAGCTGGGGGACAAAGTCTTGTTACAAGGAGAAAGAGAGTGTTGGACAAAAAGCAAAGACTACCCCAGGCCACTATACATGTCTTCCTTTGTCATCTGTTCCTGAATGTCCGTGTCTACTGCTTCTTAAGCCTCATGGTAAAACCACATCACTGCCAACACCATCACGAGACCCAGAACACAAGCCACACAATTTAAGGCTCAAGTGACAAAATGCATCACCAAGAAGAGAAGAAGCTCTTCTTGCGAAAGTTCATAGTCTGATACCCAAGGTCCCCCAGTAAAATCAGCAATCATACCTAGCACAGGATGAGGGAGGAAGGAGGATGAAGACAGTGACAATACCCATGGTGTGATTATACATGAAGACAGGTGAAAGTTGTAGAATCACGGTCAGTGTCCCGGGGCTGTTCAGTTAGCACCAAATGAGATAGAGATCTGGGAACTCAGAGATCAAACCAGCAGGTGGAGACTTACTGGCCCAGGGGTTTCTTTTAATGGGGTGTGTGTGTGTGTGTATCTGTCCTTACAGGGCCCAATAACCCAAGTGAAAAAGCCAGTTGTCCTAGACAAGCTTGAGATTCAGTAACGTTAGCAACCCTGACTATGTCTTTCTCAAAACATGAGGTCACGGAGGCTCCTCTACTACTGGACCCCCGTCGCCAGTGGTCGCCTTCGCTTTCAGGCCCCATTGCCCCTTCTCCTCTGTAACAACAGGGCAGCACAGTGCCCCATTTGGCTTAGGGACAGCAGAGAGCCAGATGGGGTAGAGGGGAGACGTGTGAGCAGCACCGCCTGCTGCTGGAGTGGGGGCCCTGACATGACCTTGAGCCTGGGTCAATTGCCACAGAATGTGAGGCTGGTAGTTGTGCTGCAGCCCATTCTGGTCTGATACAGGCCGAGCCCTGGCGGTAGACAAGTCAGTGGAGCCAAAGTTAGCAGCTGAGGCTGATGTAAAGGTACCATTTCGACTGATTCTCACTCTCGGTGTGAAACACAAATGATTGTGCTTACCGAGAGAGGCTTGGGGAATAGAAGTTTGTGGGTTGACAGTGTATAATTAACACATCATCTACACAAAGCCCAAAGATGGACTCCATAGCACCACCGTGATTACTCCCAGGAAACACACTGTAATTGTATCATCCCTTCCAAATACACTGGGACAAGCATTTTGTGTCTGGATGAAAGTCAAGGCAGATTAAGAAGCGCTTATGCCAGAAGCAGCTTCCCTGACCAGCATGACAGGCAAGAGGTGAGAGGAGCTAGGGCTGGTTAAGTAAATAATTCCACCGCCGTACAATAGAATATGCTGCATAATTAGGAATTACATCGCAGAAGAACATATAAGAACGTGGAAATTTTCCACAGTAGGGTACGAAAAGAGAAGAATATGAAACTCAAAGAAACCGTAGAATTGCAAGGTCATCAAATGTTTATTATTTTTGTGTGCTTTTTAAGGTATCTCTAAAATTTTTCATTGAACGGAGTTATTTGTATAAGGAGAAAATCTCAATTGGCATTATTTGAAACAAGAACAACAACAACAGAAAAAAAACCTTTCTCAAACTAGGAAATTTATGATGATGATTATTATTCCTGACCTTCCTTTTCTATTCCCCAGCCTGAATCATACCCAGGAGCCTTGCATGAGACGTCAAGACCTCCTGTCCCCGTTTCTGCCCCTACTAATAGTTGGAGCCACCAGGGAGCAGAAAGTCTCAGGGTGTCATCTGATATGGGACACACACACACACACACACACACACACACACCCAGTAAAGAGCCATTCAGATGGGAACTTGAAAAAAAAAACTCTTTAAGTTAATGACGTTCTATAAAAACCAATTGCTAGAGAATATAAATTATAACAAAAGCAACACCACAAAGGATGGCCATCTGCTGAGAATGTCGTAAAGAGGATTTCTGCATGGGGAAGGAGGTTGAACCAAATTGTCTCTAAGGCCTCCTCCGAATCTCAAAGTCTATGAAATAAATGGTGAGCCTTTAATAAAAGGAAGTACAGGGGGAAAAAAGGAGGAAACACCCCACTCTGCTTTGACATACGTCCTGTGACTTCTGGCACCACGGCCCGCTCAGCCTGAGATGGCAAACTGGCCCCTGTTCCCTGTTCCTCAAAAACTCACCCCATAGGTGGTCTGTTTCCTCTTGAAGGAAACCTGGGGATCACCGTGCTCTAGTCTGCTTCTGTCCCTTGGACAAGTCCGACGACAACCTCGCTTTTCCCTCTGCCAGTGTCCACGGCCTGAACCGTGATGGGAAGGGAGCTTCTGTTAACCCCCAGGTGTTAGGGCATCCTCTCTGGAAGGGCCCAACTTCAATCCTTCTCATGCCTCTTCCCTAATCCCTCTGATTAGGGAGGGCATCAGTTCCCAGGATGCAGCTGCGGGGGCGGGGGGGGGGGTCTCACTGCTCAAAGCAATGGGAAAAGAAACAAGCCCAGCTCCCACTGGAAGGGTTAGTGCTTCATGCCATATATTTTAGGCCAACCTGTTTATGTATAGGATGTGCGGGTTTGTGGAGTTAACAGACCTAAAGTGGACTCCCCCCCCCACCCTGCATGTCTGTGAGAATAGAAGGAGAAAGGGGGAGCTATTACCTGCCGACCGCCGAGAGGCACACGTGAGGTGCTTATCTGAACTCCTCTTGCTCTTCTCGAGAATTCCATTTTATGGAGTGGGAGCCGCGCATCCTAGAGTACTCAGCTATCTCGCCTGGGGTTACGCAGCCAACAAGTGGCAAAGCAAGGGTTAGAACTAGGTTTATCCATTTCTTACAGCTTATTTAGCTGGTTGAAAAACGTAAGATTTTGTTAACTTTTTCTGAGTGTCACGTCATTTGGAAAAAAAAATAGTAATGAGTGGATGTAAAGGTCATGCTTGCACCTCAACAGTATTTCAGTTTAAATTTCAAGTTACATGTAATTAAATTGTGTAATTTAGAATATAATGATGCCACTGTATTAGCAAGATAGACACACTTAGTGATGCTTACTACTGAACACAAAAGAGCCATTTAATTTAAACAAGATAATTCAAACATTTGCTTTGCCTAAAGCTCATAAAATGCCATTTCATTAAATCATGTTTTCATTTGTGTAAGACGACTGTCGTATCAAAGCTATTTTATTGATATGGAAGTTCGAACAGTATGGCGCATTGTTATTAAATTATGAACGTATAATGAAAAATACTTTTTAGAATAAAATACACTCGGCTAGATTAATTTATTTAGTCACTTGAGGTAAATACCAGCAGAGCATCCGCTCTGCTGTGGGCACAGTTCTAAGGTGCCTGGGGTGTAGCAGATTTCCTCTCCTGAGCAATTGAGGGAGACGGAAATTGCAGGAGGCGGGATGATGGTCCCCAAAAGATATTAGGCCCAAATCCCTGGAACCTTGCACGGAAACAGGTTCTTTGTAGATGTGATTAAGTTAAGGGTCTTGTCAGTAAACAACACATGTTGGAGAGGATGTGGAGAAAGGGCAACCCTCTTGCACTGTTGGTGGGAATGTGACCTGGTGCAGCCACTCTGGAAAACTGTGTGGAGGGTCCTCAAAGAGGTAAAAATAGACCTGCCCTACGACCCAGCAATTGCACTGTTGGGGATTTACCCCAAAGATACAGATGCAGTGAAACGCCGGGACACCTGCACCCCAATGTTCACAGCGGCAATGTCCACGATAGCCAAACTGTGGAAGGAGCCTCGGTGTCCATCGACAGATGATGGATAAAGAAGATGTGGTCTATGTATATGATGGAATATTCCTCAGCCATTAGAAACAACAAATACCCACCATGTGCTTCGACGTGGATGGACTTGGAGGGTATTATGCTGAGTGAAATAAGTCAATCGGAGAAGGACAAACATTATATGGTCTCATTCATTTGGGGAATATAAAAATTAGTGAAAGGGAATAAAGGGGAAGAAAGAAAATGAGTGAAAATATCAGTGAGGGTGACAAAACATGAGAGATACCTAACTCTGGGAAGTGAACAAGGGGTGGTGGAAAGGGAGGTGGGTGGGGGGTTGAGGTGACTGGGCGACGGGCACTGAGGGGGGCACTTGGCAGGATGAGCACTGGGTGTTATGCTATATGTTGGCAAACTGAACTCCAATTAAAAAAAAAAAAAAAAGCGACGCCTGAGTGGCCCAGCGGTTTAGCGCCTCCCTTCGGCCCAGGCTGTGACCCTGGAGACCCGGGATCGAGTCCCGCCTCTGGCTCCCTGCATGGAGCCTGCTTCTCCCTCTGCCTGCATCTCTGCTTCTTTCTCTCTCTCTCTCTGTGTCTCTCATGAATAAATGAATAAAATATATTTTAAAAAAAAAAGTTAAGGGTATTGGTTCGGGAGATGATGCTCCATGATCAGAGCGGGCCTCCAATGCATTGCATGTGTTCTAGAGGGAAGCAGAGGGAGGTTTTGCCCCAGACGGACAGAGAAGAAAAGATGCTGGCCTTGGGGCTGGAGGGACGCAGCCACCAGCCAAGGACTGCTGCCAGCCCCCCGAAGATGGAAGACGCCAGAAGGGACTCTCCTGTAGAGCCCCCCCGGGGGAGCAGCCCCGCTGCCTGCGCCTCTGCTGTAGGCCCGGGGATGCTGGCTTCAGGCTTCGGGCCTGCATCTCTGTGGGATGCAGCAGGGCCAGGCAGGGGGTGCAGGGGGTGCAGGGGGTGTGGCCGGCCGGGCAGACGGCTGCGAGGCAGGTGGCAGGTTGCAGGTGGCAGGTGGCCGGCAGGACCGGGTCTGGCACCTGTGCCGCAGGTGTGCCAGAGGACATCCAGGGCTGTCGGGGGGCTGACGGGATCTGCCGTGGGTGATGTCGAGCTTGCTGTGCCAACAGGGCCTGGGAGGGACAGGAGAAGCAGGGGCCATGGGAAAAGTGTCCCCGCAGGCTGGTGGCAGCTCAGAGCAGAGACGCTGGGGCCTGACCCCGGGGCTCCACCGGGCTGTGCACACCAGGTGCTGCTATTGCCCCGAGACCTACTGCGGCAAGTCGGCCCCTCCTTTTCACTTTTTCTCCACCCCCACCCGCCACCTCCCTCCTGCCATCACATAGGACCAGGTGGCCTCTGATTGCACATCACAGCCTGCTCAGGCCTTCGTTGTGTTTTGCCTAAACAAACAGATGAGAGCACCTGCTGTGCCCTGGGCCTTTGGCCTACTAGCTGGGTGACCCCAGACAGGTGACTGAACCTCTCTGTCCCTTGGTTTCATGAAGTGGCCTCCCTCACAGTAGGGTGGCGGGGATGGCATGGGATGGGAGAAGCGCCCGAAGCAGGGAAGGCTGGTACGAGGCTTGTGGGCCATCACCACCTTCCTCCTCAGCCTCCTGTCCTCATGCTCCCCGCCCCAGCTGCTCCCTGCCCTCCTGGCCGGCCCCCCCCAGCCCCCCAAGCCCCCACCACCATGGGAATCATGTCCTGGAGTGCTGCTCGCATCCGATGGCTCTCTTCAGCAGCCCTCAGTGCCTGCGGGGTGCCTGCGGGGTGCCTGGGGGGTGCCTGCGGGGTGCCTGCAGGGTGCCTCCCGTGCAGAGCCTGAGCTCCGCAGCCTGGCCTGCAGCCTGCTGCACCTGCCCACCTTCGTGGGTGCCGGGGGCGCAGCAGATTTCCCCTCCTGAGCAACTGAGGGAGACAGAAATTGCAGGAGGTGGGATGATGGCCCCCAAATATATTAGGCCCGAATAGCTGAGCGTCCTACTTAACTTCCTACACCACCGCCAAACACTCAGCCTCATTTTTCCTGCGCACACGGTGGACCTGCTTTCCCACCTCCAGGCCGCTGCTCGCAGTTTCCTCTGCCGGCGCCCCCCCTTCCCGAGGGCTGCCTCCAGGGTGCATCCTCTGGTGCCGGCCTGCATTTAAGGGTTTTAATCTTTGAAACCTTCAAAAGTTTCTCAGCATTCCCCATGGAGCCCTTACCCCCTCTTCCCTGAATAAGCTCATTTATCTCCATGTCTGTCTGGGGGGTGAACTAGAGACCCTGCTTCCAGCCTGCTTTTATCAGGAAAAGACCTGGATCAAGACAATTTAATCCAAGGAAGGGCACCAGGCCCGGTGCCACGTCTCGCTCTGCACCAATGAGCCCCTCCTGATGGCCTCAGAAAGGCACAGGACCTGCGAGGGCAGGGCAGGGAGGCCCCCACTATTCCTAAGAGACGAGACCAAAAAAGCAGGCAAATTGGAAGCATGCCCCTTTCTCCGTGTAGGTTCTAGGATCAGGCTGTGTGGTCTCTGAGGAAAGTCTGTGCTAGTCTTGATGGTGCAGCTTCATGGATGACCCAGTAAGGCAGTCAGCCCACTCCCAGGTCCCCCTGGGCCAGTCAGCAGTCCTCAGCCCACCCTGTCCAGCAGCTGGGGTGACTGAGCGGGAAACATCGCTGCACATGGAGGCAAAGCTCTAGGTTACAGGATTCTTGAAGAAACCCTTCAGAGAGGCATGACATTTTCCCAGTGCAGGTGTAGGGTCTCTGCATTGAGATCTAGGGAGGCAGCTGTGGGGTGGATGACCAGAGGGAAGAAATTAAAGACCAGAGTTGGGGAGGGGGTGATGTGAGGGGACAGCCTCCATGTACAGGCCCAAGTCTGGAACGTGTGGCACAAGGAAATGTCTACCTAGAATTTTAATCCTAATTCTCCCTACTTATTTGCAAATACTCTTCAGAGATTTTTGTCTGGCAGTTGTTTGTCTCGTCTCGGTGCCAGGAACATTCCCAGCTGCCTCTTCCACCCAATGCACGTACACATTTTCAGGGAGGACAGGGGATTTCCACCCCCAGATCAGAGAGAAGTATCAGAATGCATATTTTGGGCCTCTTTCTCACCCTCTCTTCACTCTTCCCAAAGGAGGGAGGTTTGGCCTGCTTGGTGAGTTGACAGGGGAAGAAATTTCTGGGATCACATCCCGCATACCAGCAGGGAGGGGTACTTGGCCTTAAAAGTGGTGAACAGGCTCAGCCCCTCTGTCGCTCTCATGGCCCGTCTGTGCTTCCGCCGAGGCCTCCCTAGTATTCCCAGCTGTGTGGGGAGGAGCCACAAACCCAACAGGCCTGCGGTCGGGAGGCCGGCCAGGTGTCCGCCCTCTTAGTTCCTTTCCTTCATCTGGGACTCAAGGGGAGGTCAGCTGGCCTTCACGGAGGCCTCATAACTTCAATTCTGGGGAAGGGAGTAAAAAAGCACAATTTGGCCCTGGGTGCCCCGCAACGCTAGATTCCAGAGGTGCCCAGGAGACCTATACTCTCAAGGTCATTTGGCGTTTTCTGGGCCCACAAGACGTTGGACCTGGTAGAGGCTGAAGCACAGGGTGGCCCAGGGAGAGACAGACCGGCCCAGCCCCCTGAGTGGGAGCCTTCCGAGATAATCTGTAGAGCCAGCTGCAGAGGAGAGACTCATGACCCAGGAGGTGCTAGGTAAGACTCGAGATTTTGGAGACATGACTTAACCTCTTGACTGTCTTCCAAGGATTGGCAAAAATCACCTTTATGAACAGAAAAATGAAGGGATCCTATCATACCCATGCAGTGCGTCTAATCCCCCCACCCCCCGGCAGATTATAACCTCCTCTAATCTACGGCTCTGTTTTACTTACCTTTGTAGTCTGCAGTCAAGCACTGAATCGGGCATAAGGTTGGAAATCACTCAGATTTATTGGACCGAGTTAAAGCCAGGTTGAGGAAAACGTGCCTCTGGGTGATAGATTCGGGATGAGGTTGAGGGGCATGGGCCCCATCAGGGTCAAAACAAGAAGTCCCCCAAGATGTCACCGTTTATCTCATTTTCAGTAAGAAGTAAACCAACACCACCCAACGGAAGCAGCAGCTTTACATACAAAGGACAAGCGGTTGTGAAAAGAGAAACAAAAATCCTTAGAGGAACTGAGAACCTAATTAGTTCCATTTTTCTTTCACTTGCCTTCCGTATATTTTCTTCCACATTCTCCGTAAGACTGCCGTGTGGGTCCTCCCTGGTCCTTTAGCTCTGCTGGCTCTGGTTCACGCATGAACACACACACAATACACAAGTGCGGTTGTCCCTGTCAATTGAATATCCGCTAAATTGCTATTCAGAAACGAATCCATGAAGAAGTAAAGACCCAATGGGATGAACATCGCAAATCTCCAAGGCGCCAAGTCCCTCCTGCCATGGCCTCCTAGGTACACAGCAGCCATCCAGATGCCAGCTATTTCCTAGCGATTAAGAACCAGGTAAGTTAAATTGATGATCTGCGATTCTGCCTTGGGGCATTAACTTCAGTCAATTATTGAAGTTACTGCTAGTTCTGAAATAGTGTTTGCTTTAAATCTCCAATAATGTAAATCTCACAGGCAGGAGGAGTCCCCCAGCAGCCATTCCAGCTCCAGTGAGAAAGCGGAAAGGATGCTGAGAAGTTAAGAGGTGGTAAAGACCAGGGTCTGTCATTTGACTAACACAACAATCATCTTTAACACCCAGAGGGGAGATGAAGACTCCTGTCTTCTTTCATTCACGCTGCAGAGAGGAGCCACTGATGGGGGTTTCAAATTACAGCATCATAATTCACTTCTGCAAATCAGGAGATTATATAATATTGTTACGAATAAAACATACCCACCAATCCAATCTAGGCAGGCATCTCTCCCTTGCTAATTCTTACATTGTAGTTGTATTAAATATACCATTAAGATCTAAACTCCTGAAATGTGTTCATTCAACCAATATTTACTAGCAAGCACTATGATCTGTGGTAGGAAGTGGGCTGTAGGGTATCTTAGGAGCTTCAAGTCTACTGAGTAAGATCACAATTCAATGCAATTACAGTCCTGCCCTGAGGCCCATGAGAGGGGGGGGACCGGTTTCCTAGGGCTGCAACAACAGAGTATCACAACCTGGGTGGCTTAAAACAACAGGAATCTTTTTTTTTTCTCCTACAATTCTGGAGGCTAGAAGTCTGAAATCAAGGTGTCAGTAGGGACCTGGCTTTCTCTGAAGACTCCGGGGGAGGATCCTTCTTTTTCTCTTCCTAGTTTCTGTTGTCAACGAGCTTTGGGACTCCCAGCTCATAAGATGCATCAGTCCAACATCTACCTTTGTGGTCATGTGGGGTGCTCCCTGTGTGTTTCTGTGTAATACACAGCCTTCATCTTGTGAGGACCCTAATCGTATCAGGTTAGGGGCCCATCCTCTTCTAGGAGGACCTTAGCTGAACTGATGGTATCCGTAATGACCCTATTTCCTCATAAGGTCATATCTGAGGTAGGGGGGTTAGGACTTCAACTCCCATCTTTTCTGGGGGAGGGGCCATAATCCAACCCATAATGGAGGGATCTTTAAACCTGGATGCTTTGTGAGTGACAGCAAAGCATTAAGGTTTACCTCTTACTCCGTATGCAGGACTGAAGCAAGAACATAATCTGGTTTATCTGACCAGAGGGTCAGCACTTGGCACTGGTTCCAGTCCGGCCTTCTCCTTCGGGTGTCGGGGCTGCCCTGCCAGGAGAGGGCTGACCTACTCAGTCCCCTTGAAGTCTAGCCACTGGGAAGCATGGGTCCCCTTTTCTCTCTCTTCCTTTTTTCTCATCCCATGGCATATTATTCTGAATCCTAGAATGTACTTTTTAGACATTATCCAACCAATTCTTATGGGGGCAGAGGAGGGAAGCTTGAAATTTTTCAATTCCAATCACTTCGCATTGTCTTTGTATTTTTTTTAATTTATTTTTTATTGGTGTTCAATTTACTAACATACAGAATAACCCCCAGTGCCCGTCACCCATTCACTCCCACCCCCCGCCCTCCTCCCCTTCTACCACCCCTAGTTCGTTTCCCAGAGTTAGCAGTCTTTACGTTCTGTCTCCCTTTCTGATATTTCCCACACATTTCTTCTCCCTTCCCTTATATTCCCTTTCACTATTATTTATATTCCCCAAATGAATGAGAACATATAATGTTTGTCCTTCTCCGACTTACTTCACTCAGCATAATACCCTCCAGTTCCATCCATGTTGAAGCAAATGGTGGGTATTTGTCATTTCTAATAGCTGAGTAATATTCCATTGTATACATAGACCACATCTTCTTTATCCATCATCTTTCGATGGACACCGAGGCTCCTTCCACAGTTTGGCTATTGTGGACATTGCTGCTAGAAACATCGGGGTGCAGGTGTCCCGGCGTTTCATTGCATCTGTATCTTTGGGGTAAATCCCCAGCAGTGCAATTGCTGGGTCGTAGGGCAGGTATATTTTTACCTCTTTGAGGAACCTCCACACAGTTTTCCAGAGTGGCTGCACCAGTTCACATTCCCACCAACAGTGTAAGAGGGTTCCCTTTTCTCCGCATCCTCTCCAACATTTGTTGTTTCCTGCCTTGTTAATTTGCCCCATTCTCACTGGTGTGAGGTGGGATCTCATTGTGGTTTTGATTTGTATTTCTCTGATGGCAAGTGATGCAGAGCATTTTCTCATGTGCATGTTGGCCATGTCTATGTCTTCCTCTGTGAGATTTCTCTTCATGTCTTTTGCCCATTTCATGATTGGATTGTTTGTTTCTTTGGTGTTGAGTTTAATAAGTTCTTTATAGATCTTGGAAACTAGCCCTTTATCTGATACGTCATTTGCAAATATCTTCTCCCATTCTGTAGGTTGTCTTTTAGTTTTGTTGACTGTATCCTTTGCTGTGCAAAAGCTTCTTATCTTGATAAAGTCCCAATAGTTCATTTTTGCTTTTGTTTCTTTTGCCTTCGTGGATGTATCTTGCAAGAAGTTACTGTGGCCGAGTTCAAAAAGGGTGTTGCCTGTGTTCTCCTCTAGGATTTTGATGGAATCTTGTCACAAATGTGAGACAAAATGTGAGAAATGTGTCTTTGTATTTTGAGGAAGAGTGTGTGGGGAAGCCTATCCTGAGCAGATTTCTTGGCCAGGTGACTGCAAGACAAAGGATTTCCTTGTGAATTGAAGGGCCATCTGGACATGGTTCACCCAGGGAACGAAATGCCTCAGGCCTGCATACTGGTCTCCTAAGTGAGGCCCACTTGTAGGCTTGAAACTAGAGCTTGCCTTGAGGGAAAAGAGAAGGAGAAAAGCACTTTGCAAACCCTGAATAACAACAGTGGGTTATTTTGATGATGTTCCTTTCCCACAGCATCAAAAGTCATCATTACTGAGTCAATGCTCCTGTTGAAATTACTGTCCGGGAACAAACAGCTCAATTAGGCCCAGGCCATGCAGAGGGTCCTAACGGAAGATTCCAAGGGCTCAGGTGGAAAATATCTTTACCTCCCTTTGCTGCTACTCTCCCTAACCCCCATCCAGCTGGAACCCAAAGCACCAGAGCAGGAGGAAAGGGAGGAAATTGTTTACATCTTCTTTCCCTGTAGGCTTCGGAATCTGGCTTGAGCTCAGTGCAGGGGAACAGCTTCAATAAAGTGAGAGAGAACAATTTTGACATCAGATTGGTTGGGAGTTTTAAATGTATGCTAATAAGAATGGGCATCATCACCTGGAAATAACCAAAAGAGCTATGCACTCTGCCCTAGGTATTGTCCAAGGGCAGGGAAGAGCAGGATTGAAAGAGCATGGTAAGGAAAAATTAAGTGGAACCCCATTGTGTGCAGCTGAAACACGTGTGGTAGTAAGAGGATTATGATGGAACTAGTAAAAAGGCCTTTTTTGTTTTTAAGTAGGCTCCTCGCCCAGTGTGGAGCCCAATGCGGGGCTTGAACTCATGACCCTGAGATCAAGACCTGAGCTGAGATCAAGAGTTGGAGGCTTAACTGACTGAGCCAACCAGGTGCCCCGAACTAGTAAAAAGATCTTTATTGAAGGGTCCAGTATAGTTTGCAGTAGGGTTACCATGATAGAGAAACAGAATTCTTTGTGGAGCACTGACTTGTCAAAGAAGGAACGACCGGACTTGAGTGCATCAAAGGTGCTGGTGGTACAGGTACTTCCCATGGACACCCTCCACCCGGCCTTCCTTCCTCTCCTGCTCCTCACTCTGCCTTTCTAGCTCCCCAGTGTCCACCCTCTCCCCTATCCTACCTGGGAACACCCTATCACTCCCCAAAGGGGTTTCAGCCCCTTGGTTTCTTCCCTAGTGTTGCAAACTTGAGTAGCCAAGGTTCAGCCAGACCCTAGAGGAGCTGCCCATCTCAGTCCTGTTGATGCCAAAAAGAAAGACTGTGTTTCTCTTTCTAAGCGTGAGCGAGAAGAAGGTGGGTCCTTGACGTGCAGCTTGAGCACCACCTGGGAGCTTGCTGGGAGGGAAGAATCTCGGGTCTCACCTAAATCTACTGAACCAAAATCTGCATTTTAATAAGCTCCCGTGGGATTCATATGCAAATTAGCATTGGAGAAGCAAAAAATCGAAAAGGTGCTGAAATCCGGGTTTAACACATACCCTGGATGGTGTCCATGACATTAGGGGAGGAGTAGTAAGGCCAGACACCACTTCCTACATTTCATATGCTAAGTGTGAGCCGGTGCATTCAAAAGAGTCTTGCCCTCTGGGTTATTCTCTGAAGAGCAGCTTCTCAAAACCCATGTCATGATGATGATGATGATGACGACGATGATAATATATACACATATATATATACATATCTTTTTTATTTAAATTTCTAAGGTTTCTGTAGTCATGTGCCCTCATCCATCGTTGGCAAAGTTCATGGCTGCAGCAGATGTGTAACCCAGTCCCTAGCAGGGCTCACAGCCTGTATTACCTCACAATGGGCTGTTGAAATCCATTCTCTAGTAAAGTGCTCAAATACCACTCAGCTGCCTTCCGAGCTCAGTCATTTGGAAGTGGCAGGTTGTAAGGGAGAAAGTTCTGGGCATGGTTGGTGCCCCCAAAGCAGTAGAAACTGAAAATATTGATTGGACGTTTCTCCAACATCCCTCAGAGAATGCATTTGGCAGAGTGACGAGTTTAAGAAACAAAACAGAACCTCTGGAGGCCAATGTAACATTCTCCCAAATTCATAATGTGTACAAACTACAAATCTGACTTTAATTTTTGGAGGTTGACTTTTTTTTTTTCCCTCAGTAAATATCCACAAAGCCCTCAAGATAGGAATTGAGAACTATTCTCCATTTCCTTCCAGCATATTTTAACACTTTATTTTAAAATTCTGAACTTTGTTGGGGCCTCCTTCCTAGCGACATACAGTATTAAATCAACAGTATCAGAAGTCCCAGTCTCGAACCCCTCATCCAGGATGGGGAGCAAAATCCAACCAAAATCGATTCCCAGATAGATGATACCCAAGCACCCCGTGAATAGTCTATGGTCTCCCTCTCAGGATAGCCTCTAACAAAATGTATGCCCAGACATAACGAGCTCATTTTTTCTTATCCAAATTGCAATTCAAGTCTAAGAAGTGTATTCGTTTTGCATGAAATATTCTTTCCAAGAAGTTCCTCCCAGGTGAGGAATTTTAAATGTGCTTGCCTCGACAGGGAAGGCAGACAAATGGCTTTGGCTGGTCAAGGGTTATATTTCTCACAGCCAGGATATTCCAAATGGTTTCTTATTCCATGGGATCAATAAACGGCCAGGCTCATATGCATAAAACTGTCTTAGCCTCACCAGTGCTAACACAGACCATTTCTTGAGCTTCTCCCAAGGTGGAGCCTTAAAAAATCCTGACATCACTGAAATATGTGCAGTAACAAAAACAATAAAAGGTTGAAGATGAGAGGGACAAACTCAGCTCTGGACATGCCCTCAAGACAGTTGTTCAGTGCAATTCAGGCTTTCTTCTTGTGCAGAGAAGAAACACAGGCCAAATTTAACTATGTCAGCAAGAACAAGTCCAGATTTCTGTCACAGTCATCTTCGCCCCAGATAGGACCTATAAAAAAAAACCAGCCAGTGTGAAATGAATTAATGTGACAGGGCAATCGCTGTTAGTCATAAAACCCCTTGAAGGACCTCAGACCTGCGGAAGATGACAAAGATGGAAAATGTTTAAATGCCACGATCTCCATTTATAGACCTCCTTAGTGCTTGAGCATCGGAGGGCTAAGCTGGAAATCCATTCCGCCCCCTCAGCCACAGCCTGTCTGTGAACATCAACTTCCAGTTCCACAGCCTGTTCATCCCTCAAGGGCCAGGGTACACATGGGGATCACACACTCCTTGTTATATCCATGTTTCCTTCCAGAAGCAGAACCATGAGGAAATCTGTCCATCTACTTCCTGGAAGGTTTTGTGAGAACATGTGCTCTTTTCAAAACTAGGTCGAGTGACTCTTCCTAAGAAGCTTTTGCAAGGAGGTAGGATAAGAACTAATCTGTCATCCTCTTTCATTGGTGTTTTTGATTCCCTTCTCTTGATACCCCATCCCTACTGAAAATGCACTGGCCTTAAGACCCTAAGTCCAGGAAGTTAGGCTTCCCATTGGGTTTGCTTCCTTCCAAACCTTCCCACCAAATGGCGGAGAAGAACAACCAAGAAGACTAGTTTGGGCTTCTGCAAATAGAGCCATCTGGCAACCATGCTTGTCCCATCGTTCAGTCACGGAAGAACCTTCCATCAGTATTGGTGTTGACCAGTCAGTTGAGTCCTCAGTGAGGACAGGACAATATAAAACTCACAATAAAAAAAGTAGATAAGAACGCAGAAGACCAGCAGTCACGAATGAAACACATCAACCTGACAGCAGTCTTGGAGAGCCCTAAACAAATGGGAAAAGAGAATTAGAAATAATTTATCCAGGGGCACCTGGGTGGCTGAGTCGGTTAAACGTCTGCCTTCAGGTCAGGTCATGATCCTGGGGTCCTGGGATGGAGCCCCGCCTTGGGCTCCCTGCTCAGTGGAAAGCCTGCTTCTCCCTCTCCTTCTCCCCCCTCCCCCGTTCGTGCTCTCTCACTCTTAAATAAATAAAATCTTAAAAAAAAAGGAAGAAAGAAATAATAGTGTGCAATAGCAGATATTTATTGAGAGTCTACTCTGTGCCAAGCAATATTCTAGGCCCTGCAAGGTAGAAAGGGACACACCTGATAGAAAAAGACTGATGCTGACCTCGAGGACCTCAGGGATAAGTGGGGGTGCAGAAAGACGAATGTGTTTATGGCACCATGGGGTCGGGGCGGGGTTGTTTAACAACGCAAGTGGGAAGGAAATCCCCTGAGAGCAGAGAGGTACCTTATCTTTTAAAAAGCAACCAGGAAAAAAAATAAAATTAAATTAAAATTAAAAAATTAAAAAAATAGAAA
The DNA here is from genome assembly GCF_048164855.1 of Canis lupus baileyi. NCBI lineage: Eukaryota > Metazoa > Chordata > Mammalia > Carnivora > Canidae > Canis > Canis lupus. Next base: position 53,718,827 of record NC_132854.1, on the reverse strand, counting down.
GCAACCAGGATTAAAAAATAAATAAATAAATAAATAAATAAAAATAGATAGCTAGATAAATAAATAAATAGAAATAAATAAATAAATAAATAGAAATAGATAAATAAATAAATAAATAAATAATTTTTTTTAAAAAGCCACCAGGAATAGTTTCTCAGACGAGGTTTATCATTTAGGAATGTTAGCGGACACGCCAGCCTAGCAAACCAGGGGTGTATGCAGCATACCTGACTCCAGGAGCAGGCCGTAGGGTCAAGTCAAATTGACCTGAGTTTGAACCCAGGCTCTCACCTCCTAGCAGGATGCCCTGAGCTAATCACTCAGCCTTGCTGAGCCTCTATTTCTGAATCTCTGAAATGGGGAGAGTACAACCTAACTCCTAGAATTCCTATAGGAATAAGACACCATGATACATACCAAATGCTCACTACAGGGCTCGGCACCTTCTAGACGTTCAAAGCAACTTCTGTTCGTTTTTCTATTTTTTGTTTGGTTGCCTAAACTGAATGAGGGAACCACATTTAAGAGCCAGAGTCCTAAAGGAGGGAAGAGTGGTGTGAGGTTTTTTTTCCCCCTCAACTTTGTATTTAAAAAAAGAAAGGGGGGGGAAAGAGAGACTATAATGCGGCTCCCCCAGGCATTGCCTTAGTGAGTGGAAAGAAGTTGCTGGTTCTCTGCTCGAGCCTGTCAGGCTTTGAGGGATATCTGAAGAGTCATGCCCATGAAAGTAAAGGCTGCTGACGCCACCCCATTTCAGCGTGCCTGCTTGGTTTATGGACAGCCTGCCTGCACAGTCAATACTGGCTCGGGTAGCCGGTCGTATTCCAGCTCACGCCACCTGTCGGGGCTGCCTATTGATTCCCAGGGCTGCTACTGCTCTGTAGGCCGAAGTCAGCAACTCCAGGCACGCAGATCTGGGGAGCTGCAGCTGACCCTCGGGGAGACGGCTGGGTGTCCTGCTGTTCTCATGGGTAATTCACAGCCTCGAGTCATCAGAGAGCTGGGCCAGCACCCAGGGTGGCCAGGAAAGGAGCTCCCTGGTGGGAGAGCTCTCCAGGCCAGTTGGTGTAACAGAAGGGCACTCTTTCCTGGAGTCCACAGTGTCAAAAAGCAGCACTTTCTAGCACAACCTACCAGGGTTGCCAAACCTCGCACCTAAAAATACCCCTTTGTCCATTCATCTTTCGAGGGACACCGAGGCTCCTTCCACAGTTTCTTTGGTGTTGTGGGAAATATCAGAAAGGGAGACAGAACATAAAGACTCCTAACTCTGGGAAACGAACTAGAGGTGGTGGAAGGGAGGTGGGCGGAGGGTGGGGGTGACTGGGTGACGGGCACTGAGGGGGGCACGTGACAGGATGAGCACTGGGTGTTATTCTGTATGTTGGTAAATTGAACACCAATGAAAAATAAAAAAAATAAAAATACCCCTTTGTCCAGTTAAACTTCATAAAAATCATGGATTTTTTTTCAGTATTAATATGTCCCAGGTACATGGGACATACTTCTACTAAAAAATATTCCTTGTTTACATGAGATTCAAATTTACCTGGGTATCTTGTGTGTGTGTCCCAAATATTTCACCGGACATCCTTACATTGAAAAATTACCTGTTCTTTGTCTGAAATCCAAATGCAGAAGGACAAACATTATACGGTCTCATTCACTTGGGGAATATAAAAAGTAGTGAAAGGGAATAAAGGGGAAAGGAGAAAAAATGAGTGGGAAATATCAGAGAGGGAGACAGAACATGAGAGACTCCTAACTCTGGGAAATGAATTAGGGGTGGTAGAAGGGGAGGTGGGCGGGGGCTGGGGGTGACTGGGTGACGGGCACTGAGGGGGGCACTTGATGGGATGAGCACTGGGTGTTATGCTATATGTTGGCAAATTGAACACCAATAAAAAATTAATTAATTAATTAATTAAAAAAGAAAGAAACAAACCAATGCAACCGGGCCTCCTGTACCTTGTAGCGGGCAAGGCTATAACGTACATGTACACACGCCTGAGGGAGACAGACGTGGTTCTGTCCGCTATAACCCTGCCGTCCAGAGCAGGGGATCGCCCTTAGAAATAAGCCCAAGCTCCCCTGCCTGGCACGCCAGGACTTCTGCTCTCTGCCCTACTCTCTGCCCTCTCTTTTGTCTCCCAGTCCAGACATCCCATTCTAGCCTGGGCAGTCTCCCCCAGCCCCAAACACGTCCAAAATAGCCTTCTGTCCCTCACACAGGGACCTAAGTTTGGAGTGTTCTCACTCCTGTTCATGGATCCGCACCTCAGCCATGCTTCACGACCTACTCAAATCCCCCGTCCTCTACGTGTTCCACAGTGGCCCCTTATCAACACCACCCCCCCCCCCGCAGTCACCCCGAGGTCACCCTCTCTTGCTTGGAACTCAGGGAGCATCTGCTTTCTACCCTTAGCGGTTTGGCCTGGAGTTCCCTTGTGAGGTAACTTTCGTGTTTCTTGGTCGGGTACGAATGGATGACTGACTCACAGGGCAAGAAAGGACTCACCCCTTTATTCGTCTACGTCTGATCTGAACCCCCTGCTCGCCCAGTGACTGGATAGGTTCCCACCATAGAACTACACGTCAAGTGCAGGCTTGTGGCATGGAGGCAGCTGGGGACAGGGCGGGTGAGGCATAGGGCAGGGAGTAGACGCTAACTCCAGTCAGTCTTCACGTTGGGAAACACACCCCGGTACCCACAGACGTCCCCCCCCAATTACATGGCAGGTCTGCCAACACTCCTTTCCGTAGGGGAATGCACCTACACCACTCGGCCTTTGCCGTCCAGCTCCCAAGTGACAACTTTGATGAAGCGTTTTCTGATTTCTCCAGAAAGAAGCCGACTCCCTTACAAGGGCCTGTAGACCCCCCTATACTTCATCCTCCCTTCCTTCTTGCTCCATCTCCCTCTGCTTCCCCCTTTTGCTCACTCTGCTCCAGCCACACTGGCCTCGTTGCTCCTCCTCAAAGGTGCTGCGCGTGCTCCCTCCTCACGACCTCTGCCTTGGCTGTTCCCTCTGACTGGAATGTTCTCCAGCCTCTTAGTCACCCAGCTGTCCCTCCCTTGTCAGGTCCTTGCTGCAATGTCACTCTTCAGGGAGCCCGGGGCCGGGCGCCATATTTATAATCGTCCTTCCCGGCGACCCCCACCCATGCCTCTTCCTGCTTTAATTGTCTCCTTAGCACTTATCATCAGGTAACACACGTATTTTTTTACTAACTTTCCCCCATTTTTTGTTCACGGCCCCCCACGCTGTACCTGCTGTAGCTCTAGGCCCAAAATGTTATACAAAATCCTAGTTTACCTTCTGACGTCCCACAGACTGTACTCCCCGCCTCCCCCCAGGGCCCTCAGCCTACTCTAGCGGGTGAACAACAGATGTGCCAGGGAATTGAGGCAAAAGGAGTGTGTAACCGTCCTTTGTGTGTAGCAGGTAACTGGCAAATACTTGCTGATCTGATGAAAAGGAAAACTCGAAAAAACACACGCACAATCCCCTTGGAGAGGCTCAAGCGGGTGGTGACCTTGGCAGGGGGTAAAGGCACGATGGGGCCTAGGCGTTACTCCAGTAGAGGTGGACGTGGGGTGTTGGAACCGTCAATCCCCTGCCACTCCCTCCTCTCTGTTGGCGTGCCTTCACCCCGTGTCTCTCTCTCTCTCTCTCTCTCTCACACACACACACACACACACACACACACACGCACGCTGCAACCAGAGTAGCTGGGTGCAGCCCCTGGCAGTGGAATGGAGCAAAGTTAACTGGCCCCCGCGGGGATTGAACCCAGGCTTTGGCCTCATTAGCACCAGCTGCAGCCCGCCAGTCACACGCGGCCTCGACAAAACAAAGAGAGATCACAGGATGGCCGGGGCAGGCACATGAATAAACCAACACACCCGTAAATAATGAAATATTTACGTGAGCCACAGGATTGGGCAAGGCTTCGTGAGGAGAGCACCGAGTGGGAAAGCGAGAGCCTGGGCGCTCCTTCCCTCGGTTGCATTTCTAGGGTAGGCCTTAGGTCTCCTGAGCCTGATAACGCCGGTTATTTGGGTTGGGGGTTTGGCTGCTGTTGCTCCTGTCCTTCCGATTAGGAAAATAAATTTATTTTCTGTTTTAAGAGAAGCTAATTGCAAACGCCTTGGATGCAAAGAGGCTTAATTTTCTCCCACGTCAGTACCTTTGTTGGTGAATGAGAAAGGCCCAGTATAGCACCACCCCCTGAAAGCAAATAACGCTCTCCTGCTCACTCCTCAGCCTTCAGGAAACTTGGGGCTTCCAGGGTCGCTGCAGAGTCAGGAATCACTTAACCGATTAAGGGGAGGGTCTTTGGACTCCCTCAGAGCGAAGGACCATACTTTCCACCACCCATTCATTTGCCTAAAAGCCGCTTAGAGAGCCCGGCCACGGCCCTGAGCGAGCGTGACTCCTACAGGTGGTTTTCTCAGCTACGTGCTCCCTGCAGGGCCTAGGGCGAGGATACAGCAGAGCTACTCTATTTGGGAAGTAAGACCCCAGAGGGGTGAGGAGGGTGAGAAAAACAAGGAAAGGCAGGCAGGGAAGGCCAGAAGCAATGTGATGTGACCGTGGACACTGCTTCTCGGTGGGTGGCCAAAGACATGGGGTGTCCTGTGGGGTGTCCCCTAGGCCTGAGGAAGCGCTGCAGGTTGGCCTGGAGAAACCACACCCCGGGGTAGAGACAGAATAGACTCTCTATCTCCTGAGAGAGTCCAGGTTCACTCCCTGGGAGGCAGCATCCCGCTCTTCTGGGTGTCATGTAGTCCCTCAGCAGCCACTCAGGAAACCAGGTCCCATTTCCATGGCTGTGGCATCACATCTACGTCCAGAGCGGAGAGCGGGTTGGGATGAACGTGCCGGGCGGTGAGGCTGTGAGGCTTGGGGCCTCAGCTTGGCATGGGGGCAACTCCAGAGCTGGGCCGGGCCAACAGTGCTGTTGGCGGGGGATGTGGGTTGGGGCGGCAGCTGCGGAAGTTAGGAGGTCACACGGGGCGTCTGAGGAGGTCTTCAGGGTTGGTGTCCAGCACAACGGGGCTCTCCAGGGGCTTCTTCCAACTTCTGAACTTAGCACAAAGCCGCTTCACAGAGCATTTTCCACAACCCGTCGTCAACCCTTCTGGCTCATTCGTTTGCTTAAATCCCAGTCAGGCCAGAGCTTAACCCAGAACCATTCTGCTGTCTCCCCCCAACTCTTAGGCCCACGTTGTTTTGCTCTTTTTCAAACCAGATTCCCAGATTCCTGTTGCTTTAGCCCAGGTGACTCCTTTTTCCCTTTCCCCACCTAGGCCCCTTCCTCAGCAGAGGACTGAAACTCTCCGAGATGACCGCTGGGGACTTCAGTTGCGAGACTGGGACGTTGACGGATACACAAGCTCAAGAAAGGCTGCTCAACCTGCCCAGGTGGCAACTGCAATGAAGTTGACCCCGTGGGAAAGGAGTCCTAGGGGATGGGGAGAAGGAGACTGGGGGGCGGCCCACCCAGCTTTAGGGCCTGTCTTCCCTCGTCGCCATCCAGGTGTTCCCTCAGGCCTGAGCCTGGTGTGACAAGCAGGGCCCCCAGCAGCAGCACAACGTCTACTGAGGCGCTGGTGACACGCTGCAGGGACACGTCCCTACACGGGCGTCATATGCTTCCATACACTTCCACGGGACTCAAGATGTAAGATGAGAAGGGCTTTGGATCCATTTAGCAATTTCTTTCAAGAAGGTGATACAATATGCGCATTTTTCCAGATAGAACATGCATTTTTCCACCATTTCCATGAACCATTTCTTATTTCGTACTTGAACACAGCTAAGTAGGGGTGTGTGCGTGTGTGTGTGTGCACACTCATGCATGCATGCAGTAGGGGTTACGAGGCCAAAGAATGAGTCAGGAATAAAATCTCCCAAAAAAAACCCTCCAGCCTAGCCCCACAACAGCACAGAGCAAATCGATACAACGCAGGAGGCTACTTCAGAGGCGGCCGATGAATAGAAACCTCTCCGCCACCGTCCTGTGCTCCTCCGGGGAGACAGGGGCCCTTGCTGCCCTTTAACTGTTCTGCCCACAAGACCCATTGTCATGCTTTTCAGGAGGAATTTAAAATTAATTTCGTTTCCCTGCATCCTGTCCTATTTTTATCTGAGTGCTAACTGTTCACTCGATAATAAAAATAAAGGATCATGAAAGATGCATGCAACTGCCTCCCATACTTAAGGATGAAAAACTGGTTGTGAAGGAGGTTAATGTTGTTATTCCAGAGAGATAACCCCGGTTGCTATGGCGAGGAATCTTCTGTCAATCTCACCGATGAAGTTGGATCCTCTTGTGAGAACAGCCTCTATTACAGCTGCAGTTTGAATGCATTTGCCACTGAGCTTTGACTCGAACGTGTGACTTAGTGGACAGGCCTGTGTTTTATCAATTGGAATATTGTAGACTTTACAGGTGGTACCTACAGAATGTAGCTGCGCGAAACTGCACGCTCTCGGAGTGGGCCAAGTTATACCCACCAGGCTGGATATGCTCCAGGCTCTGAAAAGGTGTGTACGGATTTGGGCAAGAGTAAAGCTAACCGTGACCATCGAACGAAGAGATCCAAAGACCCTGTGACAATATCTATGTCGTGCGATTTGGTTTGTAAAATGGGAGTTCTTCCCCATGGATTACTTCATTGATTGATTGATTTTTTTTTTTTTTTAATTTCCATGGTTTTGATCCGTGGTGTTCACGGCTTAATGATCTGCAGTTCCTGCTGAAATTTATTCAGGCAATAATCCACAAGAAATTGGTTGTTTTCAGCAGTTTATGACTTGTTATTTAACATTTAACAGAATGGCTATTTATTTTGGAAACAACCAATTGTGAGAGGTTTATTGCTATTGTAAACCATAATCAACTGCTTGTATCATTACTAGTTTTGCAAGAGATAAAATGGGCAGCTGCAAGGGGAAAATTGTTGAGTAGCTTTAAACATTTGCATTTGCCATCAAACAGGGGACCTACTTCACCTTGAAGTTCGCCTTCCGTTTACGGCAACGGTGCACTTGCCTTCGGTATGAAATATTCGGCGTTCTGGTTAAAAATCGAATCCAAGTAAGATGATGCTCCAGGACGCCTCTGCAATTTTTTTTTTTTCAATTACTTACATGGGAAAAGAAGATGCGGTTTGGATGAGCTAGGACAATGCTGTAGATTACATTTTGTTTATCCCAGTACCGTACCAGAAATTAAGTTTCCTCGCTTTCAGAGAAACCCAAGCATTTGAGTAATTTATTCCACCAAACCCTCCGAGAGCTCCTCTGTCACCGGGGTTTCTGCTTTGGCTCCTGCGGCTCCGCCGTAAGATTCACGGCGGTGACTAACACCCAGAACGTGATTAGATCTCTGAGCGGCGCCCAGCCTGGAGCCCCGGCCAGCTCGTGTGAGAAGGGGGGCCAGGATTTAGAGGGGGCACCACGTGCATCCAAGCCACTCGGATTCCCTGGGGCAAGTTTGGTCGGAAATGTGAGTCCCGAGCTGGGGGGCGTGGAGAGGGGTGCGGGCCTCAAGGTCCCCAGCAGAGGGAGAGGCCTGGGACAATGAAACTTTGTGACAGTGTGCAAATCACTGTGTCTCTCTGAGCCTCAGTTCCCACTCTTTTTTTTTTTTAGATTTTATTTATTTATTCATGAGAGAGACAGAAGAGACACAGGCAGAGGGAGAAGCAGGCTCCATGCAGGGAGCCCGACGTGGGACTCAATCCTGGGTCCCCAGGATCAGGCCCTGGGCTGAAGGCAGGCGCTAAACCGCTGCACCACTCAGGCTGCCCATCAGTTCCCACTCTTAAAAATGGAGATAATACCACCACCTCAGGGCGCCTAGGTGGCTCCGACAGTTGGGCGTCTGACTCTGGGTTTCAGCTCAGGCCATGATCTCAAGGTCATGGGATGCAGCCTGGCAGCAGGCTGGCAGGCTCCGTGCTCAGCAGAGTGTGTTTGAGACTCTCTCTCTCCCTCTCCCCCCACTCTCTCTCTCAAAAACATATAAATAAATCTCAAAAAAAAAAAATACCACCTCTCCTACTATAAAAAGGTTATCCTGGGGCACCTGGGTGGCTCAGTCAGTTAAGCATTTGCTTTTGGTTCAGGTCATGATCCCAGAGTCCTGGGATCAAGCCCCACATCAGGCTCCCTGCTCAGTGGTGAGTCTGCTTCTGATTATCCCTCTACCCCCCCCCCCCAATAAACTGTTCTCTCTCACTCACTCTCTCAAAGAGATAAAAATCTTTTTTTCCTCTTTTTTAAAAGATTTTATTTATTTATTCATGAGAGACACAGAGAGAGAGGGAGAGACACAGGTAGAGGGAGAAGCAGGCTCTATGCAGGGAACCCGACATGGGACTTGATCCCGGATCCAGGGGTCATGCCCTGGGTTGAAGGCAGACGCTCAACTGCTGAGCCACCCAGGTGCCCCTAAATAAAAATCTTTTTTTTTTTTTTTAATGAAAAGGTTGGGATCCCATAAAAATCTCTTTAAAAAAATGAAAAGGTTGGGATCCCTGGGTGGCTCAGTGGTTGAGCATCTGCCTTTGGCCCAGGGCACAATCCTGGGGTCTTGGGATCCAGCCCTTCATTGGGCTTCCCTGCATGGAGCCTGCTTCTCCCTCTGTCTGTGTCTCTGCCTCTCTCTCTGTGTCTCTCATGAATAAATAAATAAATTTTTTTTTAATGAAAAGGTTATCCTAAGAAACAAAGAATGGGATAATACATAATAAAGGAGATTATGAAAGGGCTGGGAGACAGCACAATGCTATAATTATGAACATTTTATTTTAGGTGTTCTGCATGTCTCCAAGTAGACCACACCAGTTAAACAGCCACAAAGATTTTGTTTCAATACATATGATATTTAAAAGCTTGTTTTGCGACAGGACATCCCCAACCAGAAGTTTTTCCGGGCAGGAACCCATGTGTAGTCATTTCTTTTGCAGACAAAGGGCTGTAAGGAGGGGGGGTGCATTTTGATCTCCTGCCTAGGAGATCATGCCATTTTCTGGTGGGCGGCCCCCTTCCTGCTCCTCCAACACATGTCTGCTCAGGGTGAGCTGGAGGCTGAGGGAGGCACGGTTTTTATTAGTAGTACCTGCATGCCAAACCACAGCCCCCAGAGGGCCTTTGAAGATGGGAGGGACACAAAGAGCAGGAGAGTGACAGGCAAGGGAGGAGGGACAGAAGCAGGTGCATGGGGAAGAGACACAAATGCCCCAGAGACAGAGAGAGGGAGGGAGGAGGGGGCGGCTCTTTGAGTCCTCCCAGGTTGCTGACTGAGGTCCTCTTAACAGCTGCAGGCTGTGAACAGAAGGGAGGAGACGGGGCAACAGAAAGAAAACTGGAGAGTGTGTTTGTTTTGGGTGGAATTGCTGCAAAGAGCAAAATCATTTGCAAAAATAACAGACTTGTAATTAAAAAAAAAAAAAATCCCTCCAAACCTCCATGGCTTAAACCAAGAAGTGTAAAACGGCGGAAGAAAAAAATAAATAAGTAAATAAAATAAAATGGTGTAAGAAGGTTGGCAGCAACCTCCTCCTGGACGGAGCTCGCAAGGGAGACTTAGCATCTCTGCCCTGTGGGCAGGGGGCTGGGGCTGACGGGATCCAGAAACTACCCCTGCCTCAGCCCCTTCCATCCCTGTCCCACAGGAGAGGGGACCAAAGAGATAACATGAAAAGGATGCCAAGGATCCTTGACCTTGTATTGTCCTGCAGATTTCTAGAGCAAAAGACAGTGATTGCCATCTTGTGCTTAGCATTTATCACGCGCCACGGACTGTCCTACATGTTCTCCATGCATTATCTCATTGATTCCTCATATAACCCAAAGAGTAGGCACTATTACTGCTCTCATTTCACAAAAGGGATCACATCTGTCTGAACATATTCTTAACCATATATATGGTATATATTTTTCCATAATTCCAATGATAATAAACTTACACCCTATACTTCCATTTTTTTTCATACACCATCATGTCATCATTATTATACTGTCTCTATCATCCCTTGAATGAAAGATAATATTTGGCATGAAAATGATCTGACTGTCCTACATCAGGTCCCTGGGGGGGTCTGCATTAGATCTGTGTCACCCCCAGTGGATGCTTGCTGGATACTCACACTATGCCAAGCACTGTGTCAGGTCCTGGGTAAGCACAGAGCCGCCACCATTGACACATGTCTCTGCATGAGGCAGCCTCCGTCCCTTGCAGAGCACGGTTCAGGTGCCAGAACAATGAGGAGGATGGAGAGGACTAGATTCTAAGTTGCCTTTACTTTTTGTTTCCCCCGGAGGCAGCTAACAACAAGCAGTATAAGGAACATAAGCGATACAGAGACGCAGAAGGGTAATCGGGGTTCCCCACACCTCCACCATTTCTCACAGGGCACACCCAGTGTTTCCTGGACTTGCCAGCTGGTATGGATTTGGGGTCCACCAAGATGGAGAAGCACAGAACTGCTGCCCCACTGCCTTTGTACTCCTAGCTTCCACAGCCACCAGGAAGATGGATGGGACCAGACAAAGGCATTAATCCTGTCACTCAACCTGGAATCTCAAGGTTCGAGGCCAGCAGGGTCCAATGGAACTTTCTGCAGTGAGGAAACTATTCTGTATCTTTGCTGTGCAAAACGGTAGCCACTAGGAGCAGGTGGCTACTGAATACTTGATATGCAGCTAGCGCACCTGAGAAAATAAGTTTTTGATTGTATTGGATTTTAAATAAATTCATATTTTAGCCTCATGTGCTCACTGGCTACCCTATTGTACAAATCTAGGCTTTGAGATTCCAGTTGGGTCAGCCCTGGAACAGTCTCCTCTTGTCTGTTCGATTCTTCCATCCATGTTTCTCAGGGACTCTCCGTGGACCCACCTGGATTGTGTCCTTATGTCCTTTCATAGCCCTGATTTTCATAGTAGTTTGACTTCCCTTTGCTCTGTGTGCAAGTAGCAGGAGGCAGAGTAGAGGAGCTGTGTGAATCAGACGGGCTCTTTCTTGCAAGCAACTGGAACTAACGCAGGCTGATTTTAGCAGAAAATAAACTCATTACAAGGATATTGAGAGGTACACAGAATCACCAGGCAGGCAGGGGAACCAGGTTCGGGGTCCTGCAGCCAGGACAGTGGTGTGGGTCAAATGGGGAGGTCACAGTCTACACTACGGATAACTGCTGAATCGGTCGCTGAGAGCCAGCAGTCAGGGGGGTTGCTGGAGCCCCTCATAAGGTCATCCTTCTGCAGCTACTGCCACTACCTATGCCGTCATCATAACTCTGGGGCAAGTTGGTGGTGCCTGGGTCATCTGCTGGCTTCCCAGTTGCAAAGGGGGCTGACGGAGCAAGCAGCTGTCGCTTTGAGCTTCCACAATGGTAGAGAGGCTCTGTCTTAGCTCAGGGAATTCCACAAAGCGAGGAAGGGAGCTCAGATGCTCAGTAATGACGAGCATGAACATCCTTCATGACCACTACCTAACACGGACCCAAATCTCCACTGAGGCCAGCAAGACCTGCAGTTCCTGTGATTCAGGAGAGCCTGTCTGTGAATCTGGCCAGGCCAACAGGAAACTGTGTGGCTAGATCTCATCCAATGGGCCACCCTGCAGAATTGCTTACCCTTAAGGGCACTTAGGTGTGATGCCATAGGTGGACAGTAAAGTCTGTTTCATAACACAGCCTCATGAAATGTATTACTCCATTCCGAGGATATTGCTGAGGAATATTAATGTTGGGTGTTAATGACCCGTCAAAGGTTGGGTTGGCTACTGTAAAGCTTAGGGCAGAAGCCATGACCCACCTGAAGCCTGAGTAGAAGACCCCAGAATATGCATTCTATACATAGACCTCATTCTTTGTTTTTTCTTACGTTTCTAACCCTTATTTCCCTATGCCCCGATTTTGTCACCTATTTTAAAGTATGTGACTTATTTTATATTTTAATTGTATATTTACAATCTGCCTTACCTCCCTCTTGGAGCAGGTCAAAATTAAAAATATACAATAATGTGAACCCACATTTATGCCAAGAGGTCATTTCAATATGCTAAGGATGCACAAAAGCAGCACCAGCAGGCTCTGCTTGAGGAGGGGGGTAGAGGAGGCAGTGCTGGGAAAAGCTCCTGAGAGGGGATGACCTTTAGGATGGAGAGGTAGACATTTATTTACAAAGAGGACACGGCAAGGGAGAGCCTTCCAGGCAGCACGAGTAAAACCAATATTTAATTTTGGTTTTCAGCCTTTTTTTTTTTTTTTTCTAAAGAATTACTGTTGTGGTCTGGAGGTGAGTTTTTAGTGCACAGTCTCCTGGATATTTTTCTCAGACTCATGTTCTTGCCTTCCACGGTTTTCCTACGTCCAGAGGCACTCAGAACTGAATGGGAAAGGACTCTGAGGCTAAATTAAGAGGTGATCCGCTCAGATCCCATCTGCCCCATTTGGCTGCCATCCTTTGACAGGTGGGCCTGGCACGGCAGCTCAGGCCTTTTGGCTAATTGCGGGCAGCTCTGAAAAGGCCTGTTCACTCACTTCGGAGAGAAACACCCAAATAAATCCACCCTTTTTGGTAGATTTAGCAGCCAAAGTAGCTTTCTGGAAAGCAAATGGTGCCAGACCTATTTAATTTCCTTGTCTGATAGAATGAAAGAACACACAGATAAGGAAGTCGCAATAGATGCAATCTCCTAGGGCTGCAGGAGAGCTTTCAGCTCGGCCCCATGTAATATTCTCATCAGCGGAGCAAAATGGCAGGGACGCAGCGGAGCGAAATACGGAATAGGGTCAAGTGGACCTTGATGACCAACATGCCCGAGGCCCAGAGGGTCCAGGGTGAGCCCAAGCTCTGCACCAAGATCAAAGTGAGATGTTTCAGACTGCGGAGGCTCGGAGGCTCCTTTCTTTGACAACGTGGTGATCTTGGTGGGCTTCCAGAGGGTGCAGAGTAATCTCACATGAGGGGCTGGTGTGGCTGCAGGGGCCCTTTGGTGGTAGGAGGCTCCTTTCGGGGGAAGCATCACCTATGTTTGAAAGAGCCTGGCCTTGATTGTGTTGGGTGTCAGGCAGACAGACTGAGGTTTGGATGCCAACTCTGAGCCTTCTTGCTAGCTGGGTGATTGCAGGAACGTCATCTGTCCTCTGTACACTTCAGTTATCTTCTCTGTAAAATGGATAGAATTCTTTTTTTTTTTTTGACATACTAATAATTAGAGATCCTGGAGACCTGGGATCGAGTCCCATGTGGAGCCTGCTTCTCCCTCTGGCTGTGTCTCTGCCTCTCTCTCTCTCTCTCTACGTCTATCATGAATAAATAAATAAAATCTTAAAAAAAAACCCTCAGAAGCACTGTTCACCTCTAAAAGTTGTTTTATTTTCACTTCAGTAGTGCTTCTCAGTCTTTAATGAGCATAAGACTCACTTGAGTGTAAAATGCACAGCGCCAAGAACTCAATAAATGTTATTTCCTTTCCCTCCTAACCCCAGGCTTCTCAGTGCTCCCTAAATGGTCTGTGCCCATAAGCCAGCACAGTTTACATGAGCCTAGGTATCTAGGAAATATGAGTTTCCATTAGAAACATATTTCTAATGGAAACTCTTATTTCCATTGTTGGAAAGGGTCTGTAACGATATAAAATCTCTCAGGGGCCCAGAACCCCTGAGCCCCAGGCCAAGAGCCCTATAATGAGATATAACCAAACAAAAAGTAAAACACATGGGTGCATAATCACAAATGGATTGAGCCAATTGAACTTAACAGGGATTTTTGTTGTTATTTTTTCTTATTTAATTTTCTTCCAGCTTTATTGAGATATAATTGACATATAACATTGTATACATTTAAGGTATACAAACTGATAAGTTGGTCCTCCTATATATAATTGTTGCAAAATGATTACAAGAAGTTTAGTTAACACTTCATCATCTCATAGAATTACTATTTTTTTTTTTTTTTTGTGGTAAGAACATTGAAGATCAACTCTCTTAGCAACTTTCCTGTATATAATATGGTACTGCTGGACAGCCCAGGTGGCTCTGTGGTTTAGCACCACCTTTAGCTCAGGGCCTGATCCTGGAGTCCCAGGATCAAGTCCCACGTCGGGCTCCCTGCATGGAGCCTGCTTCTCCCTCTGCCTGTGTCTCTATGGCTCTCTCTCTCTCTGTATGTGTTTCTCATGAATAAATAAATAAAATCTTTTTTAAAAAAATAATAATATGGTACAGCTAACTATGGTCACTGTGCTGCATATTGGTTATCCAGAAGTAAAAACTAAGAGTTTGCGCCCTTTGACCTACGTCTCCCTATTTATCCCATGCCCCAGCTCGTGGCAACCATTCTGCTCTCTGTTGCTATGAGTTTGGCTTTTTTAGATTCTACATATAAGTAAGATCGTGCAGTATTTGTCTTTCTCTGACTTAGTTCACTTAGTGTAATGCCTCAAGGTCCATCCATCCACGTTGTTGCATATGACAGGATTTCCTTCTTCGCTGATAGTTGAATGATATTCCATTATATATATATATGTACCACATCTTCTTAATCTTTCATCTGTTGTAGACACTAAGGTTGTTTCTGTATCTTGCTTGTTGTGAATCATGCTACCCTGAACACAGGAGCGCAGATAACTCTTCAATATCCTTATTTCATTTCCTTTGGACCCAGAAATGGGACTGCTGGATCATATAGTAATTCTATTTTCAATTTTTTGAGGAGCCTCCATATTGTTTTCCTTCATTGCTGCATTAATTTACCCTCCCACCAACAGTACACAAGGATTTCCTTTTTTCCGCACCCCACCAACACTTTCTCTCTCTTATCCTTTTGAGGATAGTCTTTCTATAACAGGTGTGAGGTGATACCTCATTGTAGTTTTGATGTGTTTGATATGATGTGATTTGCACTCCCTTGTAGAATCTGTTGGGCATCTGTATGTCCTTTTTGGAAGAACGTCTATTCAGATCCTTGGCCCCTTTTTTAATCAAATTATTTGTTTTTTCGCTATGGAGTTATACATAGACATTAAGCTCTTATTGGATATAGGCTTTGCAAATATTTTCTCCAATTTGGTAGGTGGCCTTTCCTTCTGTTGGTTGTTTCCTTTGTTGTACAGAAGCTCTTTAGTTTATGTAGTCCCACTTGTTGATTTTTTTTGCTTTTGTTGACTGTGCTTTTGGTATCAAATCCAAAAAATCATTGACAAGACCACTGTCAAGGAACTTTCTCCCTATGTGTTCTTCTATAAATGTCTGTTGAATGTACAATAACTTGAGATTGTAGGTGTTTAGTAAGCCAACTGATATCACCTACGTTGCCTTCTTGAACCCGGAGAAAGCAGAAGCCCTTGATCTATTCCCCTACATCTAGATGTAGGAGTATACAGAGCAATGTGAAGGTTGAATGCCTGCTTTCCTGTCAGTAGCTAGTGTGGTTCTAGGCAGCTTACCTCACCCCTCTCGTACAGAGCAGACACCCAATAAGGAAAATTTTCATTCCATAAAACTAGAACTAACCAGAAAAATGCCTACACTGAACGTTGACTAGACACAGTACACGTGGAAAGGCTGAAGGATCCTTTGGTCCAGGTTTAGGACAAAGCATGATGATGTTGAGAGCAATCAGGGTGCTGATATTTGCATCTCTGCTAAGCAATAGACACATTGGATTCCCTTGTTTAATCATCACAACTTGTAAGGCAGGAGAGGAATTTCTTAAATTTTTTTGAGCCCTGAGCCACTGAATCTCTCTTCAGAATGAAGTTGTCAAATGCATACATAAAAAAAAATTTAATAAAATTACAAAGAAAACCAATTAGTTTAAAAGACAATTTCATAAAGATTTAAAACATTTACGATGGAGTAATGTAAGTGCCTCATTACTACTACATTAGATATTGAGATCCAGCAGCAAGTCTAAAACTGTAATTTTGAAGGAGATGAATACAAATATGTAAAGGTATCTGCAACAACTGTAATGTGATATGCAAACTTTTGTGATTTCCACTGCTGACCAAGCCATAGGTTGCTAAAACTACCATGATTTGTTGCAGACATTCACAATTAAATAGCATGCTAAATTTCAGTTAGAGATTAGCAAGAATGAAAATGCTTTAGTTCCTATCCAAGTCTATAGACTCCCTGGATTCCACCCACAATTCTCTTGGCAGTCCGTTATTAAGGCAAATGTTTGTATCCCCAATTTTCAGATGAGGAAACCCGGGTTCAGAGAAGTTAACTTTTCCAAGATCACACAGGGAGTGAGTAAGGGTTCAAACTCAGAAGCAGGGGATGGTGCAGCGGTTTAGTGCCTGCCTTTGGCCCAGGGCGCGATCCTGGAGACCTGGGATCGAGTCCCATGTGGGGTTCCCTGTGTGGAGCCTGCTTCTCCCGGCTGTGTCTCTGCCTCTCTCTCTCTCTCTCTCTCTCTACGTCTATCATGAATAAATAAATAAAATCTTTAAAAAAAAACCCTCAGAAGCACTGTTCACCTCTAAAAGTTGTTTTATTTTCACTTCAGTAGTGCTTCTCAGTCTTTAATGAGCATAAGACTCACTTGGGAACTCTGTTCAATTATATAATCCTAGGCCCCATCCCTGGGGATTCTGAGTCAGGTTTGTGGAGGGGTGGGGGTCTGAGATTCCACATTTCTCACTAGCTCCCCGGTGATACTGCTGGTGCCGAAACTGACCACATTGAATTTCCCAATAAGGATTCAGGGAGGCCTCGTTCAAAGTAATGAGTTCATCCGTCCTTGACTCTGGAGGGAGAACAAGAGAGTTAGTAACCCTGGGCACCTTGCACTGAAGGGCACTGAAGGGTCTTGGTCAGGACCTGCCAGTATAGGCACTACCTCCTCCTCTGCCGCTTCTCCCCCTTGGCAAGCCATCTCCCCTTAAGCGAGAGATGCTTTGGCCATGGTTCTTTCCCAAGATGCCCTCAAATTCCATTTTAAGCTGGTTTCACTTGGATACAAATGTAGAGGGAAAAGAGAGGCCCCAGGTTAATTAACCTGGGTCAGGCCCTGGAGGCAGCTCTGCCCACAACTCCCACAGAGAGCTGAGAGTCCCCCCCACACTGCTCTGGGGCCCTCAGTCCCCGATGCCTGCTCTAGCTGTGCTCTTGCAGAGCCTGTGCAGACAGGCCCGTCCTGTGTATGTGCTGGGTCACTCACACTATCCAGTCCTGGGATGCCCAACCGTGGCCAGGCATGGAAATTCCAGAGGGGCTTTGAAAAAAAAAAAAAAAAAACATTGCCTGGCTCCCACCCCAGAAACTCTGGTGGTCTGGGGAGCTGCCTGGATATTAAGGGTTGTAAAAGCTACACAGGTGATTCCAAGGAAGAGCCAAAGTAGAGAAGCCCTGGCTCCGTGAAAGGAAACCAATTATGTGCACAGCTGGGAATGCCAGCTAAGCGCCAGGCACACATTTGACCACATCACTTTATTTCATCCTCATGGCAATTCTGTGAAGTGGTGATATAATCCCCATTTTACAGACAGGGAAACTGAGGGCTCATAGAAGTTAAGTAACCTCTTAACATGATGAGTACTGAGTAATATACAGAATTGCTGAATCACTATATACAGTACACCAGAAACTGCTACAACACTGCATGTCAACTCTATGAAAATAAACATTTTATTTGTAGATAAATAAATACAAGTCAATAAAACAAGAGTGATATAATGATAACTGTATCTAGGAAAGGAGTAATCTGTGACTCATTCTTACTTTAAAAGAAGTAATTCCTTAAGAATAAATCTAGATCCACACCTCTAAAAAAAACAAGAAAGCAGCAGTTAAGTAACTTGTCTAAAGCCACACAGCAAGCCAGTCTATGAGCCAGAATTTAAACCCACATTAGTCTGTCTCCAAAGCCTGAGTTCTTGGAAGCCTGCTGTTTCCCAATGGAGGGGGAATATAAAAGTGGTAACATTCTTTTTTGCCCCCAGGCCTGATGCTATCCCTTTTAACTCTGAAGTGTTTATCCTCTTTGCTGTGATCAAACACTCAGAAAATGCCATGGATCTGGAAATCCATCAGACAGTGCCTGAAGGAGGCCTGCAGATAGATCTACAAGGTCTTTTCCAGCTCCAGCTCTGGTTTAAGTCTATTTGTCACAAAAGGGCCTCCATTCATTTTGGTGGATGCCTCCTCTGGCATCCTGAATACAACATGACAGGTGACAAATGTCTTCAGAGGTAGGGAGGTCCTTGGACAGTGATCATGTTGGAATGAATGACCACCCCGAGGAGACTTAATAAAATCCCCAGCATCCACTCTAAGCCAGGAGTGAAGTTTTCAGGACCTTAGGCTAAAAATCTCACGGGCGAGTTTTGTACTTGGCTGGGGACACTTCCTGGGAGGCAGCACAATAAGGGAAAGTGGATGGACATCAGGGTTAGTCGACCTGGGAGCAGATCTAACTCTACTCTTTCCTAGTTTGGATTCTGAGCGAGGTGTTTAAGATCTTAAACCTCCTCTTTGGGCAGCCCGGGTGGCTCGGCGGTTTAGCGCCACCTTCAGCCCAGGGCCTGATTCTGGAGGCCTAGGATTGAGTCCCCCATCCGCCTCCCTGCATGGAGCCTGCTTCTCCCTCTGTCTGTGTCTCTGCCTCTCTCTATCTCTCTGTGCCTCTCATAAATGAATAAATAAAATCTTTAAAAAAAAACACCTCTTCTTTGTGGATGAAATGGGAATGAAAATACCTAGCTAAGTGAGTTGTTTTGAGGATTAAAGATAGCATGTATATAAAGAATGTCAGGCACGCAATAATTGACAGTTGTCATACCTTGCTTTGCCGTAAAGTTGGCCAAAGGACTGTCTTTTCTCTAAATTCTCTTGAATGATCTTTCAGCTATTAAATAAATAAGAACAATTATTCTTATTTAGTCACTGTTATTGATAATCAGTTATTCATTTTACTAAAAACATTCTAATTTTATATGTCATTGTAAAATATTATAGTTTGATTTCCAATCTAGAGATCTGTGTATTTGTTCACAGGCATTTTCTGTAAGAGAAATTCCTCAGATCTATATTAAGATGCACAGGAGTGGGTCTCAGAAAAAAGGAAAATGGTTGATGCTTGGATGTTGGAATTACTGGCAATTTGTTATGCATTCTTTTAACAATCCTTTAATTGTTGTTATATTTGTGTAGCACCTGAAATAAAAAAATCAGTAAAGCCAAAGAGTTAAGCAGGAAAAATGAACATTTGTGGAGAAGCTACCGGGTACAGGCACATCCGTATCTATGAAATCATCAAACTCCTGAAATAACCCTCTGAGGTACCTATTATTATACCCATTTTATGGGTCAGGAAACCCAGAGAAGCTCAGAAATTTCCACAAGATCACTCTGCTAATAGAAAGTAGATCAGAGATTTAAACTTAGGTCTGTGTGACTTGAGAACAAGTGCTTCTTCTACAGATTGCTTGCCTCTTAGAAAGCAGCTAATTCAAGTGGCTCAGAGAAGGCTGTGTCCTGCCCAGAGTCACACGGCTCCTTAGCTGAAGAGCCAGGGGATTAGAACCCAAATGTTCAGTCCTCAGAGTTACAGGAACTCAGGTGTGTTCTTTCTTTGAGGAAAACTGCCATCTTTAAACATACTGTTAAAAAAGAAACACAGAATCCTCAAATCTTTATTCGATAATTTAGGTTAGGCATGCAGGATTATCAGAAAATGCCCTGATAATAACATAAAGATTTGTTGTCCCTTCCCCTCGGAAAGCACTTTGGATGGGTAGCTTTCCGAGGCATCTGCATAAATATTAGCATCAGCAAGAGAAACTCAAAGCACCATCCTCTGAAAGCATATCAAATTGGTAACATGTGTAGGTGTGTCTGCTTAATGGAGTGGGTGGAGAACAAGACCAAAGATGACTCTGTGTCAAGTGAAAAACATCTTCATATAGGGCTGAACATATGCAGACCCCACTAGAGCAATGCAAGTCACTTACAGATGTTACCTAGCAGCTCTGCACCTGGTTCTCTGAAAAATACTAATTGGCTTCAAGGTATAGTCGGACACCTGATTGGCTGGGTTGCAAAGCAAAATTTTAAATCCATCACTGCAAGTAGGTTTTGCAGCAGAGAGCCCATCCAGAGCATTCTCCGCATGATGGAGCATGTGCTCAACATTGGCTAACTCATACACCAAATTCCAGGTAGAAAACTTAAAATAATGCAGCATTATCTACCGGCCATCCATGAAATGGAGCAAACATGCATGCGTGGAGCTGGAAATAAGAAATGCCAACTTCAAAGTCTGTGCTATTAGGCTGAGGGTGAGACACTTCCCGCATTTACAGGAGAAAGGTTCAACGTTCCAACTCTGTACACATGCAGAATAGTTCTCAGATGAAAAAAAAATCAATGTTGCTGTTTCTTGCAAAAATATGAATAGTGCCTTGAGCAAACAGCTCTCTTCAAGGTGTCCAGAACAGTTGGTGCGGTTCTCATTATTTCATTATTCCCCACTCCTTTCTCATTAGTCTGTCTCACTCTGTGGGCAGGTAGGTGGATGGTATTCCCGGGAGCAAACGTGGTGAGGCAG
The DNA here is from genome assembly GCF_048164855.1 of Canis lupus baileyi. Classification (NCBI taxonomy): domain Eukaryota; kingdom Metazoa; phylum Chordata; class Mammalia; order Carnivora; family Canidae; genus Canis; species Canis lupus. Next base: position 53,698,242 of record NC_132854.1, on the reverse strand, counting down.
GTTGGGATGCTGGGCTGTAGGCCCAGAGCTCACCAATGGCCCAACAGGAATCACGCCCCAGCGCGCGGATACTGCGGAGTCTCCCAGCCTGATGCTGGTGTGGCTGGTATGCGAGTGAAAAGGAGGCCAAGAGTAGGAGAGGACAAAAGCAGATGGGATTATTGAGAGAAAGAAAAACTCTGACTGCAACACTGTGGACTTATAACTCCCAGACAGCCAAGACCAAAAGCTCAGCTCAAGCCATGCAGCCATAAGAACAAGAAATGGTTGCTGTTGAGGTTCAGAAGGGGGATGCAAAACCTAAAGGTAAGCAGTCAACGGCTGTGCATTTCCTCATCGGATTCAGAAAGTTGGAATCCTTGTTGTAACCCCAACACTAAAAATCTTTAAACCTCTTTCGGTTGAACAAATTGTCCCCTAAAGTCACATTACATTATGGTAATCCCACCACCAGCAATGAGGGAGGCTCTGAACAATTCCTGCCTGACCTCCTGCTAACTGTGAATGTGCGGCTCCTAGATAGTTCTTTTAGATTGGTGATAAATTAGTCAAATTCTTCTTCCTTCCCCAGGAGTAACTTTCAGCCCGGCTTTGGGCGAAAACACACACGATTTCTGTGATATTAAGAAGTACACCAGACACCTTATTCAGAGTCCCGAGGGCAGAAGCTATTGACAGAGTCACTGAGCCATCCACCAGACCCGAGTAACTGCCTGCCTGTTAGGCATTCTTGCTCTGTTAATAAATTCAATCCAAAGAGGAAGATGGTAACACATCAAAATATTTTGTCTTTGTATTTCTACAAAGAGTGTATGTACTTCATATATATTTTGGGGAAAAAATTCAAGTTCACAATCTCATCAGTTGCGTTCGCAGGTTTCTGATTTTCCTCTTTGTTACGTTTCTTAAAATCTAACATTCTACACAACCATATGTATCCTTGCAGTGTTCAGATCATGGTAATATGTACTCAATTATGTCTGTACAGAAAATTGATGTTCCATACATAAATCCTATCAGCAGAGTCAAATCTAACACGTTCACCGTATGACTCGGCATATTGTTCTCAATTCACCAGACTGCTGTAGAAAACATATTCCTCCCCTGACAAAACGAAATTCCAGCTTGTATTTTATGACAGACACACCCTTGATGTTATGTTGGCTCAACACTGTCAGTCCTCCTCTACCGATCTGAAAACAGATCACAGGATGGCGCCTCATGACAACATGGGACCCTCGTGGGCCAGTTAAGTGACTGCAGCACCAGCATGCATTGTGCCCACTAACTGGTCTTGGGATGATTGAGATGTGACCACTTCATGAGGTGTGGTGTGTCACGGCGGCCAGATGATGAAGGGCGAGAGAAGAGAAATGGAGGGCACACCACCTATCTGTACCCCCCTCCTGTTAAAAGTTGGAAACTGAACAGGGGCCTATCCTTCACTTCCACTAAGTATGGGATCCAGGCATTTGTGCAGACATGTTCAGTAATACATTCTAAGGGTAACAGTTTGGTTGTGTCAGCATTTTGATTATTACCAGTACCTATCTTTAGAGTTCTTTACGCAGTCCCAAAAGTGCTGCAGGCCAAAAACTGCTACGGATACACCTGAGGCAAGAAATAAGGAAACCAAGGAAACTGGCACTTTCTTTGGTACTTGCATTACAAGATAAGCACAAAAATCAATTCTAAAGTATTATTGGGCTGATTTCTATTTTTTCCCCTTGCTTATTTTGGTATGAAGGGTAAAAACCCAAGTGTCACCAATGGTTTTTAAGAAAATCCATATGTCCACAATTTTGGTTTCTGTTAGTTGCTCTTAGAAGTGAACCAATCAATACTGCGTCCTGGGGGGCCCATCGGGCCAAGCATCTCCTGAAGTACAGGTATAAAAGAAATAAAAGCAGTGCCTACATGAGAGCTCACAGTGTAAATGAAGTTACATAAGATTAGTGTCTTTTCTTCAAGAGTTGTACGACAGAAAAATTTAGTGTAAATTCAATTTTAGCAAGTCAGATTTAATTTTAACTATGTTGGGAAAACGAGACAGATAAAAGTATCTTACAGTTTATCCTTTACAATTTTAAAGCAAAACAAACACAATAGTATATATGTATATATGCATGCATGTATTTAATTTTTACATATTGGGCTAAGAAAATATGTTTGCAAGGGGGAAAAAAGCCCAGTCAAGTATATGGTATATGTGTAAAATAAAGTAGAATAAAATGCATACTGAATACTTAAGTACCAAGAGGCTGACGAACAAAGCATAAAATCAGATCTGAGTGGGGTTAATTAGGGAGGGCTGCATTTCTGTGTGTACATGCTGCTCTTTTTGCAGCACACTATGCAACATTCCAGGACAGCCTGAGGGATGCAGACTATGCAGGTATAATCTGACATCTCACCACCACAGGACAAACATTATTAGATAATTTCATCCCACTCTAGAGGCATAGAAGCCAAAATGCAAACCCTTCTAAAGTCAACTCTTGATTATCCACATTTACAGACAGAGTAAAGGCCATGGTAATCTAAGAGTAGATAGATGGAAAGATCAAGGAGTTGGCTTTAGAATGCACTGATTTGTGAATATAAGTGTATCTAACATTCAAGGAACCACAAATCTGCTATGAATATTATAGTCATGCAGAGTTATAAATCTCCGGAAGTTAGAAACCTTTTCACCATTTGATTAGAGCAGCTGAGAACACAGAAAATTAAGTGATAATCTTAAGACACATTCTTAGATTGGCGACTAAAGATCTATGGGTTCTACTAGACAAGCCTATAACTGTGCAAAATGTAATTTTGGAATTTGGCATAAAAGCATGGCATGAACAAATAATCCAGTCCACAGTTGGAAATATCTGAAAATGATTTTGAAAAAGTCTACTGAACACTGGCAATTCTCTTTCAAATGCTGTAAGTGATCTCTTCTTGGTTCGGTTGTCTCTCTTGTTAACCTTAATTTTTTTGCTACCTCTCTGTTCCTTTCAATAAATTCACCTTTCTTATTCTCATCTTTATTATATGGAGCAATTTCTTCATTTCTCTCCCAAGGTCTGCTGCTTCAGTTTCACAAGCCATCTTCTGAATTTTGCTCTAGATGTTTTCCTAGGAAGCTTTTGTCTGTGAAAGTTTCAAATAAAATCTCTTCCAAGTTTCATCCATTCCCCACTCAAGTCAGAGAAACCCACGCTGCTGAGCTCTACAAGTGAACTTTTGGTATGTGCAGTTAGTTGGGCAGGCATCACAAGCTTCCAGGGCAGAGTTCAAGACATCAGGCACTCATTCATATTGCCAAACGACATGACCCTTCCATAAACATTTTACATCCTATAACCCAAGGTTCACAACCATCAAAGAATGTGTACGGGGCCATTCAAGCCTCCTCACTTTATAATGATTCCCACATGTCTAGAATTAAGGCAATATAATGGAAAGGTAAAGAGTATGTACTTTCAGAGTCAAGACAAACTGGATTGGGATCCTAGTCTTACTGCTATGAATTAACTACATAATTTTGGCAAAGTTTCTAAACTCTGATCTTACCTTTCTTTCTTCATCTATAAAGTGGGGATATCAATAGTACCTATCTCTTAGGGGTACTGTGAAAATTAGAAGAGATAATGTAGGTAGGATGCTTGGTACAAGGTGCTCTACAAGTATTAGCTATTATTAATAAAATCTCTTGGACTTAAGATAACGAGCGGATTCTAATTTCATAGTCTTTAGCACTACAGCTTAGGTGTCAATATTGAACCAGTATCTCAATGTGATTTTCATCTTGTCAAAACTGAATTAAGCTTTCTACTGTTGATTTAACTTTCCAGGGGCACCTTCTCCTTCTAAGTTGAGGTACTAATGCGAATTTATGGTCAACATCTAGTCTGAGTGATCATGTTCTGCCCGTGTGAAATAAAACTCTCTCTTGATGTTGGAGATTGTATATCTGTAAGTTTCAGACTTAAAACATTGACCAGTGCTGCTAAGCACTACTGAACTGAATGGAGGGGGAAAGGGTTATTATGGCAGGAAGAGAAATGAATAGTACTTAATGAACTTACATTTCAATTGAGCAGGGTTTTTAATAATAAAAAAAAAAGCTTTTTATAAATTCTTTTGCTCAGCAACAATAAAAAAAGGAAAAGAGCACTCAGCTGGGAACAATAGCTACTCAGCTCATAAAAATCATTAGAAGGAACATTTTCTTTGTCTACCATGCCCAGCAATTTCACTGGTAGGCAATGATCCAGATCACTTAGATTCTACCTAAAAAATGAGTCCAGAGAACTTCTCAACTTTTTTAGCTAATAAATTAGAATTCTAATTTCCTAATGTGTATAACTCTACCATAAATAAAATTCAGCCCATAATTCATGGAATGCTTTTGACAAGTAGATGATACTGATCTAGTATTAATGGGATATGCTCTTTGGGTTGCCTTTCTGTTAGGATGGAGGCACATTGCTGACACATTCACTCACTGCCAACAAATCCTCCTTGGAGCCAGAGGCCTTTAAGAAGGTCCCTATGGGCGAAGAGATGAGTGTCCATGGATGGTGTGGTTCCCAATGTGCAGAATGAGCTGGCCTATTTTGGATATTTAATTTTGCACTGCAGCCTCTGTAGCTCATCTGAAGTGAGTTGAGTCAGAGAAACTTCAGTATTTTTGACATTAAGGGCCTACCTGATTCATCTCCCACAAATGTCATTAACTACCTTAAGCTCATTGCCAAATGTGTTGAAGATACATCATTAAAGGTTCTTTTTCTGTGTTCAAGATTCCCCATGGCAACCAAAGGATTTCTGTCCTTGGATAAAATATGTTATTTCTAATGACCATGCTGGATAATCACAAGCATGCCTAGTAATAAAATTCAATATTTCTTAATTCAGAAGTATCAGGAAAAAAAGAGCTAGCTCTCTATATTTAAGAATCTGGGTTTTTCTGTTTAGTTTGAGCATATTATACTTTTTAAGAATGTACTTATATCTTTACTGCCTGACATAGTATTTAATATTAGCTGAATTACTAAAATGCATTTCAAACCAAATAAATGGTTTGAGGACTAAATAAAACAAAGTCTTCCACAATCACCATAGTTTCTTCCTTACTGAACTTCTCTCCACTTTTGACTTTATGATGGAATTTGGTGCCCTCAATATAGTCTAAATGGCATTCTATGTTTCCTTTAATTAGCTGTCCACTTGACTTAGACTTTCTCTGGAAGCTGGGAAGTAATTGTTTTATCTTTAAAAGGTCTTTCCTGCTCCCTCAGATTGCATCTAAGATGTAAGAATAAACAGAAACTGCAATAACAACAAAGAACTTAATTAAAAGAATATGCAATGGCAGCAAATATGTAAAAGCCATCTTTACTGAAGATAGGTAACCATTCAAACAAGCATTTTATAGATAATAAGGAGTTGAGGGTGGGTAGCTTTTAAAATTGGTTTTCATAAGTACAATGCCATTTATAGAATGATTACTGAATTAATATGTACCTAAAGTAGTCGTGTCATCTGAGGCTACTCTAGTTTACTTGAATTCTACACTCCTGACAAATTTTTAAAGCAATGCCTTAACTGACTTGAGTAAGAGTGGTAAGAAATCTAAACCCTGCCCTGCTATATATTAAAAATGGCCACTAATTCTTTCATGATCCTCTATATACTCTCCCTTTGAGTTTAGGCAGAACCACTGCCAGTTTTCAGACCCAGCTTGAGTTTGCAGCTTCCATTTCCTGTCTCTTCATTTTCTCTTGTAACACAACCATAGTGTGATGACGCTTCTTTCCATAGCCCTGTGGAGAAGCCTATGCAGAGAATAACTGAGGCTCCTTGCTGACCAAAGCCAGTACTGACTTGTCAACTACACGAAGTGGCTCCCCCAGCCCCAGCTGATGCTGCATGGAATAGAGATGAGCTGTCCCTACCATGTACTACCCAAACTGCAGATTCAAGAGTGGAACAAATGATCACTGGAACACACCTCAAACCTTAACTCAAGGTATTCTAAAAGATTTTAAATTAATTACATGGGGCAGTGAAAGCAGCAATAATTCTATTTTTTGAGCATTTGCTATGTGAGTAAATGCTTTACACATCCTTATTTCCTACAATAATCTTATTAGATAGGATTATCATTTTCTTTATTTTATAAATGGGTGGACTTACAGATTAATTGCCCAAGTTCATGTATTAGGAAGAGAGTATTCAAAACCGTATCTGTCTGACTCTTAGGTACACGCTTAGCAGGAAAGTGGGAATGAAGGAAATTCCAAGGTAATACTATAGACTCAAATTCTTACAAATATGGTGTGGATTAGAAAATATGTCAATTAAAGGGTACCTGGATGGCTCACTTGGTTGTGTCTAACTCTTGGTTCTGGCACAGGTCATGATCTTATGGGTTGTGGGATAGAGACTGAGCTAGGCTCTGTGCTCAGCAGGGCATCTGCTTGAAGATTCTCTCCCTCTGGCCCTCCTCCTGTTTGAGCGCTCGCATATGTATGAGCCCCCTCTCTCAAATAAATAAATTAATTAATCTTTAAAAAAAAAGAAAATATAATGTCAACTAAAAGATATGTCCTGAGGGCACCCCAATATTGCTTTAGCCTAACTTTCAAAATTAGTGATAACAGGAGCACCTGGGTGGCTCAGTGGTGGAGCATCTGCCTTGGGCTCAGATCCTGATCCCGGGGTCCTAGGATCGAGTCCTGCAACGAACTCCCCATGGGGAGCCTGCTTCTCCCTCTGCCTGTGTCTCTGTCTCTGTGTGTCTCTCATGAATAAATAAAATCTTAAAAAATTAGTGATAACATTTTTGAAGCATAGCATTTAGAAAACAACATTTTCTTAGTGCTTACAACTTTATGATGTCTATTATATGTATGTGTTCCATAGCAGAGAGGTTACAAAGATAAATGACAAGATTCTTGCTCTAAAGATTATTGCATTTTTAGTAAGAGAAATAAGACATGTTACACAAACAGGTTTTTTCACAAGGTACCAAGTAATACTATCATAAGTGAGGAATAAAGTGCTTTGGAAATTTATTCATTCATTCAACAAATATTTACTGGGTACCAATGCAGCAGCAAACAGATATGATCCCTGCTCTCAGAATACTGACAATCCATGATATTACTTTTGCTGGTATCAGAAGAAAAAGAAGGATGCATTTTAGCTTGGCCTCGACCTATCCCTAGGCTTTTGACATGTGGAGATCTGGGGATTAGGACATTTAAGGAACAGGGATAATAATGAACAGAAAAATGAAAACCACTAACCCACAAGAAAATTAGGACATGCATGGGGACTTTAAAGCAAAAGCCGTATTTTAGTGACTCTAAGATTAATTTCATTTTCAGTGAGGCCATTATTTTACATACTGAAGGAAAAATACTTAAATTTATAGCAGTGGCTCTCAACTGGGGCAATTTTCTCTCCAAAGAACATTTGGTAATGTCTGCAAACATTTTTGGTTGTCACAATGAGGGTGTTACTGGCCTTTAGTAGGTATAGGTATAGACAGGGATGTTGCTACTCATCCTACAATGCACAGGAGAACTCTGCAGAAAGAGGAATTATTCACCTCAAGATGCCAATATTGCCAATGTTGAGAGCTACGAAATTATGGAATGTCATACATTACGATATGTATCTAGAATTTTTTAAAAAGTATTTTAGAGGTAGATGAAATATAGTGGTTTAGTTTACCTGGGATGACCCAGGCTTTGTAAAAGAGTATTAGAAACTAATGCTGACACCCTGTGTCTGAATCTGTTTTCTCACCTTTGGGATAGTAAAGTGATGGTGACCGGGATCTATCTGAGATAATTTCACGCAATATAAATTAAAGGGCTGATCCTTCAACAGCATGTGTCCATCCATTACTTTTGAGATACCCTGTACTCTAATCACACTAATAAATCCTATTTCTGCTAATTGTGACTGATGTTAAGGGAAACAATACTGACTCATCAATCTCTTCTCTTATTAATTGTATTTAGAGCCCAATTCTCATGCCACTTATTCTTGGAAGCTCCTCCTTATGCTCTCAGTTTATAATATTCTTTTCTTCTTTGAACTTTAGCATATCACCTGTACTTTTCTAATAGTGTGATTTTTCTTTCTTCTAAATATAACTTCTTCGGGGTCATGATCTATGGTTGGTTCATACCTGTAACTCTCAGAGGACCCACTACAGTGCCTTACACATTATAGGTGGTCAATAAATATTTGCAGAATGAATAATTGAATAAATATACAGTATTAAATGGCTATAATTAAAGACGAATTCCTCAGACTTCTCCAACCTGTTTTTCTGCCTTTCCTCACAGGGCTCATTTTGCAAATCTTTAATCATTTTAGTAGCTCTCCAAGTTCTCATGCTTCAGTTATACGGTCTCAGAGAGAACACAGTTCTTTAACAAATCCTAACCACTACTTTACAAAACACCATTTAGTACATTCGATTGAGTTTCTGATCATTTCCCCATGGGATGGCAGTCAGTGTTTGATCTCAAAATATTTAAAGCACCTTACATAGGCATAGTACTAAAGTCCTCTGAGGAAACAGGGGACAATGTGAATATAAATATCAGCAGTAAGAAAACTTATACTTACTGCTCATAAATCCCACATTACTGATGATGATACTTAAGTGAGGGTGGGGAGCCAGGAGAACTTAGGACAAATGGAACAAAAGTCTTAAAATGTATGACTATCACAGAGAAAGGAAGAAAATAAAAATCAGTTAAAGAATTTTAAGGTGTTCCTTTAAAAGATAATAAAAAGACAGACTGTTAATCTTTTATTATTATATGCCTTAATAGTGGAATAAATTATTGTGGCCAGTAGATGTATGAAAATCATGAATACCATAGTTTAATTTGCTGGACTTTTTTGTTTTAAATTCCCCCATCTTTTCCTTCAGAGTGATTCTTGGGCATCAATCAATGTTTGGTGGTTGCTTCTAGCAAGTCTTTTGCTTCATTTATTTTGGTTGCTAAGTAAGGAGATCCACCTGAGAGGACAAAGAAAACATAAATGGATTAAAACACACTTCATTATTGACATTTTTTAAAGTCTCAAATAAAGAAAAACACTCTTAATTAGAATTCTCTGATATTTTCCCACACATACATCCTCTTGACAAATTATTTTATAAGCTAAACAGAAATCACAACAGCATAAATTAAATTTGTTTAGTGAAGCACTACAGATACCCAACAATCAAAGATAACCTGAGAAAAATAATGAAAGAAAGTTATGATCAGGAATAATTTGAAAAACACTCAAACATTTCACTGGTCAGACACGCTATTCAAATATTTGATCAGAGAATTTTTTGAAATGAAGTAGATGGTTAGGTAAATAAAGGTCTCACTCCAAGACTTTTTCTGTAAAGGGAAAAACATTCAAGTATGAAGGAGAGTATCTTTCTGAAGGAGGTAAAGCAATCCAAGGGAACTTTCAGAATCATATCAAACCTTACATTTCCACAAAAACAAAAAATTTGTTAGAAAATGCAAGTATATAGTATCCAGTTCTAACAATCATATTTATTAATACAGATAAATGAATTAAAAATTATAATAGGGCAGCCCTGGTGGCGCAGCGGTTTGGTGTCACCTGCAGCCCGGGGTGTGGTCCTGGAGTCCCGGGATCGAGTCCCAAGTCGGGCTCCCTGCATGGAGCCTGCTTCCCCCTCTGCCTGTGTCTCTGCCTCTCTCTCTCTCTCTGTGTGTCTCTAATAAATAAATAAAATCTTTTAAAAAATGATAATAAAAATAATGTTAAAGGAAATGCTCCCTGTTCTCTGCAACAATCCTAATTAGAATACTTAAGGAGTAGTCTTAGATTCACTGTGCCCTAAAATAAAATTACATCAGTTCTTTTTTTTAGAATTCTTTGCAATGAATCCTTTCTAATGCAAACAGCAAGAGGGAAGGAAATTGAGCTGAATTTCAAATTCAGAATCATTATAAATCACAAACAGAATCTGACATACAAAAATACTAGTTCCAGTCATATTAAAGCTATTTAAGCATTAGAGGCCTTCTAACTTCTAGTCCTGAACATTTTCACTGCTTAACACTTGAGCTAACAATCATATTATGGTTCACCAGTTTCTTTGTGTTTGTTTTTATTTTTTATTCTCCCCTTGAGTACAAACCATCTATGGCTTTGAACACCTCCTAAGACCTCAACACAAGGTCTTGTGTTGAGCAACACAACTTACAACAAACCAAAACACATCTACATAGCATTGGTGTATAAATTGTCCAAACCATATCCAAGCTCTTATTAATATCATACCACCCACTTTATTCAGGAAGAAGAAAGCAGGGAAAACATCAGAAATACGATGTAGTAGAAAGGGCAACACTGGAGGAAGCTATATTTAGCTTTTTGCGTTTTGCCCTTGAGGATACTACTGACATTTTCATATCAAGATCTAAATTGCTATAAACACTTATGGAATATATCATGGAGTGTCCTTGAATATACAGTAAGAATTACAAATGAAGTTGAAAGTTTCCATATACACTTGATCATAAAATAAACTGATTTCATGATTATCTTTGAAAATGATCTTGGAATTAGGTAATATCAATCTTGGTAAGATGTTTAAATGTTTAGAGTTACCAAGGTAATGCCAGGCATTTTGTATATCCTCAACAAATATTAAAATATTAATTGAACTCAAATATAACCTGTAATTGATTGATTGACATGCATCCTGGATATTTAAATCATAGGCCATAATATGCTCATTTAGCAGATAGGAAAAAAACAAAGGCACTTAAGATTAAAAGTTGCCTTAAACATTACATTTATTGATGGAAATGTTAGAGAAAAAGGATTGACAATTTATTTAGAATACTGTTGAATTACCACTCATCCTTCCTAAGTTAAAGAACAGTGGACTTTTGATTTATGTGCATGGTAGAAACTTTGGTCTGGCTCTCAGTCTACCCTTCTTCTATCTTCCTAAAACTTGGAAAAGTTCCCAAGCCCCAAACTACAACTCCTATATTCTTTTCAAGTAGTGTTTGACTCAAATTAGGATCAGTGAGGGGAAATCTTGTGAGATTTGGAAGGCTCAAGTGACAGAAAGGCTTTCCTGCTGGCCCTCTTTATTATTGGTGCTAGCAAATGAGATTAAGGGATAGTAGTGACAGCAGCTGCGCTTCTTGTACAGTTCTAGTGGCAGTCTATGAGGTAGTAGCTTCCCTGACAGAGCAGCTCTAATTACTCGCGAAGTCATTTTTGTCAGACTATTGCGAAGTCTGAAGGAGTAAATTCTAGGTCTGTAAACTCTTACTCATTGTACTTAATGGTCTCCTGCTTAGAACATCCAGTTTCTGGCACTGAATCTTGACTGATTTAACAATGTAGGACACATATCCTATTATTTAATGGACACAATCTACTTTTGGATCTTTCAGTCTTGCTCAAAATTCTTGGGAGAGTCCCCTGAATTCCATTTAGTTAGAACACTCACCCTCACGCTTGATCTCTATACCATTGTACCTTCACTAAACACTGCCGGAGCTCTTCCGCCTTTGGCTACCTGAACTATTATGTTTTAGATCAGCTGTCCCACTGACACCAACTGGAAGAGCTGAATAAAATACAAACACACGTAAGTATGAAAGCACTGGAGTTCTACCAAGTCGGCCAGGTCTTGAGGGCCAAGATCCTAGAGAGAAGGAAAATGCATTGTGATGTGCCCAACATTCTGCACTATTTATAGCCTTCATAGAAATCAACGCAAAATAGTACATATTATACAATTTCACAATTCCACTTATACGAAATGTCAGAAAAGACGCATCTAGGAGCATCTGGGTGGCTCAGTTGGTTAAGCATCCGACTCTTGATTTCAACTCAGGTCATTATCTCAGAGTTGTGAGACTCAGCCCTACATTGACCTCTGCATTAGGCATGGAGTCTACTTTAAGATTCTTTCTCCTCTTCTCCCTCCGAGCCTCCCTCTTCTTCCTCCAAGAGAGAGAGAGAGAGAGAGAGAGAGAGAGAGAGAGAGAGAGGACATATCTAATCTATAGTGGCAAAAAGTAGAATGGTGATTATCCAAGTTGGGGTGAAAGACTGGCAATGGCAAAGGGCACCAAAGAACCTACTGAGTTTTACAATGTTCTGTCTTAATTGTGTTAACAGTTACATGGGTATAAACATTTGTCAAAATTCATCAAACAATGCATTTAAATAAATTTTTATGTGTGTAAATTATATCTCAACATAGTTTTAAAAAAAACATGATAAACAAACAATCTAAGTGACATACATAAAACACTTCACCCTGCAAGTATAGAATATGCCTTCTTTTATTTTATTTTATTTTATTTATTTATTTATTTATTTTAATTTTTATTTATTTATGATAGTCACAGAGAGAGAGAGAGAGAGAGGCAGAGACATAGGCAGAGGGAGAAGCAGGCTCCATGCACCGGGAGCCTGATGTGGGATTCGATCCCGGGTCTCCAGGATCGCACCCTGGGCCAAAGGCAGGCGCCAAACCGCTGCGCCACCCAGGGATCCCCAGAATATGCCTTCTTTTAAAGGAACAAGGAACATTAACTGAAGTTGACCACGTGGTATGTTATAAAGCAAGTCTCAACAAACTTCAAAGACTGAAATCATGACAAGCAGTGTAACTTGGAAGTGTGTTCCATGGACTAGTGCTGGTTCAGAGGTGTTAATGGACCACAACTAGATAGGTTTAGATATTGAGAATAAGTGTCTAGAAAATATAGCCTCTTGATGTAGCATTGTGTACCTGTAGAATCTAAAAAAACAAAAACAAACCAACCCTGAGACTTTGCTCTTACATATCTTTTTATTTCAATTTTCTAACAAATTCATTTTAATTAAAAAAAAATTTCATTTTAATTATATTTTTTAAAAGTTGCCAGTCCAATAGAGATTGGGAAACAAGTCCTCTATCACAGACAGTTTGAGAAGTACTATATAAAGTATGCTAATTTACTTTAGTGGAATTAAGCTGGAAATCAGTAACAAATACACCTAGGAGATAGATCCTAACGCTTGGAAATTAATCACTAGATTTGTAAATAACCCATGCATCAAGGAAAATATACCAGAAATTAGCATTCAAGAGAATTAACAAAGCCAAAGGTTAGTTCTCCGAAAAGAACTGATCAAATTCATACCAAAGCATTTGAAATTTAAATGAAATAAATTCTAGGAAAAATGTAAGGTATCAAAACTGATACATAAGAAATGAAGAATCAAAAGAGAATTCTATCTATCTGAGAAATCAAATCTGTAATTAAAATCTTCCCACAAATAAAAAGCCTGGTCAGGATGGTTTTATCAGTGATTTTTTTCCAAAACCTAGAAGAAAAAAAACACATTTCAACTCTTTTTATGATGCTAGCATATCTTTGATAACAAATCCTGATAGAAATATCACAAGATGAACACAGATGCAAAAACAAATCAGGCTAAATATCATGACCAAGAATCTGAGACTGGCTTTAACATTAGAAAATTAATCAATGTAATTCATCATATTAACAGAATAAAGAATAAGTATCCTTTAATTATCTCAACAGATGTACAAAACTCAATACACATTCATAAAAACTTTTCATAAACTAGGAATGGAAGGGAACTTCTTTTATGTGATAGAAGTTGTCAAAAAGTATCACAAACATACTTAGTAGTAAAATGTTGAGACTTTTGGCTCTGAAGTCAGCAACAAGAAAGGATACCTACTATGATAATTTCTATTTAACACTATATCAACGGTCTAGCCATTTTAATAAATGTTCCTTTCCATTCACAATAAAAAAATAAATAAGGATTAGAAAGAAACTGTCATTCTTCATAAATGATGACTAGGTATATAAAAAAAATCCAAAAGAATCTAAAGACAAAATTATAGAATTAAATGAATTTAACAAGTTGCTGGATACACAATAACAATATATACAAACCCAACTGTTATGCCGTAGAAAAAAATGACTTTACAATATAAACTTTTCAAACAAAACAATTCATAGTAGCACTTAAAAAATTGATACCAAGGGATAAATTTAACAAATTAAATATATGATTATAACCCAGAATACTTAAAAGCCTTATTGAACAAGTTAAAGATAACTTAAATAAGTGGAATGATATGTCTTGTTCCTGGCTTAGAAAATTCAGTGTTGTAAAGATGTCAATTCTCCTGAAATAGATCTATATGTTCATGGCAGTCCCCAATAACCCCAGGATTTTTGTGTGTGAATGTGTATGTGTGCACTTGCACATCTTCACATGCATATCAATGTGATAATTCCTAATTTATATTAAGGTACAAAGGGCCAAACACAGTGGAAAAATTATAAATAACAAAAATTTGAAGGATTTATACTACAAAAAAAAAAAAAAAGATTTGTCATGAAGCTACACGAATTAAAACAGTATAGTATTGGCACAAACACAAATTAACCACCAAAAGAAGACAGAAAATACATAAATGTCTCCAAAAATATCTAGTCACTTAATTTATAACAAGGCAATACTGTAGATCACCAGGGGGAAAGAGTCATCTTTTCAGTAAATAATGCTAGACCACTTGGATATCTATCTTTTAAAAAATTGAAACTTTATCCTTATCTCACACCATACACAAAAATTGATTCCAATTTATTACAAATATCATTATATAAGATAATAAAGATAATTCAGAAATTATCTTCATGACCTTGAGACAGGCAAAAATTCCCCAGACAAAACAAGAATGCACTAAGAATAAAGGAAAACTTGGATAAACTGGACTACATTAAAATTAAGAATTTCTGTACAATGAATGGACACTATTAAGAGGCAAAAGTAAGCCACAGAGAGAAGATACCTACAACACAAAGAATCATGTCTATTAATACCGGAATATATGATGTTCTCAAAAGTTAATAAGAAAAGAAGACAACACAACAGAAAAAAAATGAATAAATGCAGGATATTCATACTATGGAATACTATACAGTAATAAAAATGAGGGAATCATTACTATAGCATTCACTGCTACATAAATAAATCTCACAAAGATAGTTAAAAAAGACAAATATAGAAACTGTATACTATATGATTCTACTTATATGAAGTTCAAAAATAGGCAAAGCTAATCTATGGCAATAAAAGCCAGGACAGTGGTCACTTTTGGGGAGTGGGGAATGACAGGAAAAGTACCTGAAGAAAAGTTTTGTATGATTTTCTTAATCTGGGTAATAGCTACCTAAATGGGTTTACTTTGTGACAATTCATTGAGTTGTACACCTATAATCTGTGTGTTTTCATGAATGTATATTTTAATTTTTAAAAGTTTATTGGGGGTAGCCCCGGTGGCGCAGCCGTTTAGTGCCTCCTGCAGCCCAGGGTGTGATCCTGGAGACTCTGGATCAAGTCTCACGTCAGGCTCTCTGCATGGAGCCTGCTTCTCCCTCTGCCTGTGTCTCTGCCTCTCTCTCTCTGTCTCTATGAGTAAATAAATAAAATCTTTAAAAAAAAATAAAAGTTTATTGAAAATTTTACTGAGATATGTTGACCTCCTGGAGTTCATTGACACTACATATTCATACTGTCCAAAAATCACTAGGGCACAGCAAACCTATGATCAAGACCATGAGGAAGAAACAGTGACTTTCTTCAAGCCCATAATCTCATCCCAGGTCCCCTTTCTTCTGGAGAAGATTGTAATCATGACTATGATTTGTCATTTAAATATGCCTACCTACCCATTAGATAATAAATACTTCGAAGAGCAATCCTGTCTTAGATATCTATGTATTTTCAACACAGTCCTGAGTACACAGATGGGGCTTGAGACACTCTTTGTGGAGGAGTAGGAAAAGTGATTAGTCACTACTCCATTATTTTCTTGCATCAGGTACCAGCTTCATAGAAGTAAAACCACTCCAAAGGTGCAGAAAACAGGCAAACAAGAGTGTAACAAGTAGGTGCTCTAAAAATACATAAATGCCTACAAAACCCTAACTAGCACAAAAGAAAATAAGCAAATATTCTATAATTAATGTTTCAAAGTTAGGTAGAATTATTAATAATGATATATAACTAATAGTATTAGTTATAATTTAATAATAACAATTATACCTAATTAAATAATAGTCGTTACTAATGTGAGTTTCATAATTAGCACACCAATCTGAGGAATGAGAAGATACAAGTTGCCTTATATCCTTGGGTCTTTCTTATACAGATCTTTTCATAGATTTTTATATATTCTTTAACTTTCATTAAAACTTATGAATGTCTACATCCCAAATCTGTAAGACAGAAGTAAAAAGTATTACCATCTGCTGATTTGAAGGCTTCTTAAAGGGCACCCACATCTCTTAAAAGAAAAATGTTAAAATCGGCACACAGATTGACTTCTGGCATGAGGATCTGCTCCCCATTGGAACTGGTAAAAACTATGTAAAATACCCCAACCATCTAAGCCTCTGAAAATGGTCTTAAAAAGCAAAAGTGAAAGAGAAACATTTATTCAATAAAATCTATAAAATTTCAGTAAGAAAGGCAGGAAACTGTGGTATTTGAACCAAAACAGCTCCTTCCTTCTCTCCTCCCAGCTCAGCCAGAGATTTCTGCTGGACTGCTGAGGCAAAAACACAGGGCTCCCTCTCTCCCCAGACCCTGAATAAAAGGCTTACTTTCTGGGAGCAAAAGGATCTCCATATTTCTCTTCCTGCCCCCAGCTGCCTGATACTAAGGTTAAGTTCTAAGCAAATAATACAGAAGCTCTACCGAATTGTGGCTTCCTTAGAATACTGGGCCTCAAGAGCCCATTTCCCAGTCCATAAGGCATGGTAGTTCCACACAGGAGAGGCAAGGCACAAAGACATTAGGCTGCTGTTCCCTGTATTGCATGCTTAGTTGCTACAATGGGGGTTTCACTTGGAGAGAAGACTGCCATAGTTTCTACCCTCAGCTCCAGAGCCCTGGCAGAGATTTTGCCTGTGAAGTAAACAGGCCATAAAACAGAGAGCCCCTAATTTATTTTCAAAGGAACTGACTTCATTTGCAACAGATTATGGAGGGTGCTCTCAAGGACAGTACAGGGACAGCAGAGGTTTTAAAAAGCAATTGGGAGGAGATTCATGAATCCAGTGAATATACAGCTTAGACTGTAGACCAGTTCACAGGACAGAACAAACAGCAGTGATGAGCCCTCCTAGGGTCAGAACAAATATCAAACACTGACCTCAGAAACTGTTCCATCAAAGGAAAAATTATTTGATTGTGTTAGAGAAATTTATGTCTTACAGCATTGTTGAGAACGACTGAGTAACTGGTCAGAAATTAGTGTAGTTTACAGTTGGGTATGATCAAGAAAAGAGAGGAAGAAGAGTGCCCTATCAGTATCAGTGTCATCCCATGATGACTGATGGCATATTCAAAGCTATGCCTTCTTGAGGAGAAGTGTAAGAAGCGTGTGGGGTGTGGGGTAGGGGGTGTGACTTCCCTAAAATAATCTAGGCAGTTACTAAACAAATAAATAAAAATAATAAGGCCTCCTTGGGGTGCACAAGTTTCCAGAGCTGCTACAATACATATTCTAAAATGTTCAGTTTCCAACAAAATACTATAAGGCCTGCAAAGAACAGGAAAGTATGACAGTATGATCCATACAAACATAATGAAAAAACAGCAACAGAAACTACCTGTGAAAGTGATCAGATGTTGCATTTATAGGAAAGGATTCCAAAGTGGCCATTTTACAACTACAGAACAAGATTTAAAAATCAGTAGAGGTGCTCAAGAGTAGAACTGGCATAAGAAAGAATTAGTGAGTGAACTTGAAGATAGAGCAATTCAGATTATGTAAACCAAAGAACTGAAAGAAAAAATAACAGAGCCTCAGAGACATGTGGGACATCATTAAACTCACAAATATACATATAATGGGAGTATCAGAGGAGAGAAAAAAAAACAGAAAAAATCTTTAAAGAAATAATACTTAAAACTTTCCATTATTGAAAAACAAAAATCTACACATCTAAAGAACTCAACAAAATCCAAATAAGATAAATAAAGAGATCTAAAAACAGATAAATCATAGTAAAAATGCAAAAAAGTCAAAGGAGAAAATCTAGAAAGTAGTGTTAAATTAATTAAATAAAAAAATTGGGAACCCTGGGTGGCGCAGCGGTTTAGCGCCTGCCTTTGGCCCAGGGCGCGATCCTGGAGACCCGGGATTGAATCCCATGTCGGGCTCCCGGTGCATGGAGCCTGCTTCTCCCTCTCCTTCTGCCTATGTCTCGGCCTCTCTCTCTCTCTCTGTATGACTATCATAAATAAATAAAAATTTTTTAAAAAAATTAGTTGAATAAGGAACCCATTAGATCAAAGTGGCTTTAATGCTTTAGTAGCCTATATAATCAAATCAAAACCTAAGGCTGTAAACTCCTCAACATTAAGAAATTGAAACCTGAAGACAACTAATCACAGTCAGCTAGGCTTTTCCAAATAAAGCAAATGCTTAAGCCATAGTCAATCAAGTAATTTCTTTGTTTTGCTTCTGCCTCTTCTCTATAAAAGTATTTCCCTTAGCTCCTGTCAGTGGAGTGTTCTTAACCAATTCCAGTTTATAGATTTTTTGCTCAAATAAACTCTTAAAATTTTTTAAAAGATTTTATTTATTTATTTATTTATTTGAGAGAGAGAGAGAGAGAGAGAGCAGAGGGAGGGGCAGGAGAAGGAGTGCCAAGCTCCCCCCTGAGCAGGGAGCCTGACATGGGGACTCAATCCCAGGACCCTGGGATCATCACTTGAGCTGAAGGCAGATGTTTAACTTACTGAGCAACCCAGGTGCTCCAAACTCCTAAAATTTTTAATATGCCTCAGTTATCTTTTAAAAGTAGCAAAAGAAAAACAATGTGTCACTTACAAAAAAAAAAAATCCTCCAATAAGATTAATAGTTGACTTTGCAGAAACAATGAAGGACAGAGGTGGTGGGATAACACAATCAAAATCCTCAAAGAAAAACAGTGGACCAAAAATCCTAATTTCAGCAAAGCCTTCCTTCAGAAATGAGGGTAGTACAAACAAAACTGAAAGAATATGTTGTTAGTGGACCCACTTTAGAAGAAATACTAAAGGGTGTTCTTTAGGCTGAAAGTAAATGACCATAGATGGTAATCTGAATTCATACATACAAAGAGCACTGGTAAAGATAAATATAATTATAAAAGACAATATAAACACATATTTTTCTTTCTTCTCTTAATTGATTAGAAAGACAACTGTATAAAATAATACATACACATAATGTATTGTTGGACCTATAACATTTAGAAATATATGCATAATATATTTGCTAGTAATAATACAAAGGGAGTGTATGAGAATAAAGCTGTAATGGACTAAGGAAATAACAGCAGATGGTAAAATAATAATTCTAACAATGTACTGTTGGGTTTGTAACATTAGTAGATGTAATATATTTAGCAATACCACAGAAAGGGTGAGATGGGAATAGAGCTACATTGTTTCTATGTATTACTGGAATCTAGTATAAATATGAAGCTGAGTCTGATAAACTAAGATACATATGATAAACACTAGAGCAATCACTTTTTTAAAAAAGATTTTTATTTATTTGAGAGAGAGAGTGTGTGTGTGAGAGAGAGAACACAAGTGGGGAGCAGGGAGGGGAAGGGCAGAGGGAGGAGAAGCAGATTCCCTACCATGCAAGGAGCCCAATGCAGGGCTCAACCCCAGGACCCTGGGATCATGACCTGAGCCAAAGGCAGACACTTAACCTACTAAGTCATCCAGGCTTCCCAATCACTTTAAAAAAAAAAACTCAAAAATTGCGAAAAACTTATTAATGAAATTAAAATGCTACATTAGAAAATATTCATTCAACATAAAATAAAGTAGTAAAGGAGGATTAATAAAGGAGTAAAAAAAACATAAGACATAGAAAACAAAAAAGTAAATCAGACATAAATACAACTATGTTAATAACAATATATATGAATGGATTAAATAACCCAATCAATCAAAAAGTTATTAGATTTGATTTAAAAAACATGACCCAACTACATGTTGTCTGCCAGAGACACATTTAGATTCAAAGACATAGAGACTGAAAATAAAAGGATGCAAAAAGATGTATGATGAAAAAACCAACTGTAGAAACCCTAGAGTGCATATACTCAATAGGCTTTAAAACAAAATGTAAATGAGAATTTTATTTTTTTTAAATGATTTTTTAAAATTTTTATTTATTTATGATAGTCACAGAGAGAGAGAGAGAGAGAGAGAGAGGCAGAGACACAGGCAGAGGGAGAAGCAGGCTCCATGCACTGAGAGCCCGACGTGGGATTCGATCCCGGGTCTCCAAGATCGCGCACTGGGCCAGAGGCAGGCACCAAACCACTGTGCCACCCAGGGATCCCCGTAAATGAGAATTTTAAAAGGGACATATAATAATGATCAAAGGATCAATTCATTAAGAAGATGTAACAATTATAAACATTTTTGCATTTAACAACAGAACACCAAAATATATGAAACAGAAACTAACAGACATAAAGAGAGAAACAGACAATTCAACAACAAATATTAATGCCCCACTTTCAATAATGGATAAAGCAACTAAACAGAAAATCAACAAGAAAACAAAAGAACTGCACAGCACTTAAACCAACTAGATCTAAGAGACACCTAAAGAACATTCTACCAAACAAAAAACAGGATAAACATTCTTCTCAAGTGCACATGGAACATTCTCCAGGAAAGACCATATGCTAGGCCATTAAACAAACCTAAAAAGATAGAATACATTACGTTTATCAAACACAATGGTATAAAATTAACAATAAAAATAAGGGCAAATTTAAGAAATAAATACGTGGGAATTAAACAACATACTCTTGAACAATCGAGTCAAAAGGGAAATCCAAAGGAAAATTAGAAAGTACTTTAAGATAAATGAAAATGAAGACACAACATATTAAAATTTATGGAGTACAACTAAACTAGTGCTTGTAAGGCAATTATAGCTATAAATGCCTATGTTAAGAAAGATCTTAAATCAATGACCTAACCTTCAACCTTAAGACACTAAAAAGAACAAACCTAAAGCAAGTAAAAGGAAGGAAACAGTAAAAATTAAAACAAATTAATGAAAGAATAGAAAAAATATAGAGAAATCAATGAACCCAAAAGCTGGTTCTTTGAAAAGAATCCTTTAACTTGTTGATCAGCAATATAAACCTTCAGCTTGAAAACTAAGAAATGCTGAGATGTAAATTTATAGCATTCTATGCATATATTAGAAAATAGGTAAAGTCTCAAACCAATAATTTAAGTTCCCACCTTAACCTAAGAAATGAAGGAACACATTTGAATTACTAGAATTAGAAACCAATGTTACTATCAACCTTAGAGAAGTAATAAAGATTACGAAAGAATACTATGAACAATTGCATTTCAACAAATTAGATAATTCAGATAAAACGGACAAACTCCTTGGAAAAACAAATTCTGAAACTTGACTCAAGAAGGCATAGACAGGGGCAGCCTGTGTGGCTCAGCGGTTTAGCGCCTGCCTTCAGCCCAGGGTGTGATCCTGGAGACGATGGATTGAGTCCCACGTCAGGCTCCCTGCATGGAGCCTGCTTCTCCCTCTGCTTCCTCTGCCCATGTCTCTGCCTCTCTCTCTCTGTCTCTCATGAATAAATAAATAAATAAATCTTAAAAAAAAAAAGCATAGATAATCAAAGAGACTTATCACAACTTAAGAGACTGAATCAATAATCAAAAAACTATGCACAAAGAAAAGGCCAGGCCTAGCTGGTTTACAGAAGAGGAGGAAACACTTCCTAACTCATTTTAAAAGGCCCACATTATCTTGACACTAAAACCAAAGATATCACAACAAAACTACCAAAGACATCACAACAAAACTACAGACTAATACTTCCTATGAATATGGATTTTAAAAACTCAACAAAATACAAGCAAACTGAATATAGCAACATATTAAAAAATTATACAGCAGACCAAGTGAAATTTATCTCAGAGATGTGTGGTTGATCTAACAACTGAAAATCAATTAATGTAATCCATCACATCTACAGAGTAAAAAGTAAAAGTAGAAGGGAACTTCCTAATCTGACAAAGGGCGTCTCTGAAAAACCCACAGTTAATTATACTAATGGGGTAAAGATCAGATGTTTTTCCCTAATAATCAGAAATAAGATAAGGATGTCTGTTCTCACAACTTTTCAATATTATACTGGAGACTCTACTCAGGGCAATTAGGTAAGAAAAAGAAATAAAGGTATCCAGACGGGAGAGGAAGTAACACTACCTCTATTCACGGATGACATGATCTTATCCCGAACCCACTAAAAAAACCACGGGAAATAATAAATAAGTTCAGCAAGGTTGCTAATTACTGTAAATCAAGTAATATCATTCCCATCACACTTAAAAATAAAAGCCAAAATTCTTAGTATAGCTTTCAAGGTACTACAACATTTGGCCTTGGGTGTCCTATCCAATCATATTTCCTACCATTCTTCCTTTTGCTCATTATACTCTGGCCAATCTCTTCATAATTCCATAAACATATAATATGCTTTCTTTTCAAGACCTTTGTACTTGATGATCTTTCTGCCTGAAACACTCTTTCTTCAGATTTTTATATGACTTTCTCACCCAGGTCTTTGCCTAAATGTTACCTCCTTACAAAGAATTTCTAGGATGCTACAATACTGCAATTGCAGAAGGCAGTTGCCTCTCTCCAGCTGCCAATCTCTATTCCCCCTACTTGTTTTTCTTAAAAGCACTTATTACGGGACATTTTCTACATTAGCCTTTTCTGTATAACAAACTACCCCAAAATTCAGTGGCTAAAACAAATGGTTTTTGTTTTTTTAAGATTTTACTTATTTATTCATGAGAGACACAGGCAGAGGGAGAAGCAGGCTCCATGCAGGGAGCCTTACGTGGGACTCGATCCTGGTCTCCAGGATCACACCCTGAGTGAGCTGAAGGCAGTGCTAAACCGCTGAGCCACCTGGGCTGCCCAACAAATGGTTTTTAATTCTTGCTATTCTATGGATTAAGCTGAGTGGTTCTTCTGAGTTGGGTCAGGTCTGCTGGGGCTGGATGGTCCCCAATAGCCCCACTGGCACTTTTGCTGGGACAACGAAGTCTCTCTCTCTCTTAGTCTTTCATCCTTCAGGAGGTGAGCCTGGTTTTCTTCACATGGTGGTCTCCAGGTTCTAAGAAGTTAATAGCTGACGCTGCAATACTTTTTGAGCTCAGAATTTACACAACTGCACTTCTACTATGTCCTATTGGTCAAATCAAGTCACAAGGCTAGCCTGAATATAAAGGGTAAGGAAATAGACCATCTCTTGATGTGAGATGTTAAAATTAATTTGTGGACAATTTTAACCTACCAAGTTACCTATCTACTGTCTTTCTCAGTAGAATCTAAGATGTGTGAAGACAAGATTGGTTCTCTTGCTCAGTGTCTGGTATACTGTCTGGCTTGGATTAGATACTCCATAAATATGTGTTGAATGAATGACCACTCATATGACATTGCTTCCAGCTCTTCAACATCCTGTTTCCTTTCCTCTGAATACTACTTAGTTTGTCAGTATCCTTCAAAATTTGGAATCTAAAAAAGATAACAAAATTTTACACAGGGTGCCTAGTGCCTAAGTGCCTAGGCTCAGATAGGTAAGTATTAGGTGAATGAATGAATGACAAGTACAGAAGACTGTAGTAACATTCAGTCTTACAATACTGATACTGCCTGTCCTTTAAGGCAGCTTAAGAACTCAGTGACATATTTTTAGTGGCTTTTACACTATTGAATCTTGTGGGCTTTGAGATCAAATATACCCCCATGGCTCCTTTACAACATTGCCAAACATTGCCAAATCTCTGCCCTCTATTTACACAATTGATTTAGAGGACCTAAAAGAACATTATATTTATCCCTGTCGAATTTAAATTTAATCTCTTCTAAATCATTGATCTCTCTCTAGTTGATCATTTCCACTGACACAAAAACCTGCTCAAAATTGTTTAATAAGGTTCCAAAAAGTGTATTTAAAAAGTTAAAAACAAAGAAATCAAACAAAAAAAATTCTTTCCCTTAATGCCACATCCCTGTCTTCCAGCTACTAATCCATTTCTCTCCTTTTCTTCCTCACAAAACTTCTAAAGAAAGTTATTTATATAAACTAACTCAACTTCTTCATCCTCCTTTCACTCTTCAACCTACCACCAATTAAACTGTTTTTTAAGGTCATCAAAGTCTTCCAAAGTTGCAAAAATACTATGGACCCTCTTCTCTGCCCTCATCTTAATGGTTCTCACAGCAATACTTGGCACAGCTGATCACTGGTTTCCTGAAATATATTCCTCTCTTACCTTCTATGGCACCATTCTCTCCACTCTACTCATTTTTTTAAAAATGTTTTGGCAAATGCAAATTTTTATAAAGATTATGCCATTTATATTAACATGTAACAAGTTTAATATTTTTTTAAAGATTATTTATTTATTCATGAGAGACACTGAGAGAGAGGCAGAGAGAGAAGCAGGTTCCATGCAGGGAGCCTTATGTGGGTCACGCCCTGGGCCAAAGGCAGGCTCTAAACCACTGAGCCACCCAGGAATCCCAACAAGTTTAATATTTTTAAATGAATTAAAACATAAATATCTTTAAAACTTTCTCAGTTTTACTTTCTAGTATTACAAATATTGATAGATAGAATCCATACAAAGGCTTTTTGGATCTGAGACTAAAAAGCTTGAAAACTTAGCTTTCATACAAAACATAGGGCATTCAAGAAAAAAATTACTTTGTATCCCAAAGAAGACCTGAAAACCCAAAGGAGGAAATACACAGTAAGAGAAACAGAGGTGAGCTAGATTCCTGAAGTATTAGCCAAAAATCTTAAAATAAAAAAGTCATATATTTAAGAAAATTAATATGGAGAAGATAAATAAAAACAGAATTTCAAAGTAACTGGGATTCCATAACAAAGATTTGGAAATTTTAAAAGATTAAACTAAGAAAAGGCTTAAGAGCGGATTAGACAGTGGAGGGTAACAATAATTTAGAAGAAATTAATAACAAATATCTACAAAAAGGATAGAAATATAGAAGAGAGTATAAAAGACATGAAGCACGGTGGAAAAAAAAGGAACACAGTGAAAAAAAATGGGAACCAAATGTGCACATAACTGAAATTTCAGAAGAAAAGGAGAGAATAAAGAGAGGAGGCAATATTTAAACAGATTACAAGTAATAGAATAGAATTTTCTAAAAATTTTTTAAACTTTCTTTTCTTTAATTTTTTTTAAGATTTTATTCATTCATTTGTTTATTTATTTGTTTATTGAGAGAGAGAGAGAGAGAGAGAGAGAGAGAGAGAGAATGGCTGGGACACAGGCAGAGGGAGAAGCAGGCTCCATGCAGGGAACCTGACATGGGACTCGATCCCGGATCTCCAGGATCACACCCCAGGCTGCAGGTGGCGCTAAACCGCTGCACTGCCCCGAATTTTCTAAAATTAATGAAAGACTTTACCCCACAAATTCAAGAATCTCTACAAACCACAAGCAGGATATATGCACAAAAACCTATACCAATTCACAGCATAGTAGGATTGCTGAAAATCAAAGACCAAAAAATCTTAAAAGCATTCTAAGCTCCCAGTATTCTCTAAGGAGTGACTGCTGCAACATTTTACTTTACACTTTATTAAGTCAAGGAGGTATGCTGTCTTCTTTGGGTAATTACTAGAGAAATAGGTTTTTATTTTTAAGTAGATCTATGAAGTCCAAGTCACTAAAGAAAAAGACACACAAATCTTTTAAAATTTTGGATGAGCCAAAAGAAGTAAAGAAGAGGGAACATAAAATAGATGAGTCAAACAGAAAACAAACAGTAACATGGTATAAATACACTCAAATATCATAAGTACATTAAATGTAAAAGAACTAAACACTTAAAATAAAACCCAGGGGCACCTGGATGAGTAGAATAGAACAGATTCTGTTCGGGCAGCCCCAGTGGTGCAGCTGTTTAGCGCCGCCTGCAGCCCAGGGCGTGATCCTGGAGACCCTGGATCGAGTCCCACGTCAGGCTCTCTGCATGGAGCCTGCTTCTCCCTCTGCCTGTGTCTCTGCCTCTCTCTGTGTCTCTATGAATAAATAAATAAAATCTTTAAAAAAAAAAAAAAAAGAATAGATTCTGTTCTATTATTTGTAATCTGTTTAAATATTGCTTCCTCTCTTTATTCTCTCCTCCACTCAGACAGTTGAGTGACCGACCGACTCTTGGTTTTGGCTCAGGTCATGATCTCATGGGTCATGGGACTGAGCCCTGTGCTGGGCTCCAAGATCAAACAGAGTCTGTTTGGGGATTCTCTCCCTCTGCCCTTCCCCTGACTCATACATGGGCACATGTGAGCTCTCTCTCCCTAATAAATAACTACATCTTAAAAAATAAAAATAAAAAATAAAACCCAACTGCACACTGCTTAGAAAAGACAAACTTCAAACTTCAAACATAAAGATATAGAAAATCTGAAGAAATTGATGGGAAAAGATATACCATATGAACACTAACCAAAAGAAAGCTGGTGAAGCTATAGTTTCAAATAAAGCAGACTTTATGGCAAGAGGCACTACTAGATATAAAGGAGGATATTTCAAAATGAAGAAGGGTCAATCCACAAGGAAAAGAAAACAATCCTAAATTATCTGTACCCAAATCATATAATCATACTATCACAATAAGTAAAGCAAAACAAACACACAAAACCTAAATGGAGAAATAAACACACAACCATAGCAGGTAAATAAGAAGTCAGCAAGGATACAGAAGATCTAATCCAGCAAACAAAATCTACCTTACTCATATATCTTAAATACTATAGAATATATACTGTGTTCACAGAGTATTTGCCAAAATTAATCATAAAGTATGATTCAACTACTTCCAAAGAACCAAAACCAAAGTATGTCCTCTTCCCAAGTGGAATGAAGATAGATATCAATAATATAGAAAACCAAAAATAATAATAATAAAATAAATATAGCCAGAAAATATCCAGTCACCAGAAAATTAGGCAACATATGTTAAATAACATGAGTGAAAAAAATGTTTTGAAGTAATGATAGCTAAAACTAATGATTTGAATATCCAGTTTAAAAAATTAGAAAAAGGGATCCCTGGGTGGCGCAGCGGTTTGGCGCCTGCCTTTGGCCCAGGGCGCGATCCTGGAGACCCGGGATCGAATCCCACATCGGGCTCCCGGTGCATGGAGCCTGCTTCTCCCTCTGCCTATGTCTCTGCCTCTCTCTCTGTGACTATCATAAATAAATTAAAAAAAATAAATTTAAAAAAAATAAAAATAAAAAATAAAAATAAAAAATTAGAAAAAGTAGGATGTCTGGGTGGCTCAGTGGTTAAGCATCTGCCTTCGGCTCAGGGCATGATCCTGGAGTACTGGGATCGAGTCCCACGTTAGGCTCCCTGCATGCAGCCTGCTTCTCCCTCTGCCTGTGTCTCTGCAGACTTTCTCTGTGTCTCTCATAAATAAATAAATAAAACCTTTTAAAAAATTTACTTAGTGGATCCCTGGGTGGCGCAGTGGTTTAGCGCCTGCCTTTGGCCCAGGGCGCGAGCCTGGAGACCCGGGATCAAATCCCATGTCGGGCTCCTGGTGCATGGAGCCTGCTTCTCCCTCTGCCTATGTCTCTGCCTCTCTCTCTCTGTGTGTGTGACTATCATAAATAAATTTTTAAAAAATTAAAAAAAAAATAAAGGGGACATAAAAAAAGGGGGACATAAATGAAAAATGAATGAGAATCTCTACTGCAGGCAGGCGGATTTCAGTTAAATATAAGGAAGAACCCTCTAGTAATTAGAGGTGCCTACCATTGGGCTTCTTGTAAAAGCAGGAAGCTATCCATCACTAAAAATCTTCAAGGGCAGTGAACAGGATATTTTCCCCAGGATAGAGTAGAAACAGTCTTGATTTAGCAGGCAGCATTGATCAGATCGGTGTCCCTCAAACTATGGTGAAGAAGCACTTTTTTAAAAAATGTCGAATTTTTGGTGGATGATATATTTACAAATTATAAAAGTATCACACATTTGGATGTTGTTGCAATGTGCAACAATGTGCAACTGCTATAAAGGTTTCTAAATACTTCCTTTTGATTTCTGTCTTTAACTTGTTGCATACAGGTAACAAATTAGCTCACATGAATAAGCAAACTATACTTTTGAGTATCACCAGATTAGAGAGTTTATAAGAGATGACTGAAGTTCTACAGCTTTTCAAATTTACCTTTTCTGTCTTCCTATTTTTTTGTGCTGTCTTCCTATTTACATTAATAACAAACTATTTATTTGCTGACAACCCACCTCTCTCTCTCTTTTTATTTTACCCACCTCTCTCTTTAGCAATTTAAAAAAGCATCATCTAAAAGATATTTAAAAGACATTGATCTGAAAGCATTAGATCAACTGAGATTTTATCTCACGAAATTGAATAGCAAAATTTACTTTGTACCAAAACACATTTGAATGTTCATTTAAAACTGGTTACAAAAAATTTATTTTCAAAATTAATTTCCCCACACCTAATTTTCTCATGTCACTTTCTTTCCATAAGCTGATAATGAAATGTGTGACAAATTATTGTTGATCACACATTTGAAGTTCTAACTTTGACTTACTATACTAGCTGGCAGCAAAACCAGCAGAAAAGCAACTTGGGGATGAAGTGGGGGTACATTTATGAATTTCAGAAGCATGGAATACAAGATTTAAATTTTTGCAAGTACCTATATAATAGTCAGTACTAACCTTGCCAAATCAAATATAGTAGTCAGAAAAAGAGAAGACAAAATTAAGAGCTGCCCGTTCTCATATTTCCATTTCTTCTGCCTTTCTCTCTCAGAGGACAATGAGACATTTTTGTTTAAAATCTATTATCTTCTTCTCATTAAAAACAAAACAAAACCACTTTCCTTCTCAAGAGACCATTTCAGGATTTATGAGTTATCTCCCAACTCCATCATCCATAAATACTTTCCCTCCAGTAATGCCAATATTCCTTTATTCACCCTACTTTTACAAGAGCAGTTCTTAACTGTGAACATATGCATGGGTATTGGGAAATCTATGAACTCTCTGAAACACCAAATGTTTTTAAAACTGGGGGTGAATGAACAATTATATAAACAAAATGTCCACAGTTGTCAATACATTCTTAGAGGGTACAATAATCCAAAATAATTAAAAGCATATTTTTAAAAAGATTTTATTTATTTATTCATGACAGAGAGAGAGAGAGAGAGGCAGAGACACAGGCAGAGGGAGAAGCAGGCTCCATGCAGGGAGCCCGATGTGGGACTCAATCCCGGATCCCAGATCCTTCGGCCCTGAGCCGAAAGCAGACGCTCAACCGCTGAGCCACCCAGGCGTCCCAAAAGCATCTTTCTTAAGTAAAAAAATGTGATCTTAATAGAAATAGAGGGTACAGGTTCTTCATTAATTGAATAGGCAAATAAAGATATTATATTACTTAACAAAAAGGACTTTAGAAATAAATCCGGGGGATCCCTGGGTGGCTCAGCGGTTGAGCGCCTGCCTTCAGCCCAGGGCGTGGTCCTGGAGTCCTGGGATCCAGTCCCACACATCAGGCTCCCTGCATGGAGCCTGCTTCTCCCTCTGCCTGTGTCTCTGCCTCTCTCTCTCTCTCTCTTTCTGTCTCTCATGAATAAATAAATAAAATCTGAAAGAAAGAAAGAAAGAAAGAAAGAAAGAAAGAAAGAAAGAAAGAAAGAAAGAAAGAAAGAAAGAAAGAAAGAAAGAAAGAAAGAAAGAAAGAAAGAAAGAAAGAAAGAAAGAAAGAAAGAAAGAAAGAAAGAAAGAAAGAAAGAAAGAAAGAAAGAAAGAAAGAAATCCGTTCATTTTGTAGAAGATAAAATTGATACTTGGAGAGGTTAAGGGAATGTTCAAGGTCATATTGCTAGCAAGAAAACAGAAGCCAGAGAAAAACACCAGGTTCCTGCTTCCAGATCTATTCCTTCACCTCCTGCTACTACACAAGGCCAGAGAGGATATCAGTAAGCATCCTACAGGCAATCAACAATCCCACCTCTGATAAATACATGACCTCAGAATAAATCAAATAATTCCGTAAATACTACTGGCTCAGAAAACACACATTTCCTTTTCTTACTAAAGATATCTAAAAATACATTTTCTCTTAGACACATTCTAGAACTTGATTCCTTGCCAGCAGGCACAATCAACAACTTGTCAATCATCTGAAAGACATGAGCACCTGATCCTACTGCAATCAATCAGAGAAGGGCATACACTTGACCTGGAAGGGACAAAGGATGTTTAGTAGGAGGCAGAGGGGCTTCAAGGAGGCACTTTAAACACATTTCTTTCTGAGTCAATTACTCTGAAAGCCCACAATGCAAAGTAAATTAGTTGAGTGGATCTCTTAGTAACTGTTGAAGCTATTTAGAAATTTTAAGCAAAACCTCTTTTCAAAGTTTATTCTCTTGTTTATTCACACTAAAGAACAGCAAATAAAAAAAAACCCAAAGATGATGTTTAGTGAAAAGAATTTTTATAGTACATACTTAAATGAAAAAACTGAAAAAGAATGCCCTACTTTGGTGTCACTTAGGATGTGTACAAATCCAAAATTTGTTTTTAATTTTTTTCAAAATAACAAGAAAACTGAAAGTCTGTAAATAAGAATCCAAAAAACCCTTCACTCTCCTCCCCCACTCCACCCTTGACTTCTGAAATACAGTGCAACTTTCTACCATCTGTTATTTTAGAAAAGAAACAGTAATGAACATATGGGCTTTCTCTCTCAAGCAGCTGTAGTGTAGTTAAAGTTATAATAATTGTCTTTCTGTAAGATAAATTTACATTAAAAACCTGGCCAGTTAAAAACAAATGGCTCAGCCTCAGAGCCTTCCAGAATAAAATTAAGAAATTCAGAATTATCTATGACATATTACAGAGATTTAGAAGATATCCTCTAAATCTTATGCTTTTATGTTTAAGGTTAAACAAACATAATTCATGATGCCCGTATCAGTTTACAGAGTCCACAACTCATGTCTTCTCTTTCCCAATCAAAATGCTAAGAGCTTCAAACAGAGGCTAGGTACTCATATATAAAAATCAGTAACTAAGTTCTTGAAAGCTGATAATATAAATCTACCACTTCTGTGGGTTACTGAACTCTAATCCAAAAGCTTATTTATTTATAAGAAAAATCACAATACGCATGGCACATAAACTTCCATTTCAACTATATACGTATCACTTATATATACCACTTATAATGAGTTTAAGTAACTGAAAAGAATTCAGAGCCGACACAGATCCACATATTATGAAAAATAGGAATTTTACCTACCTTTATCTGGATGATTCAAAATCATAATTCTCCTATGAGCTGTTCTAATCTTAGCCTTGCCAGCAGATGGGCTGTAAAAAGAAAATTAAAGTGCTTATAATAAATAGTGTCAAATGCAGATTATAAATTAAAAGTTTATATGGGTTTCAAGGAATTAAAAACTAATGAGAATTTCACCATCTTGTGGATAAATATGAAATTACAGCTTGTCAGTTAATTTTACTAACCATCAAAATAAACTGTGGATTCAGTGTTACATGTATTTTTCTTCCTTTGTAACGCCAGTCTCTATTTTCAATCAATTTAAAAAATAAAACGCAATAGGGGCACCTGAGTGGCACAGTCAGCAACCCACTTGTGGTTTCAGATCAGGTCGTGATCTCAGGGTCACAAGATAGAGCTCCAAGTTGGTCTCTACGCTCAGCCTGGAATCTGCTTGAGTTTCTCTCTCCCTCTGCCCCTCCCATTCATACTCTCTCTCTCTTTCAAATAAATAAATCTTTAAAAATAAATAAATAAAACCACAATGAGATCCCACCTCACACCAGTGAGAATGGGGAAAATTAACAAGGCAGGAAACCACAAATGTTGGAGAGGATGCAGAGAAAAGGGAACCCTCTTGCACTGTTGGTGGGAATGTGAACTGGTGCAGCCACTCTGAAAAACTGCGTGGAAGTTCCTCAAAGAGTTAAAAATAGACCTGCCCTACGACCCAGCAATTGCACCGTTGGGGATTTACCCAAAGACACAGATGCAATGAAACGCCAGGACACCTGCACCCCGATGTTTCTAGCAGCAATGTCCACAATAGCCAAACTGTGGAAGGAGCCTCGGTGTCCATCAAAAGATGAATGGATAAAGAAGATGTGGTTTATGTATACAATGGATTATTACTCAGCCATTAGAAACAACAAATACCCACCATTTGCTTCAACGTGGATGGAACTGGAGGGTATTCTGCTGAGTGAAATAAGTCAATCGGAGAAGGACAAACAGTGTATGTTCTCATTCATTTGGGGAATATAAATAATAGTGAAAGGGAATATAAGGGAAGGGAGAAGAAATGTGTGGGAAATATCAGAAAGGGAGACAGAACATGAGAGACTCCTAACTCTGGGAAACGAACTGGGAGTGGTGGAAGGGGAGAAGGGCGGGGGGGGGGGTGAATGGATGATGGGCACTGAGGGGGGCACTTGACGGGATGAGCACTGAGTGTTATTCTGTATGTTGGTAAATTGAACACCAATAAAAAATAAATTTATTAAATTAATTAATTAATTAAAACACAATATATAGGGTAGGAGAGTCATAGTCTATAGACTATACTGAGTTTGAAAACCTATGCTTCAAGTTATTTGGGGGGAAGGTAGTTTATGTAGTATAACAGACAAGCATCTAGACTTCAGAGCCAGATTTCATTCCCATTGCTATTTAGGATGAAGTAAATTTGGCCAAATTATTTAACCTCTCTACACTTCAGTTTCCTCATTGTAAAAACAGGGCTAGGAACAACAAATTCCTCATAGAGTGACTGTAAGGGTGAAAGTATTAGAATAGTGTCTGACATGTAGCAAGTGCTCCAAAATAGTTAGCTTTTACTATTATTATGTTTCAACAGAGCATCTCAAAACTCTTCATAGCTCATAACTTATTTAGCTTGTGAGAAACCTATGGGAAAAACCTCGCTGTTAGAACCTTTGCAATAAACAAAAAATGAGAAAGTTAAATAAACCTAAAATGATTTCAGTAAAACTAGTTTATCCAGTATTGAAAATGTTTCTCACTAATACATTTTCCAGGCAAGGAAACAAAATTGACACTTAACAACAACTAAATTCTGATATTGCTAATTAATAGCTATACTATCTTATCTAAGTACTTAACTTTTCTGGGTCTCAAATGGGGATAACAGCATCTGACTTAAAGTACAGAGTCGTCATTGTAAAGCTTAAAGTAATTTAATTTGTATGAATGAATCACACTGTATTGGCTAAAAGCAGATACTTTTAGAGATATTCAGACATAGGTTCAACATCCTGATTCCACCATTCATTAGCTACAAAACTGTCTTGCTCACTTAAACTCTCTGACTAAAAATTTTCTCATAAGTAAAACAGACATACTAAACTACCTCCTAGGATCATTATTAGCATAACCTAGCATAGAGTCAGTGTTCAAGTGCTCAAAAATAACTAATCCTTAATTATTATTATTAAGATAAAGGATGATTATGAAAATATATTACATATTTCCTACTTTTAAAAATGAAGTATAATTAACCTAATTCAATGTTTCCTGAGTAACTCAAAAGCATTAACCTGAGTATAAATTAAGTGTAAAGAAATTCTTAAGGTCTGCAGAGATTTGCTCTCCCTTGTCTTAAGGAGTCCGAGAATACTTTCCATTTAAGTCCTCTGTTTTTAGCACTGCCTCCCTTGCTATTAGCTGTCAACCCTTGATTCTGCCATTGTTCCAGTCTAACTATTCCTTGACAGTTACTTATACTTCTAATCTTTTGAGGTCAAATAACAGATCAGGGATCCCTGGGTGGCGCAGCGGTTTAGCGCCTGCCTTTGGCCTAGGGCGTGATCCTGGAGACCCAGGATCGAATCCCACGTCGGGCTCCCGGTGCATGGAGCCTGCTTCTCCCTCTGCCTATGTCTCTGCCTCTCTCTCTCTGTGTGTGTGACTATCATAAATAAATAAAAAAAAAAAATTAAAAAAAAAAAAAAAAAAAAAATAACAGATCACCAGCATGTTAAAACACACTATCAATTGCTGAATATGCATATAAAATATTTTTCCATAAATAAAAAAAATGTCTTGAGTCAAAGACAAAATGAAAAGAGAAAAAATATCTTGAGACAAATGCAAATGAAAATCTAACACAAATTTATAGGATACAGCAAAAGCAGTTCTAAGACGAAAGTTTATTGTATAAATGTCTATATTAAAAAAGAAAGAGGGGATCCCTGGGTGGCGCAGCGGTTTGGCGCCTGCCTTTGGCCCAGGGCGCGATCCTGGAGACCCGGGATCGAATCCCACGTCAGGCTCCCGGTGCATGGAGCCTGCTTCTCCCTCTGCCTATGTCTCTGCCTCTCTCTCTCTCTGTGTGACTATCATAAATAAATAAAAATTAAAAATAAATAAAAATAAAAAAATAAATAAAAAAGAAAGAGCTCAAATAAACAACCTCATTTATACCTCATAGAATTTAAAAAAAATAAATAAATAAAAGGAAAAACTAAGAACAAAGTTAGTTGAAGGAAAGAAATAACAAAGAAATAACAAAGATCCAGAGTAAAAATAAATGAAACAGAGACTAAGAATTGTTTTTTTTTTTTTTTTTTTTAAGGTAAGCAAAATACACAAACCATTCGCTAGACCCACCATAAAAATAGGAGAGAAGACTCAAATAAAATCAGAAATGAGGGGCACCTGGGGTGGGGCTGGGAGGGCTCAGTGGTTGAGCAGCTGTCTTGGGCTCAGGTGGTGACCCTGGGGTCCTGGGATGGAGTCCCACATCAGGCTCCCCACAGGGAGCCTGCTTCTCCCTCTGCCTATGTCTCTGCCTCTCTCTCTCTGTGTCTCTCATGAATAATTAAATAAAATAAAATAAATCAGAAATGAAAGAAAAGACATTACAACTGATGCGACAGAAAGACAAAGGATCCTAAGAGACTACTACCAACAATTACACACCAACAAAATGGACAATGTAGAAGGATCCTAAGAAACTACTATCAACAATTATACACCAACAAAATGGACAATGTAAAAGAAATAAATTTGAGAAACATACAACCTACCAAGATTGAATGAGGAAGAAATAGAAAATCTGAACAGACCAATTATTAACAATGAGACTGAATCACTAAACAAAAACCTCCCAACAAAGAAAAGCCCAGGACAGAGAGCTTTACTGAAACCTACCCAACATTTAAAGAATACCAGTTCCCCTCAAACTTTTCCAAAAAATAGAAACACTCATTTTATGAAGCCAGCATTATCCTGAAGAACACTATAAGAAAAGAAAATTACAGGCCAACATCCCTGATGAACATAGATGCGAAACTCCCCAGCAAAATATTAGCAAACCAAATTCAACAAAACATTAAAAGAATCATATATTATGAACAATTATATATTATGAACAAGTAGGATTTATTCTAGGGATAAAAAAAGTGGTACAACACTCACAAATCAATGTGAAACATCATAAATGTGAAACAAAATAAAGGATAAAAATCATATGATATTCCAAAGAAATAGAACAGACCAATTGACAAAATTCAATACTTACTCATGACAAAACTCTCAACACAGTATAGAGGGAACATACCTCAACATGATAAAGGCCATATGACAAATGCATAGCAAATATCATACTCAGTGGTGAAAAGCTCCAAATTTTTCTTCTTAGATCAGATATAAAGCAAGGTTTTCCACTCTCACCACTTTTATCCAACATAGTACCGGAAGTCATGGCCAGAGCAATTAGGTAAGGAAAGGAAATGAAGGGCATCAAAATGAAAAATGAAGAAGTAAAACTGCAGATGACATATTACATAAAGAAAACCCTGAAACTTAGAACTAATTAACAAATTAAGTAAAGTTTGAGGATACAAAATCAATATACAAAAATCTGTTACCCTTCTATACACTAATAACAAACTATCAGAAAGAGAAAGTAAGAAAACAATACCATTTACAATTGCAGCAAAAAGAATAAAATATCTAGGAATAAATTTAATCAAGGATGGTTAAAGACCTGTATACTGAAAACTATAAAGCATTGATGAAAGAAATTAAAAACACCAATACACAGAAAGATATCCTATGGTCATGAATTGGGAGAATTAATTCTGTTAAAATGTCCATACTACTCAAAGCAATCTACAGATCCAATGAAACCCCTATTAAAATTCCAAAGCATTTTTCACAAAAATGGAACAATCTTAAAATTTGTATGGAACCACAAAGACTCCAAATAGCCAAACCAATCTTGGGAAAGAACAAAGCTGGAAGCATCACGCTTCCTAAATTCAAACTATATTACAAAGCTATAATAAGCAAAATAGTATGGTATTATGTTAAAAACAGACACATAGATCAATGGAACAGAGAACCCAGAAACAAACCCATTCATATATGGTCAATTAATTTACGACAAAGGTGCCAAAAATATAAAACGAGTAAAAGATAGTCTCTTCAATAAATGGTATTGGGAATCCTGGACAGCCACATGCAAAGGAATGAAACTGGACCCTTATCTTACATCATAGGCAAAAAATCAACTCAAAATGGATTAAACCCTTGAACTAATTAATAAAGACCTGAAACCATAACACTCCTAAAGAAAATACAGGGGGCAAGCTCCTTGACATCAGGGTTTGCAGTAATTTTTTAAATATGAAATCAAAGCAAAGGCAACAAAACAAAATTAAACAAGTGGGATTATACCAAACTTTAAAAAGTTTCTACACAGCAAGAAAAACCATCAATAAAATGAAAAAAGCAACCTATGGAATAGGGAGAAAATATTTGCAAATTATATATTGGATAAGATATATTTCAAACTCCTACCGGGGATCCCTGGGTGGCGCAGCGGGTTAGCACCTGCCTTTGGCCCAGGGCGCGATCCTGGAGACCCGGGATCGAATCCCACATCGGGCTCTCGGTGCATGGAGCCTGCTTCTCCCTCTGCCTGTGTCTCTGCCTCTCTCTCTCTCTCTCTCTGTGACTATCATAAAAAAAAAAAAAAAAACTCCTACCAATTCAACAGTATAACACAGCTAGATACATAGACAGACAGACAGACAGATAGGATTTTAAAAAGAGTGGTGGATCTGACTAGATCTGTTCCCAAAAACATAAAATGGTAAACAGGTAAATGAGGTGATCTGCATCACTAATCATCAGGGAAATGCAAATCAAAACAATGAGATATCACATCACAGCCTGCAGAATGACTGTCATTAAAAAGACAAAAAATAAACAAGTGTTAGAAAGATGCAGAGTTAACTTTTGTACACTATTTGTTGAAATGTAAACTGGTACAGCTACTATGGAACAGTATAGAGGTTCTGAAAAAATTAAAAATAGAACTACCATATTATCTGGCAATTCCACTTCTGGGTATATATCTGAAGGAAATAAAATCAATGTTTCAAAGAGGTATCTGCACTTGCATGTTCACTGCAGGATT
The DNA here is from genome assembly GCF_048164855.1 of Canis lupus baileyi. Lineage (NCBI taxonomy): Eukaryota > Metazoa > Chordata > Mammalia > Carnivora > Canidae > Canis > Canis lupus. Next base: position 53,660,501 of record NC_132854.1, on the reverse strand, counting down.
ATTTACAATAGCCAGACACAGAAACAACCTGTGTCCATCAACGGATGAATGGATCAAAGAATGTGACACACACACCTCCCAGAATATTTTTCAGTCATAAAAAAGAAGAAAGTCTTGCTATTTGTTGACAGCATGAATGGACCCTGACAGCATTATACTAAGTGAAATAAGTTGGAGAGAAAGACAAATACTGTATGGTCTCATTTATATGTGGAATCTGAAAAAGCCAAACTCACAGAAACAGAGAACAGTTTGGTGGTTGCCAAAGACAAGAATAGGAGGGTGAGGGAAATAGGTGAAGGCAGTCAAAAGGTCCAACTTACAGTTATAAGATTAGTAAGTCCTGGGGATGGAATGTACAGCATAGTGACTACATTTAACAATGTTGTATTTTATATTTGAAAGTTGCTAAAAAAAAAAAAAAGGTAGACCTTAAAAGTTCTCATCACAAGAAAAAATAAGTCTGTAACTATGTGAGATGAAGGATTTTTTTTTTAAGATTTTATTTTTTTATTCATGAGAGACACAGAGAGAGAGAGAGAGAGAGAGAGAGAGAGAGAGAGAGAGAGAGAGGCAGAGACACAGGCAGAGGGAGAAGCAGGCAGAGAGAGCAGCAGGCTCCATGCAGGGAGCCTGACGTGGGACTCGATCCTGGGTCTCCAGGAACATGCCCTGGGCTGAAGGCAGGCGTTAAATTGCTGAGCCACCTGGGCTGCCCGAGGTGAAGGATGTTAACCAAAGTTATTGTGATAAACATTTTGCAATATATATATTATATATATATATATCAAATCAATGTGTTATACATCTTAAACTAATATACAATGTTACATGTCAATTATATCTCAATAAAACTAAAGGAAAAATTTTTAAATAAAAAAATGTAAATAATAAAGAAGTCTTTTAGTGTAAGGATTATTAGGATATTTCCTTTTCACTGTTGATGAAAGTCCGTTGCAGGACCATTTCAAACTTACTCTTTGGTTTGCAGATACATCTCAAATAGATAATCAAGACCTTGTCTGATTCTAAAGACTACTAAGTTTTGAAAAATAAGTCATTAAACATTGCACCAGGGCTATGACCACTTTATTGTTTAACTGCCTATTAAAAAATGAAAAACACATTATTTTTTTTTTTAATTCCAATGTTTAGTTTCCAGTAGCCAATCTACATTTATCATTCTCTTTCGTGGTGCTTTATAGTACTGCTTTCCTTTACTGGTTATGTTTTCTAGTTGTCTTATAGATATTTGACATGTCTCCTCAGATAGATACCAAACTAAAGAGCAGAAGCTATGATTTGCATCTTAAAATAGTATCTAGTATTGAATACGCTATAGGTGCTTAATGCATTTTATACAGACCTCCAAAAAGAAAATGGCTATAAAAAAGGTAAATTCCTTCAAAGAATAATGGCTCTCTATTAGTAAATACTGACACTATAAGGGATTATTGTATTGCAGGAAATGTTAAAGTAGACAAAGAGGAGCTTTAAAAACATTTCATAAAGCAAATCAAATGTGGACCACTATATAATGAAGATGATAAATTCAGTAAAATCTAATTTTTCATTCTATGGGTTCTGAGGGGGAGTTTACATGGTAAGTTATATCTTATTCTGGATATTAAACTTTAATTTAGCACGTAGGACAAAATCTGAAGTATTAACCTTGATAATTAAACCTGCTAAATTATCCTTGATAATCACTCACAATGCCTATAAAAAACAGTACACACGGTTTTGCACACAGAAGTCCATAAAGCATTATGTACAGTGCGGTCTGCCAACTGCCAAACTGGATAGACTGAAGGAAGTAAGAGATGCAAGGAGAGTTTTATGTACAAAGATGGCCATTCAAAATATTCTGCCTTTAAGATAATAATTATGACTCCTGGTGGTGAGCTTTGGGGTTGAAAGAAGTATTCTTGTGTGCCTGCAGAGTTCCCCTTTCCTTACTGCTCTATTAAGTCTCTAGAAACTTAATACATTTTAATGCATTTATTTGTTGTTCTAAAGATTAAACAAGATGGGAGAATCCTAGTTCTTAAACATAGTATAAAAATTGAATAAAGCGTGATGTATCTCTAGTACAGACAATTTTACCATGAAATTGAAAGTATAATTTTAAATATCACATTGCCTGGATCAAGGAATATAAACCATGTTCCCTGGAATGGATCCAACTGGAGAAGGGGGTACACAGAACTGAGTATTCTCTAATCCTGTGGTAAATGGAACAGTTTTGGTTTCATTGTTTTTACTACTGGTCTTTTACTACTAAGCTAAATAACATTTAGCTTAACAAAGTTCCACAGAAGTTTCCAGAAAGTATAAAAATCACAATGTGTATCATTTCGGAAAGTAGCAGGTATAATAATAATTTTCCTGAGCAGCTCAGTAAATTATTTTAGGCTTCATGAAATATGTAAGAATGGCACATAGAATATTAAAATATTCTTAATAGGTTATCAAGAGTCAGCTCCATTTTGTCTTTACCTACTTGTTATATAATCTAAATAGTTTAGATTCATTGAATACAGAGAATGGAGCCACAGCAATATATTCACATCTTAAAGAATCTTTTCAAAATCAACACTACTTGACTGAAAGAAAGGGCTAAAAGAAAGCAAATAAGGTTTACCTTTCTATTTAATGTGTTAAGGGCAAATATTTAGCTTCTGCATTTGTGATACAGATGGGAAAAAAGAGGAGCCAAGATTTATTTAGTGCTTGTTATTTGATAGGCACTTTTATATAAAATATCATCCTATTATTTTATATTATTTCAACAAGGCTAAATATTATTAATTCTATTCAAAACTTAAGAAACTGAAGGGTAGAAGAGCTAAAAATAACTTGACCTGGGTCATACAATGCAGTGCTTCAGTGACAGAACCAGAATAAGGATCCATTTTCCTCAGCTGGTATTTGTTGAGTAGTTACTAAGTGCCATGTTTATATATTAAGAATTATCTATGTATTAGTCTTCACAACAACCCTAGACAATAGAAACTAACATTATCTCTATTTTATAAATGACGACATTGAAGTCACACAGCTAGTAAATGGTAAAACTGGTATTCATGCTCAGACTCACCTGTTATTAGAGTATATATGCTTTTTTTAAAAAGATTTTATTTATCTATTCATGAAACACACAGAAAGATAGGCAAAGACACAGACAGTGGGTGAAGGAAGCTCCCTGTGGGAAGCCTGGTGCGGAACTCAATCCCAGAACCCTGGGATCACGACCTGAGCTGAAGGCAGATGCTCAACCACTGAGCCACCCAAGTGCCCCTAGAGTATATACTCTTAACACAGCAAATTATCCTTGTGAAATTTTATACAGCTTCTAGTTCAAAAGGATAAACCTGTATAATCATAAATCTCAAGTCCTATTTATCTGTCTTAACAACAGGAGTGCCTTGGATGATGTTAACTGATATTCTCAAAAACCTTTATATTCAATTTTGTATTAAGTTTCATATTCACATTCCAAGACTATGAATAGGATCGTAAGGGGACCCAATAAAAGTTCAAGTAAAAAAAACATGGCCATCCTGAATAATATTAAAATAAAGAATAATCAGTAATACCATCAACTTCCTAATTTGGTTCCCCTACCTAAAACTTTTTCTCAGTGAGATATTTCATCTCTTATTTAATAAAGCATCAAGCTGAACTGAGCTCTTTCCCTTGCTCTCCACCCCTTTGTTTTTCTTGCTAAGTCAAAAGAAATAATGAAATGTTTTTGGCCTTAAAAATCTGCTAATCTACAAGAGATTTAAAAGGCTGTATCAGGGTGCCTGGGTGGCTCAGTGGGTTAAGCGTTTGCCTTCAGCTCAGGTCAGGATCCCAGGGTCCTGGGATCTAGCCCTGCATTGGGCTCCCTGCTCAGTGAGGAACCTGCTTCTCCCGCTCCCTCTGACCCTCACCACTGCTTGTGTGGGTGCGCACGTTCTATCTCCTGCTCTCTCTCAAATAAATAAAGTCTTTAAAAAAATAAAAGGCTGTAACAACATAGGGCTTTATGATCTATTTTGCTTGTATTGATTAAATCAACAGATTTGTTGTAGATGACATACTGTAACCAACCCCCACAAAAATTTGAGTGAGTTCTAAGGGAACATAAGGTAAACAAATGAATATAGTGACTAGCAAATCTATAGCAGGGGACATCACTTAACATTGAAAGTTAAAATATCACAGAGCAATCACACAACATTAACTTCCTCCTACACTGACCAAAGTCACACAATATAAATAGATACTACGATGAAACAATTATAATAAAATATGATGGATGTCAAATTGTGGAAGTAGAATTGTCAAACAGATCCCATATTATAACAGGAAAATGACAGATATCAAATTATAAAACTAAATCCAGAAAGAATTCAGTGTCACAATAAGGGATATTTTGATAACTGCTGTGAAACAAGTATTCAAATATAAGAGCTCAGATTTCCTTATTAAGGAATAAAGATGCATCATAACTACGTCTGATATTTTTAGGGGAAGTAGGATATTCTCTTAGATTTGAGATTTTAAAATGTAGAAATTTTGTATTTTCTCCTCTGCCTCCTATTCAAAATTTAAAATACAAGGATAACTTTACTGTAATATTTTCTCTTTTTTTTCAAAACAAGCTTGGCTACAGAACAAAATAATACATATGCAGCACACCTACCTTATACCCAAAATAAGACTAGCTTCTCGCCTACTCATTTTCTGTTCAAATCCTCCTTTATAGTAGGATGAAAGGCTCTGTACAGGAAAGAAAGAGCATGAAATAATTAGTTCCATGTATGAGGTGGCATGACTTCAATCCCATCATAACTGCAGTAAGAGGAATGTATTTTACTAGAATCAACTCGAAACGGTGTGGGGGGGGAGCACTAAACAATGATTCTTTATAAGAAACTATGACCAAGGTGAATTTAAAAAACATTAACAATTTTTTCCACCTTCAAATACATTAATTTTTCTACATTAAGATATAACAGAATAAAAGAAATCAGTAGAAGCCAAAGACTTGAACTTTTCCTAAGCTCTGCAGTAATTTTCTCATTGGATAACTTGATAAGTCATGAATGTTGGTATGACACACATCTTTTTTACCTACTGGATTGCCTGATAGAGAAGGAAGAGAAGGAACTGACAAAGTGGGGAGGATATCAAGTTAGCAGACAGGCAGGCCAAAAAGACCAGAAAACGACTGCAAGATCACTGAAAGGTGGCTAGAAAGGCATGAGCAAGGAAGAAAGTAGTATCAGAAGTATCAGAGAGGCAACTGGGCCAGATTGGGGTGGGTGGGTAATGGGGGAGACGGCTGTAAGCAACTGAAATAATTTAGGATTCTATTCTCAGCAGCAGTAGAAGCCAGAGCACTGAGGTAATGTCATCTGACTTTATTTTGAAAGGATTACCCTAAATGCCAAGTGGAGAATAGAAAGGTGCAAGAGGGAAGCGGGAGACTAGTTAAGAGGACAAAGCAATAATCTAGGCAAGAGATGACGGTGGTATGGGCCAATGTGGTAATGGCAGAGCTAATTTAAAAGTGATCAGATTCTAGATATATTCTGAAAGCAAAACTAACATTTTCTTGGTAGATAAAATAAGGGGTATGAAAAGAGAGGGATTAAAGTTGACATAGTAAACACCACTATACACTGTTCAGCTTCCCTTTTAGATCCTGAGGCTGTTACTGATAGATAGTACTCAAGCTGTCATATTCTTTAGGAATTGCCTTGGCTGGAGAAATTCAAATTCAGGTCCCTTTCCCAGAGCAGTTTCTGTTTGATATAGGAATATAAACATTGTAGTACTCTAGAGCTCAGTCCTTGGACCTCATATCTATAACTCACTTATCAGGTTAAGTATCATTTAGCCTTATGGCTCCTTGCCCCAACCTGGGACAACCACAATGAGCCATCTGAGTCTTAGAGCTTGGCATGAGGTTGGCTGAGGCCTTTGTTACGACTGTACTGCAAACTAAATCATCTCTGTCCTTCTTCCTTCTCTTCCCTTCTGGAGCTGTTGACCCTAAGAGCACTCCCTAATGAACTACTGTTGCAAGATTTCTATTCCTTTACTTCCCACGGTTCTTGGTCATGCTGCTTCCAAGGAGAAAGAGGTAAACCAGACAGAGTGTGTGTGTGGGGGGGGCAGCAAGGCAAAGTTTATTGAGCAACAGTACAAAGCTCCGAGAGAGAGAGAGAGAGAGAGAGAGAGAGACAGACAGACAGACAGACAGACAGACACGGACACACCAGAGACGGTTGCTGTTCTGGCATTTAAATCTAGGGATTCTTGTGAGCTCTTTTGTAAAACTATCTTAAGCATCCTGAGTATGCATCCCCTGTGGATTGGCTGCTAAGGTGTGCCAATCAGGGCTTTGATCACACACCCGTCCACCTACTGAGTTATTGTTCATATACTGGTGATCTTTTGGGGCTGACAATTAGAGACTAACTGCCTCAACCAATGATAGTGACCAATGTTTTATGGTTGTTTTTGTCTCAGGATATTTTACAAAAGTCACCTATGCAGAAGCTGCTAGACAGGATACTACTATGGTCCTATTTAAGCTGCAAAAGAAGGATGCTAATGCAGTTTTGTCTTAGCTGTCCTCGTACCCTGTTTTCTTGTCAGGAACCTTGGCTCTGACTATTTAATTGTCTAACTCCTAACACCATCAGCTTGCTAATTTCTGCCTGTCTGCTTTGTCTCAGTTCTGGTGAACTTAAACTGCAAGTGACTTTACGATTTTTTGCCTAAACTGCCAAACTGCCATTTTAATGACTTAAGAGTGGAAGCAGTTATTTGTTGTGGGTAATAAATATTAGGAAATTGGTTTTGGATATAGTAAGTTTGAAATGTCTGTTAAATATCTAAATGGAGAAGTCTGACTTGGAGGTAACATTTGGGACTCATGAGTATACATACAGTCTGTAAAGCCATGAGACTGAATGAGATTACCTAAGGAGTGAGAGTAGAGAAGTCCAAAGACTGAGCCCTAGAGACTGCAAGTTTGAAGGGGTCCAGAAATGGAGAGGAATCAGGAGGCAGACTGAGGAGGCCCAGCAGTGAGGCAAAAGGAAAAGCAGACACCAAAAGTAAGGAAGGGAAAAACAGTTTCAAACACTTCTGATAGGTTAAGTCAGATGTGAGCTGAGAACTGACTGCTGAATTTATCAGAGGTCAAAGTCTTTGACAAGAGCTGCAGGGAGTAGCTGTGAGAGTCTGATTAGAGTGGATTTAAGAGAGTACAGGAGGGAAGGAACAGGAGACAGCAAGTACAGACAATGCTTTAGAAATTCTTAACAGAGGGATCCCTGGGTGGTGCAGCGGTTTGGCGCCTGCCTTTGGCCCAGGGCGCGATCCTGGAGACCCGGGATCGAATCCCACGTCGGGCTCCCGGTGCATGGAGCCTGCTTCTCCCTCTGCTTGTGTCTCTGCCTCTCTCTCTCTCTCTCTCTCTCTCTCTGTGTGACTATCATAAATAAATAAAAATTAAAAATATATATATAAAAAAATAGAAATTCTTAACAGAGAAACAGGATGCATGAATTCAACTTTTAGAAGGAAAAAAAATACATCAATGATTACACTGCATACATGATTTTAAAACATGAACCCCTATTTTTGTATGGAAAAATAAGCGTATGTAAACATAAAACAAAATCAGAAAATATATATATACTAAAATATTATTTTTCGTTGGTAGCATTATGAATATTTTTTTCTTCTTTATGTTTATTTTTACTTTCTAAATTTTCAACAACAGAGGCTACCTGTACAATTTTTTAAAAAGGAGAACTAAATAAAAGACAAAGGAAATCATTAGAATTTAAAAAATGAGCCAGATCTGGTCATTTATATAAGCTGTTGTCTTTGAACAACTTGTTATAAATTTCCACTTCGTAATAAATCCCTGGCAATTAATTCATTTAACAAACATTTCAGCACCCACTACATGCCAGGAACATTTCAGTGAGACAGGTCAAGTTTTGTCCTTCATCGCATAGATGCTAATCTATCAATGTACCAGTGTTGTGAGGAATAGGATATACTATTTCAAGTTTCGAGTAATTTACAATCTAGAAAGAAAACTAACAACAATGCCCTTCTCCAACTTGTGAGAGGAGGAAAAGAATCAAATTATTTAAGTACACAAAGTAACCTGGACATGTGTGGGTGCACACACACATACACACAGAATATATAAAGGACTAGGGGATTTAATAGAGGAATAACTGCTGGTTTTAAGCTTTCTCTCAGCAGATCAAAATTTTTACTAGATGCATACTTACTTCCTGACATTTCTATCAGTATTTATTTACCTTAGGGAGCTCCAAAATTTCAGAATAAACAGATAAATTGATGTTTCATGAAGTGTCACTCCCACTAGTCACAAAGCTCATTAACCCTAAGGGCAGGTATTATATCTGAGCAATTATTTACTTTTAGTTTTGCCCAGGTGGAAAAGGAGACCCAGAACTTAAAATTTCACATCTGGATGAGGCTCACATCCTAAAACACTGGCCTGCTTATGAGTAAGTTAATCTGTGCATAACTGGAAGGAACAACATAGAAAAACTCCATCAGGGATCCCTGGGTGGCGCAGCGGTTTGGCGCCTGCCTTTGGCCCAGGGCGCGATCCTGGAGACCCGGGATCGAATCCCACGTCGGGCTCCCGGTGCATGGAGCCTGCTTCTACCTCTGCCTATGTCTCTGCCTCTGTGTGTGTGTGTGTGACTATCATAAATAAATAAATAAAAATTTTTTTAAAAGTTTAAAAAAAAAAAAAAAAAGAAAAACTCCATCAAATAGAGTGGATGGCTATACTTTTCTAAAAGACTTTCCAAGAACAGAAACAGTATGATTCCACTACTTTTATGCTGCTGTCTATTTGAAATATACCCTGAACCTTACAAATTACTATTTTGTATCACTCTTTCATAAAGTATATATATAAACAACATACCTCAATATAATTTTCCTTCTAAAATTAGCATTAAATGCTATAGTGCCATATATTATCAAATATGAAATGAATCAAGTTAAACAAAATCTTCATTAAATAATTTACTCAGCCAAGAGCCTGAAATACAAAACCCCCCAGACAACCAAAGAACTATATCATTCCATAATCTTGAGAAGAAATACATTTATCATAAATTCCTATTATTTACAATAATCTATTTAGAGAACCACAGAGAGGATTTTAATTTATGTTGGTTACTTGAATATCACTTAACTGTAAGACAAAAGAAGTGCAATTTTTAAAAATTGTAATAAAATAAAAGGATACTTTCACAAATAGAAAAATAAAAGCCGGGGATCCCTGGGTGGCGCAGCGGTTTAGCGCCTGCCTTTGGCCCAGGGCGCGATCCTGGAGACCCGGGATCGAATCCCACGTCAGGCTCCTGGTGCATGGAGCCTGCTTCTCTCTCTGCCTGTGTCTCTGCCCCTCTCTCTCTCTCTCTCTCTGTGTGACTATCATAAATAAATTAAAAAAAAAAAAAAGAAAAAGAAAAGCCTCAGAAGAAGATGAATGACTTGAGTTTTTCCCCCAGGAAAAAAATTAGGGATAGTCAACATTAGCTGAGTTAATTAGCTGAGTTTTTAATATACTAAAAATCAAGCAAAAAACTAAAAAAGTTTAAAACAGAATATTGCATTAAAAAGGTCTTTTGCGGGGATCCCTGGGTGGCGCAGCGGTTTGGCGCCTGCCTTTGGCCCAGGGCACGATCCTGGAGACCCGGGATCGAATCCCACATCGGGCTCCCGGTGCATGGAGCCTGCTTCTCCCTCTGCCTGTGTCTCTGCCTCTCTCTCTCTCTCTCTCTCTCTGTGACTATCATAAATAAAATTAAAAAAATAAAAAAAATAAAAAATAAAATAAAAAGGTCTTTTGCTTCCTAAAGTATCTCTGAAATGAGAAGAGAGATATTTTTAAAAGGAAAAGTCCATTATAGGCCTAGAAAAACAAGAAATGAGAAAAGTAGTAAGTCAGAAACTTTAAATACTAGAAGGTTGAAAACATGTAAGACTGCACATACAGAAAAATCACTGTAGCCTCAAACACCAGAAGAAAAAAGAAAAGCCTTCTCAGGAAATTAAGAGGACTGCCACCTGTCATTTTGCCCTCAGGCTAAGAAAGACAATTGCATGCCTGGGATATATTTCATTGCAGGTGGTAGGTCTGAGAGAAGCAAAGGGGAGTAAATAGCAGCTCACATTTCAGAACCCAGAAGGCCAGGGAGGGACAGAGTGTGCCAAGAAATAAAATACACATAGTACTCAATCTCTCCTCAACCTCTCTCTAGAGGTCCCAAGCCTGCCTCTGGGTGCTCCTTGCTTTGGAAGACATGTCTGATGACATAACCTATCATTGTATTCATAGCCCACTATGAACCGTCCCATTCAACTAAATTACTGAAGTAAGTCTACCAAACTGTTTAGGAAGGCCACTTATATTAATCAACTTAGTTCTCACAAACATAAACCAATAACCAAGGCTTATCAGATATTTGAACAAATCCAGTATCATGGGGGAAAAGTGGAACAAAGATGAACAAATAACACCTAGCTTTTGGAAGAGGGAGATAAATCAGGAAGCAGAAAAAGATTTGACAAAATTTGAATTAGTATCTTATATCCACAAAGAGTAAATTGCTATGAAAAAGAAACAAGAAAATTTTCAGGTATTAAAATATTACTGATGTAAAAAATTTAGCAGATGGACTAAATAACAGAATAGCCATTATTAAAAAATAATCAGGTAATATGGAAAATAAGCTTTGGAAATACTGTGGAATGTAAAGCAAAAAGATAAGAGAGAAAATGTTCAGAGACATGAAGGATAGACTTAGAGGTCCAATGTGTCTCTAATAAAAATTCCAGAAACAGAGAAGAGAGACAATGGAAGGAAAAATAAAGTATGAGAGAATCTTCTAAAACAAAAATAGACAATTTTCACTTAAGTCACACTAAGAATACCTGTGAGATTTTAGAATATCAGTAATAAAGAGAAAACCCCAAAAACTTCTAGTTAAAAACAAAAATCACCAAAAAACTAAAAGCCTAAAGTACAAACAACAAAGACAAAAATCCAAACAGGCTGCTTGTTTACAAAGGAGTAAGAATAAGAACATCAGAAATTCTGGCTGAGAGTGTACCAGAAAATGCGGCTAAGAATATGCAGGAAAGAATTTATGTGGGCACTGAGGTTCATTCAGTCTGAGCAGAGATTTTTTTTTAAGTAATCTCTACCCTCAAGGTGGGGCTCAAATTCACGACCCCAAGAGCAAGAGAAGCAGCAGGCTCCACTGACTGAGACAGCCAGGAGCCTCCTGAGCAGAGATTTCTGTACTCCTCTCCTACTGGCTCCACCAGATTTCAACCAGCAGCTAACTGATGATTAACAGTGAGAGCAAAAGAAGCAAACTGTTAGCAGAGAAGAACTTAAAACATTTACCATCCATGCATTCCATATGAAAAAATTACTCCAGGCAGTATTCCAGAAAAATGGGGGGAGGGGGAGTATGAAAAAACAAAGATGGGTTTTAAGAAAAAGATGATGTTAAAGCACAGAGAAAGCAAACCTCAAGAAAAAAATCTAAAAAAGAATCCATAGGAATCTGAACCTTGCAGGCTTTGAGTCACAGAGATTTAGTGGCACATGATTATAAATCCCATTTTTTAGCAACTCTATTTGGTTTAATGATGAATCATATTTATAAGATTAAAACTCTGTAAATGCAGTGTTTTATGAAGTTTGACACTTGGAAATCATTAGTGCCAAGAGAAAGTATGCATATATTTAATTTGTCAGTTTCCCTAGATTTTTTAATACTTAAAAATTGTTTAAGACATTCTTATCTTCACAGAGGTATAATTAGGATGATGACGATGATGATAAAGATGTTCTAAGAAATATTTTCACTGCAAATTGCAGGAGTAGTACTTTGTAGGGGAAAAAAGGGCCAGATTTATCAAAAATTGCTCCTTACCTCAGACCCACAGAGGAGAAGGAAAGAGGGATACATCATTTCTCTCTCCTTAAGAAATGCAGGTGCCAAGTTCCGTACACCCGTGACAACCTCTTAAATGCGTCTACCTTATCCGTGAGGCTCCATAGAGCGGTGAAAATTTTCTCATTTTCTTGTTCTCTCTTCCTTTACAATGTTAAATAATGTAGTTCTATAAAACTTGTGAGTCTTTTGTTTACAATATAAATATATCTACTGAAGATCACCTTAACAGAAGAGAAATAATTTCTGAAATTTTCTCCATTCATTATTTATAAACATATGGAAAGACATAAATAACAATCCATTAAAGAACTATGCCACTGTTTCCATTCCTTTATTTCAAGCCAACATTATGTATTACTTGCACTATCTCAATACCCTCTTAACGGGATTGACAGCTTTCACTCTGGCTCATTCTTGTCTACACTCCAGGCAGCAGGCAGAGTGATAATCTAAAATGCAAATCACACTGCCCCAGGGCTCACAACGTTCCAAAAGCTTTCCGTTATACTCAAAGTGAAATTTGCAGTTTTTATCATAGTTTGTTGGGCCTTAGATGATCTAGGCCATTATTCTCTTTGCATATTCCTCTGGAGTTATTCTCACTGCAAAGATCATTTCCACCTCAGGACCTTTGCAGTGTTCTCACTGCCTAGAAAGCTCTTTCTTCAGAGATTTACCTGGTCTGCTCCCTCACCTTCTCAGAGAGGCCTTCCCTAACCCATCTAATATGGATTCCTCTCTGCTGTTATTCTTGAACCTCTTACCTTGATTTAGTTTTCTTAAAAACAGTCAACATTTCTACATATTAGGTATTTTACTTAGTCACTTGTTAATTGTCTGTGTCCACTAAAATGTACACTCTTAAGGCCAATGTCTTTGTATGGTCCATGTCTATAGCCCACTCCCCAAAATACTGTCTGTCACGTAGTAGGAACTTAATGAATATTTACTAAATGAATAATAAATACCTAGTATAAATAAATAAATAAATAAATAAATAAATAAATAAATACCTAGTAATACTGCAGAAAATAAAATATAAGTAGGTAAACAGAGGGAAAAAAGAAACATGTTCCCTCTAATCATAGACATACATATATATATATATATATCTGCAAAATCACTTGCAGTTCTTTTGAAACTGAGTTTAATTATTTGTCAGTATGTCATCCTTTGAAAGTATGGTCATTGTTCATAGCTAACTAAGCTTCACAAGCCTGTAATGCCTTTGCTAAAACAAGCCATTCATTCTCAAATTGCTGCAAGACAAGTTGATCTATCCCATATCTGCTTCTATTTCCCAGAAGCCAATGTTTATGCTGCAATGCTTCAGTGAGTTTTCTTTGCATTGTGTCTAGTGGTACAAACCAGTTCACTACACTGCAGCTTTTTAGATATCTACTATCATTCATTCTTCACTTATATTCAGCTCAGCATAGCAGCTACAATGCCTATAGATTAATGTGTAAGCCCTATAGAATTTCAGGATTGGAATCTCATAATTTTATATTTGAGATGACCACACGGTGGTACAAGGGGGTCAGTTTCAAATTTTAGGATGAAATAAACTCTTGGGTAAGCTCCATCAGGGCAGGGACAATGCCTGTTTTGTTCTTCAACTATACCCAGCTTTTACCACAGGGATTAGTATAGAAAATCACTACAAGAATAAATTAATATTAATTAAACAAGGAAGAGAAATTACCTCAAGGTCGGTGTACTTACTACTAAAAAGAATATAGTAATTAGATGTCAAAAGCAGGAATAAGGTTAGAAATAAAAATAAAGTGACCAAGACTAAAACAAATCAATAAATTGGACCAACTGTCCTAGGATATAATAAAGAAAGTAAACTACAAGTGCTGGAAAATCCAAGACATTTTCTAAATTACTATCAAGAATGGCATATGAACAAAAATTAAAAAGAGCCTTCTAACTAAGGCCATCTTTAACTCACAGGAGTAGAAATCTTCTTTGTCGTTTCTGTGATTACTTGTTCTAGAGGTTTCCAGAACTGAAATGCATAGCGACCTAAATAATAACAGGAATAAAAGCAAATATATTTTCTATAATCAAATACAATACCCACAAGGTACAAACCACAATATTTATTGATAGCTTCTTCTATCTATGTTATTTCAACAACTATATCAAAATTTGTCAGGAAGTCCTATTTTTTCAAATTTCTAATTTATTAAATAGAAGAAGCATTTCATTTTAACATCAGTAAAATAGTTACTAAATTTATCAAGTTCTAATTCATTATTATAAAATTAGAAAATGTCAATGTTTATATATCTTACTTTCATAGAATATGCTAGGCAACAAAAAAATAATACCCTAGCACTCTTTCTACCACAAACTATAGATAAAGTCCTTTTGTGTAAGTATATTCACACACCTGGTTATTTGCACTGGTTTTCACAGTGATAATCACTTTGAAATATATAGAAAACAAATACTACTTATGATCTGTAAAACATGGGATAATAGTAATGGCATGACCTCTAAAGTAAGAAAGCAATTATGTAAGAAATATTCACCAAAGTTGTTTACTGTTAATTTCTTACTGAGGATGACTATTCTCCTAAAAACATTTTATTTTATTTTAGTGCTTTCTTAGGTATCCTAATAAACTCCTCTGAATCTTCAATAGCAAAAACAGGTTCCAAATTGTTTTGAGGGTATGGAACAAGAATGAAATATTACCTGGCTAATTTACCTTTTGTACACTAATCAGCATATGTATCTACTAAAAGGAGATACTAGTAGTATCTAGTACTAGTAGTCTTGCTAGAAAGCCCATTATGACACTCTGGACTTTATTCAATTTCCAGCCATAACCTTCTTTACAAATCAAGATTTCCACTGGGAAAGTTCAATTACCTACATCTTTTAGAAAAAGTTATCTGTCTAAACATATTGTTATTCCTGTGCAAAAAAAAACATATGAAAGAGAAAAATAGGATGCTAGAAATGGGAAGTAGTCAATCCAAGTAAAGGATAAAAAATTCTTAAGATCAAGGAGAGCATTAAGTAAAGTAAAATTAAATAAATAAGTGAAAGCCTAACTCATCCAAATCTCTTATCCTAGAGTTGTCAACTTCTATGTGATTCTATCATAGTATAAAGTATAACTTTTAAGTTATCTCAAAATAATTAAAAGCACATACAATTAGGCAGTCTCGATGAAAACAGCAGGCAAAGCCTTTAATAAGTGACATCTGGAGGTTTACTATAACCATAGACCAAAAGACTTAGTTTCAACAAGTTTAAGTGTACTTTTTCCTAAATTCTATTATTCAGTTATATTTGGCTCTGAAAGAGATCTGCCTGCTATTTAATATTCTAGTTAGTAATAAGAACTTGGCAACAGTATGGTATGTACACAATACACATGCCAATTCTTCTCATTTTAGAAAGAAGACTCTGGCAAAAGTACAGCATTTTTCTTTAATTTCAAATAAAAATCTTACATTTGAATTTTAAAATACCTATGCCAATAATAGCTAATACTCTAATAGTTAATACTAAAATTGTTTCATGTTTATGGGCAAATTTGTCAGAATTCCTTTTTGGACATGATAGTCTCCTCATGAAACCTCAATATAGTTACAATGAGACACAAGTTCCTGATGCCACAAAGACCAAGAGAATCTGAACCATTGGTCTTCTAGATTTTTGTTTTTTTAAAGATTTTATTTATTTATTCATGAGAGACAGACAGAGAGAGAGAGAGAGGCAGAGACACAGGCAGAGGGAGAAGCAGGCTTCATGCAGAGAGCCCGACATGGGATTCGATCCCGGGTCTCCAGGATCACATCCTGGGCCGAAGGCAGTGCTAAACTGCTGAGCAACCCGGGCTGCCCTAGATTTTAAAGTGTTTATTGTTAAGGTGCTTTAAAAGATAGTTGTGTGAAATTAAATATCATATAAAACAAAAAAAATTTTTTATGTCCCATTTTTCTACTCGATCTTACTAAGTCCATATAACCACAATAGAATGTAACTTCACTTGAAAAGAAGATCTGAGGGATCCCTGGGTGGCGCAGCAGTTTGGTGCCTGCCTTTGGCCCAGGGCATGATCCTGGAGACCCGGGATCGAATCCCACATCGGGCTCCCGGTGCATGGAGCCTGCTTCTCCCTCTGCCTGTGTCTCTGCCCCCTCTCTCTCTCTCTCTCTCTGTATCTGTCATAAATAAATAAAATATTAAAAAAAAAGAAGATCTGAAACACAAAATTGTGGAACTTGAGACACAAATGCTAAAACAAAAAATGTAAATCTTTATCAACAAGATGCTCTCAGATTAATATCTGACTAGGAAATAACTATGCAATTTAAAACTATATGTTAATGACTAGAAGAGACAGCAATTTTGCTTTAAATTTTTACAGCTATTCTTTGGTGAGTAGTAAAAAAAATTCTCCTGAGTTTAAAAGGAAATTACACCAATGTGTTAAAAATGAAGTAATTAAAAAAAAAAAAAAATGAAGTAATTTATACATTCTGGGGGAATAACTGCTCATCAGGAAAAGTGACAGTTCAAGAAACATATAATCTGACCTGCAAGAAAAAAAAATCAATATGGAGGGATCCCTGGGTGGCGCAGCGGTTTGGCGCCTGCCTTTGGCCCAGGGCGCGATCCTGGAGACCCGGGATCGAATCCCACGTCGGGCTCCCAGTGCATGGAGCCTGCTTCTCCCTCTGCCTATGTCTCTGCCTCTCTCTCTCTCTCTCTCACTGTGTGCCTATCATAAATAAATAAAATAAAATAAAATAAAATTGAAAAAAAATCAATATGGGAGAATAAGGGAATCCCATATCACTTACACTGCTCTATATTAAAAAAAAAAATTAAAGTATACTATAGCTTAAACTAAAAAAATGCCAGGAAAGTCAACCATTATTGGAGCTAGTTTTCCTAGCTTCTATATTGTTAATTTTCTTCACTACACAGTTTATCTAGGTTTTGCTACACTGACAAATGTTCAGTGACTATAATTGGAGGAAACAATGAGAATGTATGTCTTAACCCAAACCTCAGAATGTGGAGGGTCTCCTCATGAATCACTACAGAAGCTATTTGGAAATATTTCTCCTACAACATTTATTGCTAAGTATCCTTTATTTATCTTACCTGCAAATGCAACAGCTGCAACACCCAGTCCTATAGCTATCAAATTTCTTGCCTATGGAGGAAAAAACAATTATCACTTACAGTCTTACACACCAGCTCTTTTTAAGTAAACCATTTTAATAATGAAAATAATTATGTTAAAAAATTTTTTCCTCAAGCTCTGCTGTGAAGAATAGAACTTCTTTTAACCTTTAGAGTCAGGCAGCCTGGGTGGCTCAGCAGTTCAGCGCTGCCTTCAGCCCAGGGCGTGATCCTGGAGACCTGGGATCGAGTCCCACATCCGACTCCCTGAACAGAGCCTGCTTCTCCCTCTGCCTGTGTCTCTGCCTCTCTCTCTCTGTGTCTCTCATGAATAAATAAACTCTTTAAAAATAATAATAATAATAATAATAATAATAATAATCTGTAGTGTCTATGGTATTCGACCTATTGTGTACTATATATTTAGCCAATTTTCAGTGAGCTAAAATTATTTTTGTTTAATTCCCATATATTTGAATTCATTCTATCCAAGAGCTTTTATGTTACCTATTGTAAAATATTTTCTGTATTCTTTTTTTAAAAGACTTTGTGTATTTATTTTTTGGGGGGTGGGGAGCAGGAGAGGGACAAGCAGACTTGGCACTGAGCACAAAGCCAGACATGAGACCCAATCCCATGATCCCGAGATCATGACCCGGGCCAAAACCGAGTCAAATGTTCAACTGACTCGGCCACACAGGTGCCCCTGTAAATTATTCTTAATAATGGGTTAAATATACTTACCTTCTACAAAGGTAAAAAGCACATATTTCCTTTATATTTGCAATGCTCAATGGCATTTGCTGTTTTTAAAAATTTGATAAAACATTAGATCTATGTTTAGTAAAGTCAAACTGCCAAAAATTAGTAAAAATTATGAATAACTTAGAAGTCAATTTATTTCTACCTTTCTAGACCAACGTAAAAAATTTTAAAGAGCCAAGAATTCAGAATCTAAAGTTATGAGCTCATTCTGATAAAAATCTATTTTAAATTAGTTATATATTCCATATTATTCTATGCTCTTCCCCTTTGCTATCTCAGAAAAATATTTAAGTCACAACAGCAAAGGTTTATGTAGTAAAGATCAGTGATCCCTCTCCCCCAAACATCCATTCTCCCTTTTTTTTCTCTAGGATGAGGAGTTGCTATTTTTAGGCAGACATATTTCCAAGGGTCCCTTAGACTATGGCTATGTTAACTAAGTGTTGGTTTATAAAATAATAAGCAGGGTAGTACGCACAACTTGAGAAGTCCTTCGTGGGACAAGAAAAATGTCTTTCTCCTTTTCTATTTCTCCTTCTGCTGGCTGAAACACAGACATTCTACAGCCATCTTGGATAAAGAAGGAAAAACTGTTGGATGAAAGGCGACTATGTCCTAGATGATCATGGAGCTGCCATAGCACCCCTGGACTGCCTTTATTTATATAGGAGACAGAAATGTTTTTGTCTGATTTGGTGAGAAAGGTAAATCCGTAAGATCAAGGAAAGGCCATAAAAATAAAATCTAGTATAATCTCAGGAGGGAACAGAATGGATTCATTTCACATTGGTGCAGAAGTAGTAAGATAGAGGCTGAGACTGGAGAATGATAAAACCAAAGAGCCCTATAGACATCAGTCTTCAAGTTAGTAAGGGAATACAAATCTTAGGAAATCAAAGCCCCAAGTCTTCAAGGGAACACTCTATCATGAGAAACACCAGAAAACAAAGAGCAGTTGTATGAAGGTACTCTTAACTTCAATATCTAGTAGCTTTCTCATAGAAATCTAGAACTCTTCATAGACAAGATGAAGTTTGTCTACAGCTCTCAGTTCTTGTTCTAAGATATACCTTTTCACCAGGCAGTAACACTGGAGCACCTTAGTAAAGGAAGATTCTTTCCCTGGCAGAGGGGAGGAAGCCTAGAGATAGTTATCCAGAGAGGTAAAAAATATCCAGAGAGTTTCCAAAGTTCCTTTCAGGTTGTCTAGACAGGTTGCCCTGAATAGAAAGGAAGGGAGTACTGATTTTAAAGAAGATATTCTGTTGAGGTATAATTTTGCCATTTTCTAGAGCCTCTCTGAGGCTATATAGTTTGAAATTTCCAGTCTTATTTTCCACTGGTTCACTCTAATGAACCTCAGTCCAAACAAACTACTCAAATGTTTCATGTGTGAATTTCTTCTCCTTCCTTATAACCTTATGTATTCTTTCATCTGACTAGAAATATTTATCTTTGTCTACCCAGATATAATTTGTTAACACTTCAACCTAAATCTACCATAGAATGGAAGAAATCATTTGCAACACAAAACAATGAGCACATATCCAAAGACATAAATAGGATTCCTCCACATTAATAATAAGTAATTAATAATCTTGGTATCCAAGCTTGACTATAAAGTCAAACACTGGAAAATGCTTTACTTACATTAAAGAAGATACAGATCAGTTCCAGTTGTATGCATCAGTTGGCTAGTGGGTGCCCCCAGCAGCTAAATGACTAACAGAAATGGGCCTATAGGCACCCACCCCTCTGGTGGTATAATAGAAGGACCTTACCCCTCTCTACCCTACATTGTCCCTGGAGTCTGAAACACTGAAAGCTGAGGGCATACGAAAGCCATTGACTATGCTTAAGCAGAACAAAGAAACACTCAGTAAGCCTGGCACCAGGAAAGATAACACCACAAAGGTGGTAAACCCAGCACAGGCTATGTTAGCTCCTCATCTCTTAGTGGGGAAGTATTCCGAGCATAAGGCTGACTTTTATTTGGCCAAGTGGGATTGAAATACTGTGCACAAGAGACAGTCCTTCCCAACAGGAAGCATTAGCAGAAAAGCAAAAGGTAGAAGGATATAGAAGTAATGGTACAATTTACTCTCACCCTATTTCCTCTTTGGCCACAGCTCCTATTAAAGGGCTCCTCTTCCATGCCTACAATTGTCATTGGGTTCTGGAACATAATTCTGATCCTCTTGTCCCTTTCCTTGGGTGGATGTTTCCAACCACTGCCAGGCCCTGGGTAATTCATCATTCATTTTTGGTTACCTTAAACCATGCCCACCTCTGCAAATAATCCCTTCAAATAATCTTCAAAAAAAAAAATCATTACTACCAGGACCCTCACTAATACAAACATTACTGTACACCAGTCACTATACTATGCACAAGGCAAAGGCCTATATGAAATGAATCCTATGTAGGACATTGAACATGATGGGCCTCTAATGTTTACATTAATCTCCCAAAGACCTTTATTTTTATCCTTATTACAACATTTATTACACTAATTTATAGTTAAATGTTTTATCTCCTTTACCTTTTCTAGATAGCAAGTGTCTTTCAAATATCTGATGAAATCTATGGATCACTCCTTAAGCCATAAATATATGCACACAGCAAAATTTGTATATATAGGGCAGTCCCAGTGGCTCAGCGGTTTAGCGCCGCCTTAAGCCAGGGCCTGATCCTGGAGACTCAGGATAGAGTCCCACATCAGGCTCCTTGCATGGAGCCTGCTTCTCCCTCTGCCTGTGTCTCTGCTGCTCTCTCTCTCTCTCTCTGTCTCTCATTAATAAATAAATAAAATCTTTAAAAAAAATGTATATATAATTTGAAGGGATCCAAGGGCTTCTCTGAAGCCATTCAGTTTATAAGCTCCAACATGAGAATACCTGTAAGAAATATATAAATAAAGCTCACTAAAATCAAAAAAGGTATATCATTTATCTTTGAGCTCCTACAGCACATCAGAAACCTGCTATATATATTTCATTTTTCATTTATTTAACAAGAAAAATAATAGTATAACAAAATAATAATATAAGAAAAATGTTGATGTTGGAGTTAACATCTCTTTCTAAAGACTAGCTTTACAGAAAGATAAACATGAAAGGCCTTGCAACCTTTAAAAACAACAACAAAACCAAACCCAAATTAGGTAGATCACTGGAGCAAATAAAAATATTCAATATATGACCAAAAACTGTGCAATCAAATCTTATTTATCCACAGTGAATGGACAAAGTATACCACAGCTCATCAAAAACTCATTTTCCTTATTGGAATTAAAATTCCTTATTGGAAGGGAGGTATATCTGATTTACCTCTGTAATGGTATTTGTAATTAATGTGATATTAAAATATAATTATGGATCCCTGGGTGGCGCAGCGGTTTGGTGCCTGCCTTTTGCCCAGGGCGAGATCCTGGAGACCCGGGATCGAATCCCACGTCGGGCTCCCCGTGCATGGAGCCTGCTTCTCCCTCTGCCTGTGTCTCTGCCTCTCTCTCTCTCACTGTGTGCCTATCATAAATAAATAAAAATTTAAAAAAAAATAAAAATAAAAAAAAATAAAATATAATTATTTGGAAGTTGAACTCAACTTGAGATTTTCAAAAAATACCATATATCTTACATAATCAGATTTTACACCCTGAAATAACAAAAATCTTTCTTATAGTTTTCAATGGAAATACTAAAACTATTAGATGCTTTTAAGCAATTAAAACTGTAACCTTAATTGGTCCAGAATAAAAATATGATCAATTTCCCAGAAAAACTATTTATCTATACGTAACAGTTTTCCATTCATTACAAAATCATTGGTATTTTTTTCAGACACAAACTGAGAGAACTCTAAAACAATAAATTCCCCCAGTCCTCCACATATGTGAATGACCCTCACAGGGAAAAGAAACGATCTAATTGCAAATATAGAAAACAGGAAGTACAGGAGAGCGAATCTAAAATCTCAGCAAGCAGTTCACACACAACTCTTAACCACGCCTTTATTTGACTTTAATTTTTAAAAGTAAAATAACATGTAAAACATTCTAAGGCTTTTAAATTGCCCATGGTTCATTTGGCATAACTGTGTAAATATCAGAGAATTCCATCAACATCTCTAATTTACCACTGTTGAAAAAAATTTCACATATGCTTTATTATTATGCTATTTCACATTTACTTAAACTTCAGGATTATATCCTCAGGCTAACAGGATCTAATTTATTTCTTTAATATATACAACATCATATCTGATCCAGTGTCAAGCGCATGGTATACTTCAATTTTTATTCTGAATGTTTTTTAAATAACAATTCTTTAAAACTAAATTGCCAGTAACTGACAAAAACGAGACTGAAAAGACAATTTAAAAGCAAAATGGTGAATCAAGCATAGTGTCAGTACCACAGGACAGTCATTTTCTAATAACGAGGCATTAACCAGGTTAAATGTCTAAAACTGCTTATGCGACTGAGATTGACACCATAGTACATCTGTGGGTTTACACAAACTAAAAGAAAGGTGTGTATATACCAGTACTCTGGCCCAGTCAAAACTGCCACAGGTGTCATACATACATTGGAGAGAAGAGATGGTAAATGTGAATGCCATATAAGGGTTCTTGTTGCTGGTTTTAAAAATATCCACAATACTGCCTTGGGCAAGTTTTCGTTTTAAACATTTTTTTTGAAGACTCAGATATATATGGGTTTGGAAAGTAGCTAGCATTATCTAGGCCGGCAGAGATCTAAATACATTCTCAGATACATTATTCTTTTCTTTTTTTTTTTTTTTTTTCATTATTCTTTTCTGTATAAAATTAAGCTAGCACAGTTGTTGTTGTTTTTAAGATTTTATTTATTTATTCATGAGAGACACACAGAGAGAGGCCGAGACACAGGCAGAGGGAGAAGCAGGCTCCCTGCAGGGAGCCCCATGTGGGACTCAATCCTAGGACTCCAGGATCACGTCCTGGGCCGAAGGCAGCACTAAACCGCTGAGCTACCCGGGCTACCCAAGCTAGCACATACTTATAGAAGCTGATCTTTCTATAAAAACATGCACATATAAGAACAACAAATACCATGATTTTACTCATATGTGGAATTTAAGAAACAAAACAAATGAACATACAGGGAAAAAAGAGAGAGAGAGGCAAACCAAGAAACAGACTTTTAACTACAGAGAACAAACTCATGGTTACTGGAGGGGTGGCAGGGAGGGATGGGTAAAATAGGTGATGGGGATTAAGGAGCGCACTTGTGATCAACACCAGGTGTTGTATGTTAAATGATGGAGCACTAAATTCTACACCTGAAACTATTATTACATTATATGTTAACTAACTAGAATTTAAATAAAAACTTGGGGAAAAATGTGCACGTATATACCTAAGAACTAAATCAGTTACACATCAGTTAAAAATTTCACCAACTAATTGTTTTACAACTGGTCTATCCTGGTGTTTGGGAACGGTGGTCTATATAAGAGAAACAGAAAATATTCTATTTACTCCAAATTTGGAAATTCAGTTTTTAACAATTTCATTATGGTCACCATGAAAAACAAAAACAATATGTTTACACATAACAAAATTATGTGATATTGGCCAATGTTATTTAGTTCTTAAAAATTCATGACAACTCTAGGTTTTATCTGTGAAAATGCCAAAAAGCATAGTTCTCACTGTATTACCTATGACTATACACAAAGCATGAATATTTTAGATACTAAAATGTTCAGGCATCTGCATAATAGAACTGCAGAAACCAATGAATGATAAAATCTCAACCAAATCATTGATTAGTTTCAAATTGGTTGGAGAGTTACCATAGAGATCCTTATTCCTAAGTTTGGCTAAAGAAAAGTCTAATGTCCACACTAAATGCCATTGGAAGAAAATTATGGCTTCTGATGTCGGCTAGTCTTTAAATCTGCTTAATATCATCCTCCTTCTCATCCTCATACCATTCCCCATTCCTCTTTGCCTTTGGTATTCTAAATTTGTACTTTTTTAAAATAAGACTTCATGTTTTTCATCCATGAAGCAAGCATGAACTCCCTCAACCTTCCACCTTGATTATCCACACATTCCACCCCTGAATGTATGGATAATCAACCCATGGGCTTCAAAGTTAATTGGACTCAAAATCCAAATCAACATTTACCAGTTCTGTTACCCTAAGCTGATTTGTCTGGGCCCATTTCTTCATCTATAAAATGGAAATGTGGATACCTACATCATTAGGATGCTCAAAATGATTTATGAGGCAAGGTTATGAAAAATGATCAGCACACTGTTTAAACATGGTAGATCTCTGCTAGTCCTTCTTTACTCCCACGTCTTTACTTTTATTCTTTTCTATTCCTCTCTGCTCAGTCCTCCTGGAAAATTCCTACTTACTCCTCAACAAATAGCTTCAAAGTCATCCCAGTGAAGCTTCCCCCTCTCCCCCCATTCATCTCCTCAACCAAGCAAACCTCTTTAGTGTCCCCACAGGATTTAACAGATTACAATACATGGTACATTATTTAATAATGGTTTTACCTATCAATTTCAAATTCCTTCTAAAATATGAGCTTTCTGGAAGATGGGACTGTTTATCTCTTTGGAGTTTCAAAATCTAACAAAGTACCCAGTACATAGCAGGTTTTCAAAAATTTGTATAATGAGATTAAAAGAACCTTTAAGAAGCTTCCCCACTATCCAGATACCTTTTAGAGTTTAGATGATTTGTGTACTATATTCCATCTGCTAGTGAATGGAATTAAATTTGAAATGGGAAAATATAATGAACAGTGGTCATCAAATTTAACTAAGAAACTAACACACAATCATGTCTCTTAACATCCTAGACCAGGTAAACATATCCAAAAGTCTCACAGATGACCAAGAAAATGAAATAAAGAGTAATGTGCCAGGTAAATTACAATACAAAAATGAAGATAATTCACAGGTCCACATAGGAAAACATGAAGACAAAACTGAGTTGTTTTAAAAAGAAAAATAAAGAAACTTCCAATAAAAGAGTTAGGTACTTTTCAAGTAGCTATTTGGAGGCTATCTCTCATCTTTAACTGGTTGACTGATTTCAATAAATACTCAGTGAGCACCTACTATATTATATGCCAGTCACAATTCTTAGTTCTGATGATTTATCAGACAAAATCCTTATCCTTCTGAAGCTACATTTTAGCACAAGAAACAGACATTAAGCAATATAAATCAGGAAAATATATAATAGAATGTTATGTGCTGTGGAAAATATTAAGCAGGTAGAGAAGTGGGTGTGTATTTGTATATCAAGAGTGATAAATTTAGATACAGTAAGCAGGGAAAGCTTCACTGAAAAGGTGACTTTTGGAGGAAAAAAAAAAACCTGAAGAAAGTGGAGAATCTATGCCAATATTTAAGGGAAGATCACCAGGCAGGCAGAATAAGTATGAAGGTCTCAAGGCAGAGGTATGCCTGGGGTGTTTAAGGAATATCCAGAAGGCCAGTGTGCACAGAGGAGAAAGTGAGAGAGGAAGAAAGGAATATGGAATGAGGTCAGAGGGTAACACGGACAGCAGATCATGTCTACTTGGCCTTTGGGGTCAACATAAGGACTTTAGTTTTGGGTGATATGAGACATGATGGTTTTAAGAAGAGGCCTAACATTATCTTATTCAGAATTCTAAAATGATCACTAGTTGTCATGTTAAGAAAAGACCTGTCAAAGCCAGAGGCATGGAGAGGACTTTGGAGTGTATTAAAATAACCCAAGAAATAATGGTAGCTTGGACCAAAGGGATTAGTGATCGAGATAGGGAAAAGTGGTCAGCTTCTAGATATACTCTGAAGATAAAGGCATTAAGATTTGTTGAGAGATTGGATGTGAAGTATGAGAGAAAAAGAAGAAACAGTGTCCACTGACAGATGAATGGATAAAGAAAATGTGTATATATACAATGGGATATTATTCACCCATAAAAAAGAAGGAAATTCTGGCATTTGTGACAATATGGATGAATCTGGAGCACGTTATACAAAGTGAAGTAACCCAGACACAGCAAGACAAATACTGTATGATCTCACAATTATGTAGAATCTAAAAAAGTTGAACTCATTGAAGCAGAGAGTAGAATGGTGGTTGCCCGGGGCTGAGGGTAGGAGAAACGGGGTGATGTTGATCAAACTTTCAGTTATAGGATGATTAAGTTTCATATTTGAATTTGCTAAGAGTAGGTCGTAAGTGTTCTCACCACACACACACACACACACACACACACAGAGTGAAGTGATGGATGTGTTAATTAGTCTGATGTGGTAATCATTTCACAATATGTGTGTGTGTGTGTGTGTGTGTGTGTGTGTGTGTGTGTGTGTATCTCCACCCTGTATACCTTAAATGCAATTTTTGTTTGTCAATTATAATTCAAACAGATGTCAAGGTCATTGCCTTAAAAAACTGATAGAACAGAGTTGCCTTTTGCTGAAAGCAAAGTCTGTGAGACAACTGGGGTCAGAGGAAAAGGAGGTCATAAGTTCTCATCTAAGAATGAAGATGAGACTGGTTTTTCACCTGGACTGGTTTTTCTAAAAACATGCCATGATGAAAATGATAAAGCCCAAGCAAAGCAGTATGTGAATCTGTAACACTCAGGGAGAAAAAAGGTCTCATTTAAGAATGAAAAAGAAGAATGGGCAGGTTGTCTCAAAAAAATTCTTTCTTTGTTATCTTGCAGTGACTCAATTCTCAAGGGTTAATCACAAGCAAATCACTTTTTGCTGAACTCAGTGTTTTATGTTGTCTTATTATTTGGTTCAATTTCTACAAAGAAAGCTCTTTGAATTTAAACAACCTAAGTGGAAAAAGAAAAAAGAAGAAACAAGAAAGACTTGGCAAATCAGCAGAATTTGGGAAAGAAAGGTATTGCACAAACAGATCAAAAGAAAGAGGGGAAGAGAATTTATTCAAGAAAAAGTGTCAGACATGATAAAATGACATTAGGAAGATAATTTTTACAATTACCCTTCCCTAAAATCTTCAAGCTGGCAAGAATTTCACAGATTTTTATATCTAAATTGGACCAAAACACATTAATCTACTTGGCCTTTACTAAGTAGAATAAAAATCCAATGCCAAAAACAAATACATTTGAAACTCTCTCAAAACACTAATTCCCCTGAAAACTTTAAGTAAAAAGGAAAAACAAAGCTAACTACATCTGTATTTGCTCCACTTTAAAGTCACTTCATTTATTTTTAACTGCAGGCAAGCATTCATCTCTACAGTAAGCCTAAAGAGTAAATAAAAGGGCAAAACCAAAACAAAGCAAAATAATAAAACCAAAAGCCAAACATAGTAAGAAACAAAACTCCCAGGCTTGGTCTAATCGAATATTTCTCTACTTTCTAATGTAATTAACAAAAATTCCTCAAATTTATGGGGTGCCCAGGTGGCTCAGTCAGTTAAGGGTCTACCTTCAGCTGAGGTCATGAATCAAGGGTCCTGGGACAGAGCCCCAAGTCAGGCTCTCTGCTTCTCCTGCTTCTCTCTCTCCCTCTGCCTGTTTTCCCCCTGCTTAAGCTTGCTCTGTCAAATAAATAAAATCTTAAAAAACAAAATTTCCCCAAACGTACATCCTTGCTATACATAGTGATTTATGTATTTATGTTATTATTGAGGAATAAATAATCTTTTAAGTACTGTTTTGCATTTCTTCAGTGACCCACTGATGTAAATCTTGTCTCTGCTTTCTCCTAATAAAATAAGCAGGCTTTCTTTGTTTACATTAAATGTAGCTAGTCAAAGTCCTGCCCCAATATCAATGTAGCCCTGGATGCCTCAGAGAGCACAAAGAGCTCCCAGGATCATCATAAGTTTGCCAAACCAGGCCGTACATTTGGTTGCAAATCCCTAAATCCAAAGATACTGTGATGGTTCGTTTTCTATGTCCATTTGGTTAGGTCAATGAAACATTGATCTAGGTGTTGCTGTGTGGATATTTTGTACATGTGGTTAGTGTCTACCATCAGTTGCCTTTAAAGGAGTTTGTCTTTGATAATATTGGTGGGCCTCATACAATCAGTTGAAAGGCACTAAGAAGAAAACTGAGGTTTCCTTGAAGTAGAAATTCTGCCAAGAACAAACTACTGTCTGAAAGTTTCCAGCCTGCAGGCTACAACTTTCTTAAAAGATGTTATTTATTTGAGAAAGAGAAAAAGAGTGAGCAGGAGTGGGGGGGGGGGGTCAGGGAAGGGGGGGTCATATAGTGGTCAGAGGGAGAGGGAAAAGAAGGGCAGAGAGTCTAACCAGGGCTCAGTCCCAGGACCCTGAGATCATGACGAGTCAAAAGCAGACCCTTTACCAACTGAGCCACCCAGGTACCCCGGCCAAAAATTTCAGACTTGCCGGTCCACACAATTATGTAAACCAAATCATCAAAATAAATAATATATACTACTTGGTTCTGTTTTCTGAAAAATCCTGATATAGATTTCTGCTGTGTTTCAGCTTTTAGAATATCCCCTTGATTCATTCATTATTCACTAATTGAGCATCTGAACACTTACTGTGGGTGTCCACCACAGACTAGGAGTACTAGGGGTAAAGAAAGAGATCAGTAAGATGACCTCACAAAGGTTACAAATGGATAGAAAAATCTTAAAACATGTATGTCTCCAAATTTTACTAGCTTGCTTTAGTTATTTTATTTATCTATAAATGTATCTAATTCCTTTGAGAACTTAACTAGGTTTTTAACTAGAAATATTTCTTGGGATAATAAAAATATGCTAAAGCTATTTGTCAATGATTCTCAAAAGTTGATACATAGGACATTTCATTGTTAGGCTCAGATTTTTTTTTTTAATTTTTATTTATTTATGATAGTCACACAGAGAGAGAGAGAGAGAGAGAGAGAGAGAGAGAGAGAGGGAGAGACACAGGCAGAGGGAGAAGCAGGCTCCATGCACCGGGAGCCCGACGTGGGATTCGATCCCGGGTCTCCAGGATCGCGCCCTGGGCCAAAGGCAGGCGCCAAACCGCTGCGCCACCCAGGGATCCCTAGGCTCAGATTTTAAACCAGATTACGGACCACAGGTTATTTGCAAAGGCACATGGTTGTAAACACCATCCCATTTCTCATGTTGCTATATAAATGTGCAAGAACACTATGGTTAAGATCCACTGCTTTGGGATGCCTGGCTGGCTCAGCGGTTGAGCGTCTGCCTTTGGCCCAGGACATAATCCTGGAATCCCAGGATCGAGTCCCACATCAGGCTCCCTGCATGGAGATTGCTTCTCCCTCTGCCTCTCTCTCTCTCTCTCTCTCTCTCTGTGTGTCTCTTATGAATAAATAAATAAAATCTTTAAAAAAAAAAAAAGATCCACTGCTTTATACAATTACACGGAGATAACCAGTGTGCTGAGAATACCCTAGTGCACAGACTTTACTAATGTTAACATGGTTCGTCAATTTTGGAACAAGGATGTACTAACTTAAAACTCTAAGTATATAAAATTATAATAATATAGTAATTGGAATTACTTAAAAATTTGTAAAAACTTTTAACACTAGGTTTTAACTTGAAAGGGGAAGACTTCATTTTTCTATCTTTATTACAATTTAGTAATGTAGTAGGGAGCAGCAGAATTGAGAGGCCTAAAGATGACGTTAGCAGATTATTTGACCAGGTACCACCAATAAGACTACTCTACACATTTTTCCTGGGAGCTGGTTCCAACCCTATACCCGGACCATGGCACTTTTTCTCAAAATAAGCTCTCCCTCTTCTGAAGCTGCTGGCTATGAGGAAGGGAGCAGGGGTATCTGAGTCATACCCCTACTGCCCTCACTCACTCTATTAGTCCCTGCCCTTCTGTTTCACCATCTTCCACAAAAAGATAGTATGTTCAATCCCTATCCCTAACACCGAAGCTGTTTGATATATGGCTTTGTGGCTACTAAACAGGGAAAGAAGAAAAATGGAACTACTCTAGACAGGCAGCAAGATTAAGTAAAACTCCCAAATATGAAAGGAATCAATGACATTAGAATCTCCCCTATTCCAGTATCACCACCTCTCTACCTCCCAGTTTATTTCTCTGTTATGATCCCAGACTACAACTTCATAATTTATCTCCCTTACTAAACTGTGAGCTTCTACAGAGCAAGAAGTAGGCTTTATTCATCAATGTAGTCTCAAAATATACTATGGGCTAAATAAAAGTGAATGGTTAATTGACAGGATGGATGCATATGGGGTAGATGGTTAGATAGACGACCAGCTGAGTATTATGTTTCTGGGCAATAGATGACTTCTCAGAAGAACCCAGATAAAGCTGAAGGACAGAGTTAAGGTTCAGCCAGAGGGGAAAATGGGAAGGTATAGGGACAAAACAAAGGTTAGAAGATGAGAAACCTGAATTCTGATTAAGGTTTTGCTCTTCCATCATTGTGACCTTAGGTTATCCCAAACGAATATGTATGTGTGTTGGGGGGCAGGAATCATCTATAGACTATGTTAAATATTTATAAAATGTTAGATACAGATTAGACCAGTTACCTGTGGAATATTTTAAACAGATTCAACCAGACAACTTATGAAATATAAAGTCAACTTCCATCTATTTTAACAATATGGAATCATCTCAATATTAAGCAGACAGGCCAGAAGCAGGCAAGATCTGCAAAGCAAAATTCTAATCAGAAAATTAATTCGGGGCAGCCTGGGTGGCTCAGCAGTTTAGCACCACCTTCAGCCCAGGGTGTGATCCTGGAGACCCAGGATCTAGTCCCATGTTGGGTTCCCCACAGGGAGCCTGCTTCTCCCTCTGCCTGTGTCTCTGCCTCTCTCTGTCTCTGTGTCTCTCATGAATAAATAAATAAAATCTTAAAAAAAATTAATTCAGAATGATACTGAAAAACAACTATGACGTTTGGAAAATACTTGTTAGGAAGAACTAGTGTAGCATCCTTGCTCTGTGTTTCTCAATGCTAAACATCTCAGATCTGTAAATGTAACTTCTGAGACTTGTTATTTGGTCTGAAGCTTCAGATATACCTGCTCTCAAAAGCTGGGTCTTTTTAGGTACTTCAAAATCTAAGAGTTAGTTTCTTTAACTTTCGTCACTGCCCTAAATTTATCTCTTAAGTTTAAGGAATATCCTTTAGTTGTGTTTTCCAGAATTTGGAAGAAAGGAACTTGTTCAGCCAATGGATATCCTTTACCACTTTATTATTGTACTTTTATTTTTTTTAAAGATTTTATTTATTTATGCATTAGAGACACACACAGAGAGAGGCAGAGATATAGGCAGAGGGAGAAGCAGGCTTCATGCAGGTAGCCTGATGTGGGACACGATCCCTGGACTCCAGAACCACGCCCTGGGCTGAAGGCAGGCGCCAAACTACTGAGCCACCCAGGGATCCCCCTATTATTGTACTTTTATTAAATTATCCCTTTGTCCAATGACTTTCTGAATTAAGAGTTCTAAACTATCTCTGAATTAAGTTCCAAATTATTTCAGCCATTCTTCAAATGAGCTTTCCCCTCCCCTCACTTCCACATTCAATACATACTTCTACCTTCAATACATTGGTCTCTTACTAAAAATTTCTATTGACTGTTTTATTTTATTTTTTTTAAGATTTTATTTATTTTTTTTATTTTATTTATTTTTTATTTTTATTTATTTATTTTTTTATTTATGATAGTCACAGAGAGAGAAAGAGAGGCAGAGACACAGGCAGAGAGAAGCAGGTTCCATGCACCGGGAGCCCGACGTGGGAATCGATCCTGGGTCTCCAGGATCGCGCCCTAGGCCAAAGGCAGGCGCCAAACCGCTGCGCCACCCAGGGATCCCAAGATTTTATTTATTTATTCATGAGAGACACAGAGAGAGAGAGAGGGGCAGAGACACAGGCAGGGGGAGAAGCAGGCTCCATGCAGGGAGCCTGAAGTGGGACTCGATCCCAGGTCTCCAGGATCACACCCTGGGCTGCAGGCGGCGCTAAACCGCTGCGCCACCGGGGCTGCCCTCTATTGACTGTTTTAAAAGATGCACACAGAAGTACACACAGTATTCTAGATACAGAGACCCTATACTTTTATACAAAAAGATATATTTGTTTTCCTTTCAAAGCTTCCATAGGGTACTCAATATTTTGTTGGCATTTCTGACTGCAATACAGTAAGTCAAAGTCACAATCATAGAGGTGGAAGAAATGATAGAAAACATCTAGTATAGAAAACTCCACAATTTACAGAGGAAGACACTGAAGTCCTGAAAAGTGACATGCCTTGTCCAAGTTGTAACAGGGATTATCAGTGTCTGCACTAAAACTAAAATAAGAGGTATTCGAATTCCAGACTGGACCCTATGTCTTCAAGCAACAATTTAAAATTATGCCCATACTCTTTAAATTTTTTTTAAATGTTTATTTATTTATGATAGTCACAGAGAGAGAAAGAGAGAGAGGCAGAGACACAGGCAGAGGGAGAAGCAGGCTCCATGCACCGGAAGCCCGATGTGGGATTCGATCCCGGGTCTCCAGTATCGCGCCCTGGGCCAAAGGCAGGCGCCAAACCCCTGCGCCACCCAGGGATCCCCATACTCTTTAAATTATAAAAATCTGTAAATCTTTCCAGCTCATATTCAATGAAACATCCTATCTGACTTTAAAGATTTACTTATTTATTTATTCATGAGAGACACAGAGAGAGAGAGAGAGGCAGAGACACAAGCAGAGAGGGAAGCAGGCTCCATGCAGGGAGCCCAATGCAGGACTCCATCCCGGAACCCTGAGATCATGCCCGGAGCCGAAGGCAGATGCTCAGTCACTGAGACACCCAGGCATCCCAACATCCTATCTGACTTTAACACCCATTCACAAAAACCTTATCATGTCTTATCCTATTTATTAAATTACCTAGAGAACATAATGTCATTTAATTATCTAATGCCAAACTAGATCCTAGCACCAGTCCTTGATGCTCTTGCTCCTTATAATTCCCTACTTCTCATAAAATTTTATCTTCCCTCACCCACCCTCAAGAAGTTATATTTTCAAGACTCTATATTTAATATAAAAAAATCATTCAGTTTGTTAAGTATGGAAGTAGATAAAATTGACTACTTTAATAAGAATAATGGAATTACTCATATTTCCTTCAACTTTTCTTCTGGATAGGGACATGTGGCAATCTGTCATTTTTCCAGTAAAAGGGTCATTACTAAGGCGAGGCATACATTTTAGCCAACAACTCCAAGTCTTACAAGTTGTTGAGGGAGTGATTCAGTGAACAATCTCATGAACTGGTGCTGGGAATTCAAATTGGGACAATCTGTCTTGAGTAATTTCATCATTGGAATCAGCAGCCTTAAATACATTCCAAGTTATCAGGCTCAGTAAGCACAACTTAAAAAAATTATCCTAAGAAAATAATCTGAGAGGTGCATAAAAACTTATATATGAGGAATATTCATCACAGCAGTATTCATAATATAAAAACTGGAAACAATTTGAATACCCAACAAAGGGGTATAATTAAATAAATTAGGGCATATCTGAAATAGGCACTGACAAGTAATATACTGAGGAATGTTTATAGACAATATAATAAATGATTATAGGGATGCCTGAGTGGCTCAGAGGTTGAGCGTCTGCCTTTGACTCAGGGTGTGATCCTGGGGTCCCGGGATCGAGTCCCACGTTGGGCTCCCTGCATGGAGCCTGCTTCTCCCTCTGCCTGTGTTTCTGCCTCTCTCTCTGTGTCTCTCATGAATAATAAATATTAAAAAAAAAAGATTATAATCAGAATGTGCAGCATATACACAAAGGAAAAAGAAAACAGAATGAGATGAGCCAAAATTTAACAGTAGTTATATATTCTTTTCTTTTAAAGATTTTATTTATTCATGAAAGACACAGAGAGAGGCAGAGACAGACAGAGAGAGAAGCAGGCTCCTCACAGAGAGCCCAATGTGGGACTCTATCCCGGGATCCCAGGATCAAGCCCTGAGCAGAAGGCAGATGCTCAACCGCTGAGCTACCCAGGCGTCCCTAGTAGTTAGTTACATATTCTTAGTGCCTACATTTTATCATTTAGACAAAGTCCTAGAATCGCAGAGTTTTTAGGTTTTATTTAAAATTAATAACATAAATTAACATAAAATGTATTATTAGTTTCAGAGGTAGAGTTTCATGATTCATCGGTCATCTATAACACCCAGTGCTCATTACATAACATGCCCTCCTTAATGTTCTCACCCAGTTACCCCACCGCCCCACCCCTCTCCTCAATCACAGATTGTGAAATCAAAGCAATATGGCTTGAATTCTGGCTAGATCTCTACTTGTCAGCACATGACCTCTGACAAATTACTTAGCCTCTATCCTACTGTTTCTCTTTCATCTGCAAAATGAGGATAATAATTACATGTCAATATGAACTTTTATACATTAGAACATTCATATACATCACTTAGTATTTTAGATAGGATAAACATTCAATAAATGATAGCTTCTACAATTACTTTATCATATTATTACACAGTTGTTTCTTTCAAAGTCAGAGAAAAAAACAAAGGTTATTAAGAAAGAAAACACTTGCGAAGATCCCACTTGGTCAGAAGAGTTTCATAACTTAATCTCTTAAGTTAGAAACCCTCTGACCTATTTACTCTCAAATAAACTTTAAAAACAAATTCCTCCTGGCATTCTTTGATAAAAACAAATGCACTGATCTTTGGCATCTCCCTTTTTATTGCTACACTTAATTTTGCACGCTGATCATAAAAATGATGTTGCCACATCTCTAGCTAGCCTCTTCTCTATCATGTACTCCTACAAGCTTTTATTACATTGACTTTAGAGTCCCTGGCAAGTACTCCCTAAACTCTTTTGGCTTGCATCTGATGTATACCTTACCTGCAACACTGTAGCTTTGCTTATTCTTCTTGCTTGGGAAATCATGCCATTTTTTGAAAACTACTTTTACTCCCTTACAATAACCTATTTTACTTTAGGCAACAATTTCTTAGAGTGGTAATGCTTACAGCTTAAATTTCATTACACAGTATTCTTTTCTGCCTTTCTGAGTTAAGGTGAAATAAAATTAACTCTGCTTCAAGGTTTAAGAATTTTTAAACATTATCTTGAAGCATCTGAAGACTCCGAAAATTACCACAAATATCAGGACTATAAATCATTTCTTGGAATTGGATTTCGTCAATTTCTGATATCTAAAATGATAGAGCAGCAATATCATTCAGCAAAAAAGTCAAGGACTTTTCAAGTCAAAATTGGTTTTGTATCCTAGTCCTGCCACTTCTTAGCTATATGACCTTGAGACCACTTTGGTCCTCAGTTTCCTTACATGTAAAATGGTGAAAAGTAACATCAAATTTCTCAGAGTTATTATAAGAAATGGGAAAATGTAATCACAATGTCTGGTAATGAGAAGACATTGACTAAGGGTTAGTTTACCTCCTCAATCATTTGCATGAACATGAACTCAGTACATTCAAGCATATCGTTCTTTTTATCTTATTTTTATATATTCAACAAATAAAAATAGAAAATATTACTAATATTATGGAAGCAGGAAACAGGTCATTTTATAAAACAACATATTTGAAAAGATTAAGGAGCAGTGTTTTGGGGCAAACAAATTTGGAAGAAACTTGTACTGGCCAAAAGTGAATTTATAGTACCAAGACCTACAGTAATACTCTACAAAATCTGAGTCAAAAACCCCTAGGATAGGGATGCCTGGGTGGCTCTGTGGTTGAGCATCTGCCTTTGGCTCAGGGTGTGTCCTGAGGTCACGGGATGGAGTCCACATCAGGCTCCCTGCATGGAGCCTGCTTCTCCCTCTGCCTTTGTATCTGCCTCTCTCCGTGTTTCTCATGAATAAATAAAATCTTTAAGATGAAACAAAACAAAAAAACATAATATACTTAGATATATTATTAAGTACTACAGGGTAACAGAGTCCTTGGTGAGTAAAACTTTAACATCATTGCAGCTAGGCAGTATTTGAGAGAAACAGTGCTGTTTATAGTACCATCTGTAACTGATTTCATGGCTGTTTTCTTTTTTTTTTTTCCTTTTTTTTTTTTTCATGGCTGTTTTAGTTCTTATCCCTTAAGTTCTATATACCTGCTACACAAAACTATTTTTTCAGTTTGGTGGTGGTGATGGTTGTTAAATTCTAGGTATGCCAAAAGGAAGTGAAATCATTCCTCGGAAGATCACAAGAAACCATTCAGAGGAACATACAATATATTACTTTGTACCTGGAGATAGGCATCACTGTTCACTGACCCAATAAGATTCTATAACAAACTTGAAATATAATGATAAATAAATACAGAAAGGTTGATGAATTTCTCTCTTTGATTTCACAGTCTGCTGGCATCCTCGATTAGCAATCCCTAATAGCAGATATTGAAAAATAAAAATAGGGACACTTGGGTGGCTCAGCGGTTAAGTGCCTGCCTTCGGCTCAGGGTGAGATCCTGGAGTCCCAAGATCAAGTCCCACATCGGGCTTCCTGCATGGGGCCTGCTTCTCCCTCTGCCTGTGTCTCTGCCCCTCTCTCTCGCTCTGTGTCTCTCATGAATATATAAGTAAAATCCTTTTTTTTTTTTAAGATTTTATTTTTTATTTATTCATGAGAGACACAGAGCGAGAGAGAGGGGCAGAGACACAGGCAGAGGGATCCCTGGGTGGCGCAGCGGTTTAACGCCTGCCTTTGGCCCAGGGCGTGATCCTGGAGACCGGGGATCGAATCCCATGTCGGGCTCCCGGTGCATGGAGCCTGCTTCTCCCTCTGCCTGTGTCTCTGCCTCTCTCTCTCTCTCTCTCTGTGACTATCATAAATAAATAAAAATTTAAAAAATTAAAAAAAAAAAAGAGAGAGAGAGAGAGACACAGGCAGAGGGAGAAGCAGGCCCCATGCAGGGAGCCTGATGTGGGACTTGATCCGGGGTCTCCAGGATCATGCCCCGGGCTGCAGGCGGCGCTAAACCGCTGCGCCACCAGGACTGCCCAGTAAAATCTTTAAAAAGATAAAATAAAAATAAAGACAAACCAACAAAACAAAACAGAGCATGGCTGAAACTGCAGGAGAAACGGCACATTCTCTGGTGGACTAAAAGCACAGCCACTTTACCCCAAGACAAGGAAATCTTTTACTATATGACTTCATCAGCTATACAAGGGGAAGATAAGGAAAATGGGGACAAGTTGGGTAAAAGGATAAAAATGAAGCTATTAGGTAGGATCCAGAGCTGTGACCCAGGATGAAGTTTCCTATACAAGCTTCTTAGAGAAATGCTTGATTCTAGGACAGGGACAGGAAATATATAAAATGAGCCTAGACCACCTTATAGTGCCAAAAGTAAGGAAGTACTCAAAAAAAATAAAAAAAATAAAAAAACACACCTTATAGTAATGGGGTATGTCAAAGGTGTATAGGAGCCAACTGAAAGAGATGCCAAGGCCAAAGCTAGAACAGTCTGAGCAACAAAATAAACAATACTGAGTTATAACCCTAAGTATAAATATCCATGAATCCTGACCAATACAAATAAATGATTGAGTGAATAAATAAGGGAATAAAGACAAATCTCCTGTGCAAAAAATTTCAAATAATTTCATAAAGAACTCCACCCTCAAGGAGTGGAAGCATAACTCCCCACTCCTTAAATATGAGCCACACACAGTGACTTCCTTTCAAAAAGTACAGCATGGAAAGGGGAAAAAAAAGTTAACTTTACAGTGGAAAAACTAGACAAATACTACGTCATCAAATTAGATCAAGTTTAACCTAAACAGTGAGAGATGATGTTTATAGTATGTGCCTTACATAAGGACAAATTCCAGGACAGGTGCATTCTGCAAAATATCTGACCAGTATTCCTCAAATCTGTCAAGATCATCGAAACCAAGGTTAAGTCTGAGAAACTGTTACAGCTAAGAGGAGCCAAGTCAGACATGAAAATTAAATGTAATGTGATTATCGTGGATGGGATCCTGGAACATTATTAAAAGGACAGTAGGCAAAAACTAAGAATCTGAAAAAAGTACAGACTTTGGTTAATAGTGGATCCAGCAACATTAGTTTGTTAATTATAACGACGTACCATACTAACAAAAGATGTTAACAGAGAAAACTGAGTGGGGTGCATAGGGATTCTGTGTGTTATCTTTTTGCTTTTCTATAAATCTAAATCTATAGTTGAAAAAAGTCTATTCCATTTTAAAAGGGAAAAAGTGTTACACGTGGTGATTGGGTTTTCATGAGAGCTAATAATGCTTATTTAATCTCTAATAGCATTTAAATAATATTCAGAGAGCATAAGACAGTGAAAATGGAGTTCCTGAAATAATATTCTGCTTTACACTGTGAGTTAAATAGACCTCTGCGGGCTAAAGGGAATGTGCATCATTTATAAAATAGTGTTTTGTAACAGTGCTTTTAGGTGACTATGCTTTCAAATTTCTCAACATCTGTGGAATTCAAATCACCTCATAGCTGAAAACAGATAGTCAGTGTGTTGGTCCCAGATCTGTTTGTAGTCACTAATCCATTCCCCAGCTCCTCCCTACTCTGTTCTGCTGGGAGGACAGCTAAGTCCTGCATGGCTCCTGTGTCATCTGGCTCCAACGGAGTCCAACCAATGGGATGCAATGGTGGGAGACAGGAGGGTGGAAAAAAGGGAAAGGCCAGGGTAGTTCTCCCCTTTCCTCCCTGCCTTGTAGCAGCGCCAGAGCAGCAGGGTCACTGTGGCTGCAGCTCCCCACTACACAGATGCCCCATGGTCCAGCTGCCAGGAGCGGCCATGAAAACAGCACCTCTTCCTTGTGACCCTGCAGCCCTGAGAATGCTAGTGGCTTCTTACTGTTCTCAACCTCTGCACTGCCTCACAATCCCGTCTGGCTTCACAACAACTCCTTCGCCTATGAAACCAACTCTCTGTGCTACACTTCCTTTGTTTTACATAATTTAAATGTGTCTGTTTTCCTAGTTAGACCTTGATTGACACAGTTAGAAAGGCTGGAGGGGAAAGAAGATAGAATACATTTGGAGTAAAAGCAGAGGTGATAAAGCAGGATACCTTTGGAGTTCATCCACACATCAACTGTGTGACTTTGGGCAAATTATTTCATTGCTTTAAGTCTCAATTTATCCATCTATAAGTGGGGATTATAACACTAGCTAAACCTCATGGGGTTATTGCGTGGACTAAATGAGTTCATGCATTTAAAGAATTAACCTCATGCCTAGTATAAAATATTTGGCTACCCCTGCTATTACTATTGCCCTTATGGCCTCTAGACCCCACAGGAATGCCCACCCTAATACAATCTTAACTGGTCTTGCCCTCCTCTGCTTCTCTATCCTCTACCCTTCTTATTTTTTTTTTTAATTTTTTATTTATTTATGATAGTCACAGAGAGAGAGAGAGAGAGAGAGGCAGAGGAAGAAGCAGGCTCCATGCCCGGAGCCTGACGCGGGACTCGATCCCGGGTCTCCAGGATCGTGCTCTGGGCCAAAGGCAGGCGCCAAACCGCTGCGCCACCCAGGGATCCCTCCTCTACCCTTCTTAAACACTGCTCCAGGCTTAATCTCCCTGAAGCCTGCCACTGATCACATAGCTCTACAAAACTTCAACTGCCTAGACATGGTCCTCACTCCTTAACCTGATATTCAGGTATATCCATAACCTTATCCCAACATATTTTTCCTTATTGTTTCCCTTTGATAATAAGTTACATTTGTTTTTGTCTCTTTCTAGCTTTTCTTGCAAAATCAAGTATTTTTCAAGCCCCTAAAACCCATGTTTGATTCATCTTTTTACTTAACGATAGCACTTAGTCTCGGTAACTTAGTCCTTACCTAAAAATAGTGGGACTCCGTATCTCACATTTAGGCACTTTTGCTTTTGTTTCCTTTGCCTGCAGAGACATATCTAAAAAGCGTTGCTGGGATCCCTGGGTGGCTCAGCGGTTTAGCGCCGCCTTCAGCCCAGGGTGTGATCCTGATGTCGATCGAGTCCCACATCAGGCTCCCTGCATGGAGCCTGCTTCTCCCCTCTGCCTGTGTCTGTCTGTCTCTCTCTGAGTCTCTCATGAATAAATAAATAAAATCTGTAAAAATAAATAAATAAATCAAAAGTACTGCTAAGGCAAATATCAAAGAAATTAGTGCCCATGTTTTCTTCTAGGAGTTTTAAAGTGGGACTTAATAATTAAGTGTTGAGGGATCCCTGGGTGGCGCAGCGGTTTAGTGCGTGCCTTTGGTCCAGGGCGTGATCCTGGAGACCCAGGATTGAATCCCACGTCGGGCTCCCGGTGCATGGAGCCTGCTTCTCCCTCTGCCTGTGTCTCTGCCTCTCTCTCTCTCTCACTGTGTGCCTATCATAAATAAATAAAATTTTAAAAAATAATAATAATTAAGTATTGAATAAATGAATGAATGAATGACAGTACTTAATAGAATCAGTCTTGAATTAGGTATTTAAATCTGATCCAATTTACCTTCTAAAGCAGTAGCTGTCAAACTTATCACCCACAGGCAAACTAACTCTTCAACTATCTTTGTAAATAAAGTTTTATTGGAACACAGCCACATTTATGCAGTATCTATGGCTGCTTTTGCTTTACAGTGGCAGAGATAAGCAGTGTAGCAGAGACCATATGGCCTGCAAAGTCTAAAATACTATTTAGCCCTCTACAAAATAAATTTGTTGACCTCTGTTCTTGAGGGTGGCAATCCTGATTTATCCATATCCTTCCCACAGACATCTAGCATTGCCTCTATGTACTTGGTATTCAAAAAAAAATTTTATTAGACTCGGTGCATTGACAAACTTAAAAACAGATTTGGAGACTGTGTTATTAGAAGTGATAAGCAATAAAATTACCAAAACCTAGAAAAACACATTAGAAGTCAGAGTATAATGTGTACTCTGACTGCATATAAAATGTATGGGATGCTTATATCTTAACCCTTTCTTTACCATTAGAAAGCCAAAAAGGAGAGATAGTCTCATTTATCTTACTTTTTTATTCCTTAGGGCTATCAGTTCATAATTCCATAAACCATTTCTCACATCCTCTATTTTTTTCCTATCCAGTTGTTTCATTCCATTGCTGATTTAACCAACAAAAATTTATGGAACAGTAACCATATAACTGGTACTATGTTGAGAACTGAGAGAATGAGAATCCTTAAAACATGGTCCCTGCCTATACAGAATATCTAATTTTAGTTTAAAAGACATATTTCAGGGGCACGTGGGTGGCAGCTGGTTAAGCATTCGACTCTTGATTTCAGCTCAGGTTGTGATCTCAGGGTTGTGAGGTCAAACCCCACCACAGGCTCTGCACTCCGTGTGGAGTCTGCTTTGCATTCTCTCTCGCTCTCCTTCTCCCCTTCCCACTCATGCTCTGGCTCTCTAAAGCAAATAAATAAATATTTAAAAATAAATAAGTAAAAATAAATAAGAGATATTTCAAAAAGGAGAAGCACTATTTAAATAATACCAGTAAATCAACAAACGGGCCAAGTCTGGAATCTATTACTGTCATCTAGTTTCAAATATCCACCAGAAAAAAACAGAGTCCCTGGGTGGTTTAATCAGTTAAGCACCTATTTCGGCTCAGGTTATGATCTCAGGGTCCTGGGATTGAGCCCCGAGCCCCAAAGTATCAGACTCCTTACTCAGTGGGGAGTCTGCTTCTCCCTCTCCCTCTGCTCCTCCCACTCTCCCTGGCTTGTTTGTTCATTCGTTCTCTCTCTCTCTCTCTCTCTCTCCCCGAGTAAGTAAATAAAATCTAAAATGCTAAAACTTCTATCTCAAGACTGTAACATTTAAGTTCAAGATAGACAATAGTTGTATCTGTGGAAAGTTAAGAAGGAAAAAAATTATTCTGCCTCAAAAAGACAGTTGTGATACAAAGAGGAAAGATGGAGACTATTAACTCATGCCACAAATATTTACTTAGTATTTACTATATACATATACAAACATTTATTCAGTATGTATCAAGCCTTGCGCTAAATTCTTGGGAAAGAAAAATAAATAAATAAATTCTTGGGAAAGAATAGTAAGACAGACATAGACTCTTGATCTCCCTTAGAGGCTAACATAAAGGAGGAATCCTACAAAGAAAAAAATACCCTAATCAACATTAGAATCAAACATTCATGTTTGTCACTCAATAATAATAGAAGTTAATAGCTATCGATTTAATAAACAATTAAGTGACTACCACGTGTCAAATAGAGTACCAATCACAGAAGCATATAAAAGTTCTTGCCCAGGGGCACCTGGTGGCTAAGTCAGTTGAGCATCCAACTCCTTTTGGGCTCAGGTCATGATCTCCAGGTGGAGAGATTGGCCCTGCCTTGGGCTGTGGAGGCTGCTTAAGATTCTCTCTCCCTTCCCCTCTGCCCTTCTCCCCCAGCTGGTACTTGATGCCTCTTTAAAAAATAAAAAAAGGAAAAAAATTTTAAAAGGATACACAATCTGTAATCCATGTGACTTCTTCAAAAGGAAGCTTCAAGGTAAAAATTTGAAATGAAAAATAGAAGTTTCTTTTGTTTTGGTAACAAATAAGTACTTAGTAATTTACATGTTTGGTAGGTCTTAGTTTTCATGTATCAATGTGGACTATCCTGAAATATCTATGTGGCTGATTTTTTTACATGTTACACTATAGTACTAACACTAGAAGTTATACTTTTGGGGAAAGTACTGAAAACTAAAAAGGCTGTCATTTCATACAAACTGGGTTTTTTTTTTTTTCAAAATGCTTTAAAAATTTATAATATTCTCTTCTTAACATTCAAGTTCTTCTCTACTTTTCCATGTGAACCAGATTTGCTAAAGCAAAATCTGACCATGACCTCTGACTATAACACAATTAATTATAAGATACTATTTAAGGCACTACACAAGTATTTTTACATACATTTTAATCTTTTTAATCTCCTAAACTGGTTAATGCACATCAATTCTTAGTCCCTGAAGGAAAGTTTACCTGAGAGTTACTTAACATTTACAATTGCAGATGCTATATTTCGAAAACTTCAAAATAAATTGCATCTTTAAAAAAAAGAAGTGACAAATCTCTTCTTCAGCTCCTTGACATTTTATTTTCTACTATTTTCAATAAGATTACTAATATGTCCCACTCCTGGGTCATTTACTTTTTCCCTAAGCTTACTCTTTGTCAGGTATCCATCCATTACTTCCAAGCTCCTCCAAAATTATTATTATCAGTTCTCTTATCTTCTAACTCATCATTGATCATTACCTGGACCAATGATTCCCACAGAAGCAGAACAGGCCATTAGAGACATTTTGAGAATTTGTGAAGACCTTTTGGTTGCAACAATAATTTGGGTGGGAGGGAGGGTATTTGGTGGATGAGCTACTATTCATTCTAGAAGTCCTAAAATGTATGACACAACCTTGTACAACAAAGAGCTTCCTGCATCCCTCAGGATTTTAAAAAAGAATCTACTGGACATTAAAGTAGGTATATTTATGTTCACTGTAGTCTAGAACTTTATGATACAGTATACATAAAATATATCATTTTCTCACTGTTTTAAAGAAGACTGAATTTTTAAAAAATGCAACTTTTATGTAAATTGAGGGAAGATCTCACTTTGTTTTGGTCAAAATTTTACCAAAAATTGTTAACAATTTGGGAAAAATCAGTTTGTCAATGACAATGGCCCTTACAGTGTCTGAAGTGTCAGTATAATATATTTGAAATCTGTCTACATTTATAGCTGCCACACTCACAGAGATTCTTATTGCAGTTGCTGGCATACTGCACCAATGCAAAGAATATGACAGCAACGGATTACTTCATTATGTCTTCTAATGTATTCATGCTTGAGCATTTAACTACTTGAATAGTAAACATGTTATTTTCTAATAAATACTTCACCTTTATCTTTCAATTAAAACATTATATTGATTTTTAAGGGGTTTTTTTGCCAATAGATTTCATTGCCTATGAATATCATTGAAGGTATTACAGGAGACCTTACAGAATATTTGTTACAAAAAGGAGGCACTAGATTGGACAGGAATCACTTTAGAATCACTGCCCTATGCCCTACACTTTAGTCTCCATGTGACTGGACTACTAAAGATGTCTCCTAACTGATATCTTAAACCCTACAGTACATATCCTCTTCCAAATGAAGTACCTACAGATGTAAAAGATCACCAATATTACTTCTATCTTCAAAATACCACAGAGCTCCCAACTGACCTGGAAATCAGTCCAGTACAGAGATTTTTACGACTCTCCACAAAGAGATTCCTTCTACCTAATAATTTATCCAGTCTACATCACAGACTGAACACTCCACTCGGAAAGCCTTATTTCTAAGAAGTCCGCAAGCCATAGTGGAAAGGGTATAGGGTATAGGACTTGGAATTCTAGGTCTGTCACTTATTATTATTACCCAGGAGAATGATCCAGGGTTAAATTACTTACCACTTTCTGAGTCTCCTCATTTCTTAAGTGAGAATTAAAAAGGACTTTCCTCACAGGGTTATGTTAAGGAATGGAAGAGAAAAGTGGAAGCTCAGAGCTTGCTACTTCAAACTTTTATCTCTTCTGTGTGCTTATCTATTTCAAGGTCTCAGAATAATACCTGGCACCTAGTAGTACTCAAGGAATGGCTGTTGAGAGACGCCTGGGTGGCTGAGCGGTTCAGCATCTGCCTTTGGCTCAGGGCGTGACCCCAGGGTCCTGGGATCGAGTCTCGCGTCGGGCTCCCTGCATGGAGCCTGCTTCTCCCTC
This sequence comes from Canis lupus baileyi, assembly GCF_048164855.1. Taxonomy (NCBI): domain Eukaryota; kingdom Metazoa; phylum Chordata; class Mammalia; order Carnivora; family Canidae; genus Canis; species Canis lupus. Next base: position 53,615,683 of record NC_132854.1, on the reverse strand, counting down.
TGCCTGTGTCTCTGCCTCTCTCTCCCTGTGTCTCTCATGAATAAATAAATAAATTTTTAAAAAATAATAATAATTTAAGTTTTTAAAATTAAAAAATAAAATAAAATAAAAAAAGGAAATGTTGAATGAAAGCACATTGCTTTCTAAAACCTTCCCAAGCAAGCCCATCTGACTGCTCCAGAAATTTATCTGTTAATCAAGTAATGATGATTGACTGCTCATAAACAGAGTGCTTACTAGAAGTAAATCCCCAGTACCCACTCTTAGGAAACTTTAAAAAATGCTGGAAGGTGGCAGGTCAACATAAAAGATGTCAAACACAGCGTATGACTAGTCAACAATTGGCATGGACAATAGGCCCTGCGCATCTAAAGGCAAGGTATTTATGGATCACTGTGGGCTGGCCCTTCATGGAGTGCCATGTGAAAAAGTTATGTTTCTAGACTTCCTCCAACTAATCCATTCTTCTTACACAAAGCCTAAGAGAGCTTCATAAGGGCCCAATTTGTCACTTCTCTACTTAAAACTCATCCGAAAATGGTACCACTGCCCTCAGGATAACCCAACTCCTTCACATGATTTACCAGATGCTTCATATGTTCCAGTCCTTCCAGTCCCCGGTAAATCTTTGGGAACTGCAATGATTAATAACGTAGCCACCAGCTACACATAGCTAAGCACCTGAAATGTGGCTAGTCCCAAGCCAGGTGTGCTGGATTTTTTTTATTCTATTTTTATTTTTTTTAAGATTGTATTTATTTATTCATGAGAGACACAGAGAGAGAGAGAGAGAGAGAGGCAGAGGGAGAAGCAGGCTCCATGCAGGGAGCCTGACATGGGACTCGATCCAGAGTCTCCAGGATCACGCCCTGGGCTGCAGGCAGGAGCTGAACCGCTGAGCCCCCCCCCCCCCTCCCCCGGGCTGCCCTGCACAATGCCTTTTTTTTTTTTTTTTTTTTTTTAAGATTTTAAATACTTATTCATGAGAGACAGAGAGAGAAAGGCAGAGACACAGGCAGAGGGAGAAGCAGGCTCCATGCAAGGAGCCCGACGTGGGACTCGATCCCGGGACTCCAGGATCACTCACGCCTTGGGCCAGAGGCAGATGCTCAACCTCAGAGCCACCCAGGCTGCCCCGCCAGACACGTTGCTAAGTGTAAAACACGCACTAGATTTCAAAGACTTAGTACAAAAGAGAGAGAGAGAGAGAGAGAGAGAGAGAGAGAGAGAGAGAGAGAGAGAGAGAGAGAGAGAGAGAGAGAGAGAGAAAGGATGTAAAACATCTCAGTACGGGATCCCTGGGTGGCGCAGCGGTTTGGCGCCTGCCTTTGGCCCAGGGTGCGATCCTGGAGACCCGGGATCGAATCCCACGTCGGGCTCCCGGTGCATGGAGCCTGCTTCTCCCTCTGCCTATGTCTCTGCTTCTCTCTCTCTCTGTGTGACTATCATAGATAAATAAAAAATAAAATAAAATTTAAAAATAAAAATAAAAAAAACAAAACATCTCAGTAATTCTATACTGATCACATATCAAAATACTACTGTGGATACACTGGGTTAAATAAAGGTACCCTATTGGGCAGCCCTGGGGGACTCAGCGGTTGAGCCCTGCCTCCGGCCCAGGTCGTGACCCCGGAGACCCCAGGATCGAGTCCCACGTCGGGCTCCCTGCATGGAACCTGCTTCTCTTCTGCCTGTGTCTGTGTCTGTGTCTCTCTCTCTAATAAATAAATAAAATCTTAAAAAATAAAAATAAAAATAAAGAGCGGTCCGGGTGGCTCAGCGGTTTAGCACCGCCTTCCGCCCAGGGCGTGACCCCGGGGTCAGAGGATCGAGTCCCGCGTCGGGCTCCCTGCATGGAGCCTGCTCCTCCCTTTGCCTGTGTCTCTGCTTCTCTCTCTGTCTCATGAATATATAAATCTTTAAAAAAATAAAAAATAAAGGTACGTTATTAAAATTAAATTCACCTGTTTTGAGCGCCGCTACAGAGAACTTACAGATGCGTAGGAGGAGGTTCGCATTACTTCCCTACTGGACACTGAGTTGCCCCAAATGCTCTGCATTTCGGGCGGAATAAACCAGCTGCAGTTTCCCGGGCCCGCGAATACAAAGGCTGGAGCCTGAAACTTTGTATCCTCTTCCTTGCCCTGAGTTACCCGCCGCTCATTCTTCAGAATCTAGTTTAGTGTTTTTTTTTTTAATTTATTCATCAGACACAGAGAGAGAGAAAGAGAGAGAGAGGGGGGCAGAGACCCAGGCAGAGGGAGAAGCAGGCTCCACGCAGGGAGCCCGACGCGGGACTCGATCCCAGGACCCCGGGGTCACGCCCCGGGCCGGAGGCGGGTGCCGGGCCGCTGAGCCCCCCGGGCGCCCCACAGAGCTCAGTGTTTCACCATCCCTTTCTCCAAGGGCCCCCACGACCTCACGGGGACCAAGACTGGGCTGGGGTCGCCCCCCGCTGCGCCAGGACAACCCACCCTGCTTGCGCCTCTGCAAGCGCCCGTCTCCCCGACAGTCCTGGGAGCTCCCCCCCGAAGGACTCGGTGCACCGAGCGCGGCTCCGCGGGACCAACGGGAGGGGCGGGGCAGAGCTGAGGCTCCCGCGACCGCCACGGCCCGAGGGGTGAGAGGGAACGAGGGCGGGCGGGGGGGGAGTCCTGCGGGAGCCGGCGGCCAGGCCCGGAGAGGGGCGGGAGCAGCCGGCGGGACTCACCAGCCCCTTGTCCAGGTCGGCGTCCGGCCGTCGGGTCGCCGGAGGCGAGTACTCGGCGTAGCGCAGACTCTCGCCGGCAGCGGCGACACCACCGCGGGCAGCCATGGCGACGGGACGCCGCGCGGCGGAAGGGGCGGGGCAGGGGGCGGGGCACGGGCGGGGCCCGGCGCGCCGCGACGTCGCCTACGAGCCGGCCGCAGGGACATACTTGGTAGGGCGGCGCTGGATCCGCGGACGCCGGCCCGGCAGAGCGCGGGAGGGCGCGGGTCCCCAGCAGACCTCGACCTCGCCCGGGTCCCGGTCCGCCTTGGCCCCGCGCAGCCGAGCGCCGGACTCCGAGCTGAGGCCCCCGCGACGTGGAGGGTATTTGGTTTGTCGGAGGTTCGCAGGCCCAGAGCCATCGCGCGGGGGAGCCTGGCTCCCGCTCAGCCCTCTTCCCAGCCGAGGGCCGGGATGCAAGCCCAGAGGTCGGGTGTGGGTCTCCTCGGATGGCTTTGCAGGGAGGCTGCAGGGCCTGAAGGCCTGCGAGCCACAGCACGCCTCGGAGCATGCTTCCCGTGAAGGCTGCACTCTCCCACCCCTGAAAGCAATAGAGGTGGCCACTTGCTCATCCCTGCAGGGAGCCCGAGCAAGACTCGAACCCAGGACCCCGGGGTCTCGACCTGAGCTGAAGGCGGCGCTAAACCACTGAGCCCCCCTGGGCTCCCCAAGTAAAGCCTTTTGGAGCAAAACTTAACCCACACATGAAGCCAGTGGAGTGTTTTCCAAGCCCTGGAGCAACTTGGCAGCTCTTTTGTCCCCCCCCCCCCTTTTTTTTAAGATTTTATTTACTTATTGATGAGAGATACAGAGGAGAGAGGAGAGAGAGAGGGGCAGAGATACAGGCAGAGGGAGAAGCAGGCTGCATGCAGGGAGCCCAATGCAGGACTCTATCCTGGGTCTCTAGGGTCACGCCCTGGGCTGAAGGAGGCGCTAAACCACTGAGCCACCCGGGCTGCCCTCTTTTGCCCTTTATATCCACTGTTAAGAGACGCGAGCTGTACCGTATGTCCTGTCATTTTCTAGGCTTGTGTCGCTGAAATACTCACTTAATTCTCCAAAGCTCTCCTTAATTGTGGAAGGGGAATACCATTTGTCCAACATTTTGGCTCAGGGAGGTTGCACGGTAAAATGAAGACAACTAGGAGGGGGGGAGAAGGATATGGAAGCAGTTTGGCATTCGTTCATCCATTTATTTGTTCAGTAGGCATTTATGGAGCACCTGTTGGGTCCTATGCACTATGCTGGGCATTGGGCCTACAGTGTCAAGTAGACAAAATTACTGATTCCTGGGCAGCCCAAGTGGCTCAGTGGTTTAGCACCTGCCTTTGGCCCAGGGTGTGACCCTGGAGACCTGGGATGGAGTCCCACATCAGGCTCCCTGCATGAGGCCTGCTTATCCCTCTGGTTGTCTCTCTCTCTCTCTCTCTCTCTCTCTCTCTCTCTCTGTCTCTCATGAATAAATAAATAAAATCTTTTAAAAAATTACTGATTCCTTGCATTTCACATACTATGGGAGGGTTCTGGTGTCCCCTAGCAGCTGGCTCCTCATGGTCACAGGCGACCAGCCTAAAGCAAACAAGCAATTAGAGCAAGACCCAAGTCAGCCCCAGCTCCTTTTAGGGAAGTTGCTGCCCCTGCTCCAGAACTGGAGGGAAGTTTCCAGAGCAGAAGTTTGGAAAAGGGAATAATGGGGCAGTGGGGAGAATGGTGACTCTGTGGGGAGGTGGGCTCAGCAGGATGGTGCCTCAAGTCAAACCCCAACCTAGTGAAAGCAGGTTGCTGACTGCTTGCAAACTTCGCCTCAGTTGCACTGCGGCTCGAGCATCTGCTCCTACAGCAGTAGCCAGTTTTAAAGAAAAACCTTCCACAAAGACTATCAGTTCTTAGCTTTTGGTTCTTGGCTAAGGTCACCCTCACCCCCTAAGGAAGGATGGAAACGAGAGCAATGAAATCCTCTCTCTCGTCACACAGATCTCATCCTCATTTAGCTAAACTCACTTCTCTGGTTTCCCTGAGAGTGAAGAAGAATGCTTTTGTGAAACCCAAAAGGGAAGCCACATTAGATTTTCATCTGCCTATTTTGATTAGCTACACCATTTTAGAGACAAGTTACCTGGTGTTCAATAGGCTTTGTAAAAGAAAGAGAGTGGTAATGTGTTTCAGTAAAAGATGTTTTAAACAGGGATCCCTGGGTGGTGCAGTGGTTTAGCGCCTGCCTTTGGCCCAGGGTGCGATCCTGGAGACCCGGGATCGAGTCCCACGTCGGGCTCCCGGTGCTGGAGCCTGCTTCTCCCTCTGCCTGTGTCTCTGCATCTCTCTCTCTTTGTGTGACTATCATAAATAAATAAAAATTAAAAAAAAAAGATGTTTTAAACATCTGTTGTTTAAAAAGACTTTTGCAGGGGGATCCCTGGGTGGCGCAGCGGTTTGGCGCCTGTCTTTGGCGCAGGGCACGATCCTGGAGACCCGGGATTGAATCCCACATCAGGCTCCCGGTGCATGGAGCCTGCTTCTCCCTCTGCTTGTGTCTCTGCCTCTCTTTCTCTCTCTCTGTGTGACTATCATAAATAAATAAAAAATAAAAAAATAAAAAGACTTTTGCAATAAAAATAAAAAAATAAAGACTTTTGCCCCCCGACCCCAAAAAATGACATTTGTGTGCCTCAGTCTCCTCATCAGGAAAATGGAAGATGATAATGGAACTTCTGTGTAATAAATGAGTCGACTTAAAAAAATAAAATAAAATAAAAGAGTCGACTTTTGTAAAGCTCTTGAAATAGCACTGGATACCTTATAAGTTCTCTGAAAGTGTTAGTTACTATTTTCTATATATGACTCCTTTCACCTCTTTCCTGTATATTTTCTTATTGCTGCCCCCTGACAATGGTTGTGGTTGATCCCCAAGGGGTTGTCTTGTCTTTGAAATGATAAAATGTGACTAGACGTTATATAATGATAAAGTGTAATTGTGGGGAGAGAACAAGTTGTTTTTATGAAAACTAAATTAAATGTTTTGGAAAGGCTTAATTAAAGCAAGTATATATATATATATATATATATACACACACACACACACACATATAGTTTAAAAAGCTGTTGAATGGTGATCATAGGAATAAAATCATAATAATTGAGTGTGATTCTACATCGTTTGTTTTTAAAAATGTTCTGTTCTCCTCTATTTTAAACAAATCCAAATTAGGAATCATATAGGATAGATTATCAATGTGGAAGAAATCTGAGGCCGAGGACCCACATCCAAATAAAAGACCCTGGGAGGCCTGGATGGTTCAGCAGTTGAGCATCTGCCTTTGGCTCAGGGTGTGATCCTGGAGTCCCAGGTCCAGTCCCACATGGGGCTCCCCGCAGGGAGTCTGCTTCTCTCCCTGCCTGTGTCTCTGACTCTCTCTGTGTGTCTCTCATGAATAAATAAATAAAATCTTAAAAAAAAAAGGCCTTGACCCTACAAATATAGAGTACATAAATAGATATAGTGTGTGTATATTGTGGTATTAAAATATCATAGAGGGATCCCTGGGTGGCGCAGCGGTTTGGCGCCTGCCTTTGGCCCAGGGCGCGATCCTGGAGACTCGGGATCGAATCCCACGTCGGGCTCCCGGTGCATGGAGCCTGCTTCTCCCTCTGCCTGTGTCTCTGCCTCATTCTCTCTCTCTCTCTGTGACTATCACAAATAAATTAAAAAAATTAAAAAAAAACAAAAAAAAAAAAAACCTCTTAAAAAAAATAAAAAATAAAATAAAATAAAATATCATAGGGAGTGGGAGGAAGGGTGTTACTAGGAACAAAAAATTTAAATAACTCCATAGTAACCAGGGCTTGGCTGGCGCAGTTGGTAGAGCATTTGACTCTTGATTTCAGGGTTGTGCGTTCAAGCTTCACAGTGGGTATGGAACTTGCTTAAAAAAAAATTTTTTTTAAACACACACACGAAAAAAAAAAAAAAAAACCTTCCTTACTAAGAAACAGTGATTTGGTTTTTTGTTTTGTTTTGTTTTTTTGTTATTTTATTTTATTTTTATTTATTTATTTTTTTTTAGAAACAGTGATTTGTAAGTGATGTTTTAAAAAAAATAATATTTAGGGGCACCTGGGTGGCTCAGTTGGTTGATAGTCTGGCTCTTGGTTTTGAGTAAAGGACAGGCAGGGCTAGGTAGGGAGAGATACATAGGGGGCATTGTGATGAGGCTCATGGAAATCCCCAAAATGCTGACCAGTAAGGAAACCAGAGATAAGGGAACCAACCCGACCACCTGCCCTAGGGGTGGGTGGGGAGGCTGTCTTTTTTATACAATCACCTGTGATCAACAAAGAATAACCAGACCCTAAAAAGAAGTAAGCCATTAAAGAGATTATCACCAGTCTTTACTCAAACCAAGACATCCTAAGAATGGATAAGGCTCCCTGGTCAGTTCTAAAGAAAAGACTTGTCAATGGAGGCCCACGCTGGCAACCCTGTCCGGACCCCTCTCATTCCTGAGAGCTTTTTCTGTATCCTTGCTTAACCACTTTACTCAGTCTCCTTTGTCTGCGACATTCATTCTTTGACTCAATGAGACAAGAACCTCACTCTCCCACCTCACTTAAAGGCCGAAACCCCGGACTACTCCCACCGAAGGGTGAGTAGAAGCAGACTCTTCTTTCCTGGGAGATGACTCTCCCTTGGATAACCTCTTCTTTTAACAGCAAAACCAGGCACCTGTCGGCCAGTTAAAGGCAAATAGCACAGCCTTCTGTTTTAAGACTGAGTTGACAGGCTTCTAGAGAAAGCTTTGATCAATCCCCCTTCCTGAAAAGAAAGGAATGTTGGCCTAAGCCTACCCAATTCTGCTTTGTTCATTGGTTTTTCTTAAATGGCCTTCTCCTACCTTTGCTGGTAGTAGGGCCCTTCCAGTCTCCCAATGATCAATATGCCCTTTTAATCAGGGATTTATTCGAGAAAGAGTATTGCCTATGTAGATATAAGACTTTTCCATTTAAAAGTGTCTTTCATGAGGGGTGCCTGGGTGGCTCAGTGGTTGAGTGCCTGCCTGGATGCCCTAGGCCGTGCACAGGAAATGCCAGCTTGGTTGTATATGAGATTTCTTTAGTAAACTAATTATCGAGATGCCTGGGTGGCTTAGTGGTTGAGAGTCTACCTTTGGCTCAGGGTGTGATCCCGGAGTCCCAGTTCCACATTGGGCTCCCCATGGGGAGCCTGCTTCTTCCTCTGCCTGTGTCTCTCATGAATAAATAAATAAAATCTTAAAAAAAAAAAAAAGTGCCTTTCATGAGAACTTAGTTTAGGAAGAACAACATTTTCCTCATTTTTGCTGCCTGGTTTAAGACATATTTCTCTGTTAGGTGTAATTTAGTTTTAATCACGGCCAGGAATTAAACCCGAGTTATCGGTGAGCAGGATTACAGCGATCTCTTTCTATGATACTTTGGAAACAGCCTGATGTTTCCTGGGCATTTACTCCCCTTAGGATACTTTGGGCATTAAGGAGTGTAATTACCTCCTTACACACCCCCAGTCAATTCCTTAATTGGTGGCATTAGTGGCTGGGACTTTAATGGGTCATATGGTTGAGGCTTTCTTGTTCCAATAACAAAAATATGAAATTATGATGACGCTAAAACTTGGGGTCTGCACCCCTCAACAGGGCCATGCTTGCAGGTGGGACCATAGGTATATCGACAAAAAAAGCACCCAGGGATAAAGCAAGGAAACATAATTAAAATCGGTTTATAATTGGCCTGACTGATCGGATATTCAAGGAGCTAGGGACTGCAGGCCAATTTAACATGACCAAACAACAAGAGCTCAATTCAAGAGAGCTCCAAAGAATGAGGTCTTTAAAAGGATTCCCTGCTTATTTAAGATTCATCCTGGGAATGCACAGGAGGACCGGCAATCCAGCGCTCTGAACCTGCCCTTCCGTTACCATTAGTGACCTTGGGGATTCTCTGAGACACAAAAGAGTAGAGACCGGCCCTGGGGATCACACCCCAGGGAAGCCTCATCCATAAGCAACACACACCTCCCACTGAGAGATCCTAGCTGTTTCAGTCACATTCTTAGCCTTCTAAAAAGAATATTAAACTGTTAACCTCCCTAAGCCCTTATGATTAGGCCAGACTTTCTGGGGGGAAATCCAGAGGAGATAAGGAGGATCAAGTGATGGACAGGTAAGAGTGGCTACTCCCACCGGCCTAATCCCTCCTCAACCCAAGACGTTAGGCCACTCTTTCACCTTGGGTAGGCAAACCAGGGGACGCCTTGGTTCTTGGGAGAGAACTGATATGTAGGGATGCCTTCAGAGTCACCTCTTTATAACAGGTATGGGGTAAGGGGCTCCTACCAGGATCACAAGATGGGAAACAAACCATTCTCTGTGGGAACTTCTCTACATTGGGTACTGCAAAATTCGGTAATTTCCCCCTTGAAACTCTTGCAGTGTTTTCCGTGGTGGGTTCTTCAAGGCAATGGTAAAATAAGGTGTGACCTTTGCAGCAAGGCATGGTCTCTTCTTCAGTTCCCAAGGACTCTCCCTTGGGGTGCCTTTTAACCCACTGGAAACAATATTGATTGCAAAACTAGGAAAGGATTGATCTCCTGTAACACTGCATGGCCTCAATGGGATTATCAGTTAGATCTTCTGCATGGAACGGGGCTCTACTTCAGGACCCCCACCGAAGGGCCTCTTGCAGAATGTGTTTGCTTGAAGAGGTTGACTAGTAAACTACCTCCTGACATACTGGACAGTTATCTAAATAAGCCTCTGGATAAACCCAAGTTGCTGGAGGAAATGCAGGCTCTCCCTTGCAAGGGGGATACTGACTCTCACTCTCACTGTTCCTCCCAATAGATTCAGGTTATAGTAGCGCACATGGGGGCTTCTCCCTCATTCATTTCTCAGGTTAATGGCTATAATTGGAGCCAATTGTGGTTAGTCTGCCTCAGGACGGGGATTTTAAGGAATATTCCCAAGCAGCTGCTGAAACTCCCTATGTTTCAGGGAGGTTCCCTGTCTTCTCTGGCCTGACATGGACTGCTTAATTCCACTTGGTGGAAGAACATGGGGTTTGCTCATCTGTCCAAGTGGATGAACCAGGGACCCCTTTTCTCTGCCTTCTGGCTGCACTTTGCCTCTTCTGTCTTCTCCCCCTGTTCCTGCTTCCACACCACCGTGTGTGCCGCCTGTGTTCACTACTCACTTCGGATTTCCCCACCAGTGTCTCAGGTAAAAATTGACAATGAGGAACAAACTGATGGACTTTCAAGAGTGGATCCAGATGGACTATAATTCAGTATTTAGAGTTCGTTGGTTTAAGGTAGACATTCCTTTCAAGTTACCAGCATTAAATGTGAAACCTATTCTACCAAGGTCTACTGAAGGTCAAATAAGCTCATGTTATCTCTGTTGCAATTTGTTAGCAAAAAGATGACTTAAAATGATGTTTAATCTTGTCTGCCTCAAAGTTTTCATGGGTAATTGTTAAGATAGCTTTCTAAGTCTTTGGAAAGACTTAGAAGCTTTACATTTTGCTTGGATGGTAATTGGGATTGAAGTCATTGGACATCTAGGTCTTTTCCAAGTAGGGTAAAGTGCCAAATCATTGATTATTGGACATAGGTTTGTGCTTTTGACTTCTTATTGCAAGGAAACTAACAATATTTGGGTGTATTGGTAAACATGCTTTGTTCTTTTTTTTTAAATAAATTTATTTTTTATTGGTGTTCAATTTACCAACGTACAGAATAACACACAGTGCTCATCCCGTCAAGTACCCCCCTCAGTGCCCATCACCCATTCACCCCCACCCCCCGCCCTCCTCCCCAACATGCTTTGTTCTTAAACGGGTTCATAAAATTGCTGTCTAAAGAGTTCAGGTGTAACAGTTCACAATTGGTTACTACTTAGTTTTCACTGGAGACTAAGGTCTCTAAGAGACCAAAATCCTGCTAAATGTAGTTAAGACTGATGGGAATAAGGGAAGCAACTCTGTATGTAGAGAGGTTGGAGATATGTAAGAAAGATATAAGGAATAGGAGTGCATTTTTGTTGAAAGTAAAAGAAGGTAATTTTGTCCCAAATGAGATTGCTTGTTTGGAAAGAAATGGCTTGGGACAAAATCTGAGAGCAAAGGAAAGTTGTAGAAGGTTTGTGAAGGGAAATCTTTGGAAATAAATTTTAGGTGTGGTCAAGATGGACTAAGATTAAGAGAATGGATTTTAAAGTACAGGGGGATAAGAATGAAAGTCTGTGTTCTCTCTATTCAGCAGGTTTTCTTGAAGGGTTGGTCTGCTCTTTATAGGAAGATGTAAATGGTTGTTTTCTTTTTTGTCTGCCCAGAAAAACCCCATTTCTATGTTTTGCTTTTATCAGGTCTTTAACATCCCTAATTCTAGTTAGGCATGTGCTTGAAACCTTTCTAAAGTTTTAACAAACTTCCCAAAAAATAAGGTGTAAATGAAGTCTCTGACTCATTAGGCCTTTTTATTTAGTATGTTAAGTTACTCTGGAAGCACTATTTTTTTTTAAATTTTTTTTAACTTTTATTTATTTGTGATAGTCACAGAGAGAGAGAGAGAATGAGGCAGAGACACAGGCAGAGGGAGAAGCAGGCTCCATGCACCGGGAGCCCGACATGGGACTCGATCCAGGGTCTCCAGGATCGCGCCCTGGGTCAAAGGCAGGCGCCAAACCGCTGCGCCACCCAGGGATCCCTGGAAGCACTATTAAACAACGGATAGGCCTTAGGTTACATTTGGGTAAATGCTATAACTATTCTAGAGATGATATGCAATTCATAAAGTTTTAATATGTTTTAATGAAAGGTCATCACTTGATATTTTGATTATTGAAATATTTCTTTTAAGATTTTATTTATTTATTCATGAGAGACACAGAGAGAGGCAGAGACATAGGCAGAAGGAGAAGCAGGCTCCATGCAGGGAGCCCAATGTGGGACTTGATCCGGATCCCGGGTCTCCAGGATCACTCCCTGGGCCGAAGGCAGTGCTAAACTATGCTGAGCCACCCGGGCTGCCCTGATTATTGAAGTATTATGTGTCACAGAAATAACTGAGTTTCCTTGTCAGTTGCATCATTAATGAACTCTCATATCAGATCATTAACCATGTCCATTTCTAAGTTTTTGTCATTTCTTATGGTTCTTATTATCTTCCAAAATGAGTTTCATCTTCAAGGAGGTTCATATAAAGGATTTTTAGGACAAATACAGGTATTCAATATCTTTAAGATCAAAACTGAAATGGGTAAGAATTTCCAGAACTAATTAAAGCTGCTTTCAAACTAAATAAGAAATGGTAATATGGGACTAAGTGAATTGGGAAAAATGATTATAGTTTTTTTGTGACTCTTGTTTGAAACATGCTGGTTCTCTTATATTTGCTCTCCCAGATTAAGGAAACTTTCTCTTAAGTTATCTATGACTTTTGGAAATGTGATAAAGTATTCATTTGTGAACAAATTGTAGCATTTAACTTTTCTCTCTACCCAAACTCTCTGAAATTTGAAAGTTCTCAATAAGTATTCTTTCTTCCATGGCAATCATAATCATTTGCATAAATTCATTAAAAATCTGTTCTCCTTGTAACAGGACACCATTGGAAATATTGGTTATTTTACCAAGGCTTTGACTGGAATGGCAGATTTGAGAGACATGCATAGACTCAGATATGACCAAACAGCTTTAAGGAACTAAGGTTGACTTTATGAAACATGAAGCCATAATTATGATCAATTAAATAAGATCAAGATATCCACCGATCTTATCTAAGGGATGTGATCATAATTTTGGATCTAATGCTTGTTTTATGTTTATCCTTTTGCATGTACCATTTGCTCTCCATCATGACCTGCGGAGCCATACCATAGACCTCTGGACCAGCCTGTGGATAGATTCTAACCGCTGCACAGCCTGCCGACCCATTTCAGCAGGAAGCCGCCAGAGTGATCATCTCCCATTCCCTGACAGCAATTAGGGTAAATATTTTAGGGGGAGGAATGAGTAAAGGACAGGCGAGGCTAGGTAGAGAGAGATAGATAGGGGGCATTGTGATGAGGCTCATGGAAATCCCCAAAATGCTGACATGTAAGGAAACCAGAGATAAGGGAACCAACCAGACCACCTGCCCTAGGGGTGGGTGGGGAGGCTGTCTTTTTTATACAGTCACCTGTGATCAACAAAGAATAACCAGATCCTAAACAGAAGTAAGCCATTAAAGAGGTTATCACCAGTCCTTACTCAAACCAAGACATCCTAAGAATGATAAGGCTCCCTGGTCAGTTCTAAAGAAAAGACTTGTCAATGGAGGCCCACATTGGCAACCCTGTCCGGACCCCTCTCATTCCTGAAAGCTTTTTCTGTATCCTTGCTTAATAAACTTCTACCACTTTACTCAGTCTCCTTTGTCCGCAACATTCATTCTTTGACTCAATGAGACAAGAACCTCACTCTCCCACTTCAGTTTCAGCTCAGGTCATGAGATCAGTCATGGAAGTGACATCCCCTCCATGACTCAGTGCTGGAGTCTGCTTCAGATACTTTCTCCCCTCCCCTTTTCCATTGCAACGCTCTCTCTCTCTCTCAAATAAATACATAAATAAAAATCTTTAAAAAATAATGTTTAAAGATAAAATAAAATAAAAAATACTGTTTATCCTCCATTTAATTAGGTTTTCAGTTAACCCACAAGTCACTATTCTGGTCTGATCAGAAAACAGGACTCTCGTGGGTGGCAAGTGCAGTGGGCATAAAAGGATGAGTCTGAAAAGGAGTCCAAGAAGATAGCATTCAAGCTGACTGTAAGATTGAGGCAGGCTTGGGGGAACAAGGTATGAGAAAGCATTGCATATGAAGAGTATTACAAGTAATTCTGTTTTGCTAAAGCTTAAAGTATAGAGAAGAGAATATAGATAGATGAGAGTGGACAGATAACCAGACAAGGGCCGGATATTAAACAGCTTTACTTAATAAGAAAAGGCATTTGGAATTGGTAAATGCCTTATAGGTAAAGCCAAGATATCAAAAAAATATTGAAGGTGGCAGTGACATGATCAAATCTACATGCTAAGAAGATCATTCTGGTAGTAATGTGGAATTGATGGGCCAAAACTAAAGAAGGAAAATCAGCAAGAAAGTTATTTCAATAGTCTGAGTACTAAACCTTGGGTGCCAGACTAGGACGGTGGCAGGGACATGGCAAGGAGGGTGATAGTGAAGGTTTCCTTCCAAGGAAGGAAGGTTTCCTTCCCATAGTCAATCCTTCTTGGCCCCCACCCAACAAGGACCCAAGAACTGTCTCTGCCTCCTACTCTCAGGAAGAGTCCTGATTAACCTAAGCCAACCAAGGTATCCCATTATTCTAACTGTTTAGCATACATAGCCCTTCTTGGACATAGGGGTTATAGAAAATGTTTGCTGGGGAAGGAGCTTTTTCTCTACTCAGTTGGACATGAACAGAGAAGCATGAAGCCCTTATTGTGGTTGGCAATCATTTGACAGCCTTGAGCTAGGGTGACCATTTAACTTATCTCAAACTAGATCACAGTTGAATGCAATTCAGTGTTATAAATAATTTATGTTAACTTTAGGATGAAGCAAACACCATTGAAAGCCACAATGAGATTACAAAGAAACTGAGTTTTTATAATAATGATAATAATGTTATTATTATTTTTAAAGATTTTATTTATTTATTCATGAGAGACACAGAGAGAGGCCAAGACACAGTCAGAGGGAGAAGCAGGTTCCCCGCAGAGACCCCGATGTGGGACTCGATCCCAGGACCACGGGATCACACCCTGAGCCAAAGGCAGATAGACGCTCAACCACTGAGCCATCGAGGCATCCCAGTAATATTAACTCCTATATCAACCTTCACTTAAAGTCAAACTTATCTCTGAACTTCTTAGTTATGAAGTAAAAATTGTTTGTTTTGATTTCTCTTTAAGGATTTAAAAAGAATAAAGATGGTATAATGAACTCTCATATTCCAAAAATCCGGATTCAACAATTGTCAACATTCTGCCACAATTCTTCATCTATTTTCCTTTTTTGATGAAATATTTTAAAGCAATCAAGATATCATGTCATTTCACTCAGATTATTTTAGCATATATTTCAGTATGGGCATTTTCTAAAATCACACCATTGTGAACCCAACAAAAATTATCGATAACCTTTGTGTTGTCAGGGAGGAAGATTATCCTCTGCCTTTCAAGGTCCTTCTAGCTGGACTTAGAATCAAATTGATATGAGACAGATTAACAGGAGAAAATCAAATTTAATAGATGTGCATAGGGGAAGTCCACACAGACATAAAATTCCAAAGACAGTGAGGCAACAGGAAGCTTATAGGAGCTAATGAGAGAAGTAGAGTCTGAGGATACAAGGGGGAGGAAAGCCATTAGTATCAAGTTGAAAGGAGACGTTTTGAAGCACAAAGGTTACCCCATTATGCAGGTAAGGTTCTTAGGCAAAGGGGAGTCTCAGGTTAATAGCTCTCTTCCAGTTACAGGCTCTCCTTTCCAATGTAAATTTAGGCAATTGAGGACCAGGGAGAGGACTTATCCTGCATTTGCTGGGTTTTGATTACTTGATTACTTTTTTTTTTTAATTTTTATTTATTTATGATAGTCACAGAGAGAGAGAGAGAGAGAGGCAGAGACACAGGCAGAGGGAGAAGCAGGCTCCATGCACCGGGAGCCCGACATGGGATTCGATCCCGGGTCTCCAGGATCGCGCCCTGGGCCAAAGGCAGGCGCCAAACTGCTGCGCCACCCAGGGATCCCTACTTGATTACTTTTAACTCAAAATAATGTTTATGTCAAAGTGGCCTGTCTTGGGTCACCCTGCGCTTGTCCCCTACAGTGTCAATGTCACCTAATATCCAGTTCTTACCCAAATTCCCCTGATGGTTACAAAAAACCTTTTTTTCGCTTTTTAAAATTTAAATTTAATTAATTAATATATAATGTATTAATTTCAGAGGAAGAGTTCAGTGATTCATTAGTCTTATATAACACCCAGTGCTCATTACATCACGTGCCCTCATTAATGCCCATCACCCAGTTACCCCATCTCTGCCCCCCTCCCCTCCAGTAACCCTCAGTTTGTTTCCTATGATTAAGAATCTCTTATGGTTAAAAAAAAAAAAAAAAATCTCTTATGGTTTGTTTCCTCTCTGATATGGTTTTGTTTACAAAAAACTTTTTAAATAGTTGGTTTGTTCACGTTGGAATCCAAACAAGGTCCACACACACACATGTAGGAGCTGATGTTTAAGTCTTATTAGTCTCATTTAATCACAAAAATCCCTTTCCCTACATTTTTTTCATGCCATTGACTTGTTGAAGAGACTGTCATTCTATTTTTAAACCAAGTTCTAGTGGGATTTTCTGTATTTGCAACCAAAGTGGTTTTACTAGTCCGAGGAGAAATCTAAGAGGTGAAGAGATAGTGTCAAGAAGACAAGGGATTGAGCAGATAGAAGGGATGAGGAAAAGGTAAGAATCCAAGGTGATTTTTAGGTTTCTGCCACTGGCAACTATAGAACTAGGAAAAAATACAAAGAACAAAAGAGAGGGAGAGAGAGAGAGAGAGAGAGAGAGAGAGAGAGAGATTAGACTCTGTGCACACCAAAGATGTAATTTTGGAATCTAGGTGAGGTTTGGTTGGGAGAGGCCCGGAGCCGACAACCAAGAAAGGATTCTTGAGACATTTTTAGTGCAAAATGGTGGTTTTATTAAAACATAGGGAGAGGACCCATGGGCAGGAAGAGCTCCTGCCCTGGGCTTGTGAGGAGTGGCTGATTATATACTTAGGAGTTGGGGGAGGTAGGAAAAGGCAGGTGTTCAAAATGATTTATGTATGCTAAACAGGACCTACAAGATATTTGAGGCCTCGCCATTGTCAAAGTAAGGTTGTTTTTCCCTCTAGTAAAGCATTAACATTAAGATAATAGGGAGTTTCCTTCCGGAAATTAGGTTATTGATAAGAATGCTTTATTCTTGTAAATCACCAAGGCGTTTGTTTTGTAAACTGAGGGAGACTTAGGTCTGTAAGACAATGATCTCTAAAAATTAACTATTAGCTTTTCCTTTCCCTTAGCTTTAGGGCAGTTGGGAGTGCCTGAGGAATGCCACCCATATCCCACCTGGGAGGGGGAGTCATTTGTGGGGCGTCAGCTTGTGGTCTGTTCTCAGCAAGACCTCTGTTCCCTCATCACCCAGACTCAAGAAGTGGATGGGAAAAAGGGCGGGGGTGGGAGGATGGGGTGGGGTGGGTGAAAGGAGCTACAAATAAGAAGCCAGAAAAGTAAAAGAGGTAGAAGTCAGGAGATAGTGGGTCATGGAAAACAAGGAAATTTCAAAAAGGATGAAATAGTGAAAAATTCCAGATACCTGCAGATAAACCAAGTAAAATGAGGATAAAATGTTCCCGTTGAATTTGACAGGTAGGTATGACATAGGTAAGCCAGGTCCGAGCCCCCAAAGGGGTCCTGCAGGACCAGCCAAGAGGGTTCTCGGCTTCATGCAGGATAAAAATCAAAATGAACCAGAGGGAAGTGAGAGCGGAGTTTACTGAAGATTCAGAGAAAGTGCAGATTGAGGCAGAGTGTCTGAAAGACTCTGAAAGGAGAGTGAGTCTCTCCTTTGCTTGTGGTCTGGTGTAGATGTCCTCTCTGGCACCCAGGAACTGGTTTAAACAAAGACAAGTGTCCAGGTACCCTCCATAAGTCATTTATACCCTCAAGCGAGGGGGTCTGTCTTGGTGTCAAGGTGTCTGGAGTCAGTGGTCTGGAAAACATATATGATGATCCCACAAGTCACTCCTTAGATGTTATCTTACTGTGCTGGAAGATTCCAAAGAAGTCATTAACTCCCTGACTCTTACAAAGAAAACATATTATAAAATATGTGTAGGAAAAAAAAAATATGTGTAGGGCAGGATGCAGGTCCTAGCAAAAATAGAAGCAGGAAATGGAACAAAAAAGCAATTCTTCATAGAGTCCTTTTAGTTTCTCTAACTCAGGTAGTTTCATCCATACTGAGAGAAGTGGTCACCACCCAAACACACATTCTATAATATTCTAAAAAAATTATTCTTTTAAAAAAGTATAAGGGGAACAACCTGGAATCCTGTTCCCTTGTGCATTGATATCAGGTAGTTTACATAGAACAAACAGAAGGAAAAATTAGCTCATTTGGATTTTACCATCTATCAGATGATTCGTTTTTTTTTTTTTTTTAATTTTTATTTATTTATGATAGTCACAGAGAGAGAAAGAGAGAGAGGCAGAGACATAGGCAGAGGGAGAAGCAGGCTCCATGCACCGGGAGCCCGATGTGGGATTCGATCCTGGGTCTCCAGGATCGTGCCCTGGGCCAAAGGCAGGCGCCAAACCGCTGCGCCACCCAGGGATCCCTGATTCGTTTTTTTTAAATGAATGTTTGTCATTCCATGATTGCTTGGATAATTGCTAAAATGTTCATCCCTTGGAACTTAAGTAGGAAGACAGTGAAACATTCTGCATTCTTCCCCTTCGTAATAATATTCACTGAACTACCTACAGCAAAGACATACAGCTAAGGAGTAGTTTCAGAACTGTATTTCTAATCCTACAGGAGATTTTTAAAGACAAAGAAATAAACCTAAAGGAATTCACTAGGGGATAAGCCAAACAAAAATGCATTTTCATTTTTTAACTTCAACATGCATTTTCAGTTGACTGACTGCCAATAGCTGGAAAGCTAGTTTCGGCCTCTGTCAGAGGCAGTAAAATAAGTGCCCTTCATGGAGGTGTCCACTCATGGAAAATGGGTATCTACATCGTGTAGGTTTGTCTAATGGTCACCCAGAGCAGCATCTGCTGTTCAGGTGCCAGCTAGAGATAATCCCATGAAAGCAAAGCTGGCACCAGTACACATATGTTATTTTCTGGAGCCAATTTACATTTTGTGCTTTTGTCTATCTGAGCCAGAACAGCATAAACAATGCCAAACCCGGTTTTCTGATTATTTTCAGGCTGATTGAATCTGGCACATGACATGGTTTTATCTAATTAACCCACATGTGGTACAAAACAAAACAAATTTAAAATGGAAAGCTCTTTCTGCCTTTATTGAAAGACTGAGGTGAATATATAATTATTTTGTCCTTGTCTCTCAGCCAGATTTATAGTTGAGAGAGGAGGTCTTTTCTCCCGGATAGCAAAACAAGTTCTTTGTATTACCTGCCTATTATAATTAAAATGTATTATGTTTTACATTTTCCCAAATCTAGCTCTTCCCTTTTCTCTCTCCGTTCCAAAGAAAAGAAGTGTGTAGAAGATGTGTTCCTAATTGTGGCATAATAAGAAATATAGTTGATCTTTGTCCCTGGTGACTGGCACTAATCTCCTAAAAACCTCTGAATTTCTTGAGTAATAGGAGTGTCTTATTATTCATAAGGAACTTCTTTAGAGCAGCCTGAGTTTGTTTATGCTAATGAGTGGCTTAGGGTGGAGTCCCTAGATAGCTTCAGGATGGGGCCAGTCACAAAAACCAAGTAATTAGAAAGTCCTCACTTTCAACTCCACCCACCATCTCTGGGAAGGAGAAAGAGGCTGGGGGGATACATAGTAAACTCTATAAAAACTCTTGAACTAGGAGATTTGATGAGCTTCTGGGTTGGTGAACTTGGAAGAGTGCACCCCAAGTCTAAGGGGATAGGAACTCCTGCTCTTGGCACTCTTTTGGATTCCATCCTATTTTATCTGGCTGTTCATCTGTATCCTCTATAATATCCTCTATAGCAAACTGGCAAACGAAAAGTAAATGAATGTTTCTCTGAGTTCTGTGAGTTGTTCTAGTAAATTAATCAAACCCAAAGAGGCAGCCCTGGAAACCCCCAATTTCTAGCCAGTCAGTCAGAAGCATGGGTAACAACCTGGACTTGCAATCAGCACCTGGAGTGTGAGACTGAGGTTGCAGTCCTGTGGGTCTGAGCCCTTAGCCTCTGAGATCTAATGCTATCTCCAGGTAGAGTCAGAACTGAATTATAAGACACCCTCTAGTATCGCAGAATGGCCTCGTGTGGGGAATACCCCCACCCCCTGCCCTGGCCCCCAGCCCACATTTGGTGACCAGGAGTAGCTGAAGTGTTTAGTGTGAGTAGTAAAGGAGGAACACAGGTATGCTTTTTTTTTCCTTTATACTCATAAACACATGGATTGTTTGTAAAAAAAACAAACAAACAAACAAACAAACTCAAAATTGGATGAGTCTATCTTTTTGAAAAAGAATGTTAGGCAAAGTAAAAGATCAGCTATCAATTTAGGGTTGTAATTCTTTCATACTTATTATATTATAAAATGGTAGTCTGAAACCCAGCATCATATTCCTCATTTAGAAGTGCTTCAGAACATCTAACACAGCAGTGAGTACTGTGGTACTCAGTCAAATGCTGTTTCATGTTGATGGCAGCAATAAAGTTGTTAGAATAGGAAGTGGTATATAACCACCATTTTTTAAAAGGATTTTTATTTATTTATTCATGAAAGACACACACAGAGAGAGAGAGAGAGAGAGAGAGGCAGAGACACAGGCAGAGGGAGAAGCAGGCTCCATGCAGGGAGCCCAACGTGGGACTTGATCTTGGGACTCCAGGATCACGCCCTGGGCCAAAGGCAAGTGCTAAACCGCTGAGCCACCCAGGGATCCATCCCCAAACCACCATTTTTTAAAGATTTTATCTATTTGAGAGAGAGAAAGAGAGCGTGCACACACAAGCAGAGGGAAGGGCAGAGGGACAGGAAGACTTTTTGCTGAATGAGGAGCTTTACTTGGGGCTCAATCCTAGGACTCTGACATCATGATCTTCGCCAAAATCACATGCTTAACTGACTGAGCCACCCAGGTGTCCCCATAACCACCATCTTTTAAGAGAGAAGAACTTTTTCTAAAATGATGCTAAAAAAGTAAAATACACTTAAACATAAATCCTTTAGAGTGGAGCAGAGCATAGCCCAGGCATAACTTGGCTGGCATGGCCCCCATGGATGGTATGTTCTGGATTTAGTGTAAAATGGGGTCACAGGTGGTGGGAATTCAACTGGCACAACTCCTATATGCTATGGGGTCAAGGCTGAGGTGATGACCTGCAAGTCAAGTGGTAGGCTCACAGGTAAAGCAGTCTGTTATATATAAGGTGATTAAGCAAATAAGTAAATGTCTTGAAGAGGAATTGGTTATTAACTTTTGAAGGTTCAGATATGAAAAAGGGAAGATTAGAAAAATCTGTGGTATTCAGTTAGAATCAGTGTAAATTCAGTTTTTTATTTATATCCTAGTTCATCTATATATGTTTTCTAGTGCTGCTATAAAATTACCACAAATTTAGTGGCTTAAAACAGTACTCATTTATTAGCCCACATTCTGTAAGTCAGAAATCCAAGGGGACTCAGTTGGATTCTATGTTCAAGGTCTCACAAAACCAAAATCAAGGTGTTGGTCAGGCAAGGCTTTTACCTGGAGGCTCTGGGAAAGAATCTGTTTTAGTCGGGTTGTTGACAGAGTTCTGTTTCTTGCGGTTGTAGGACTGAGGTCCCAGTTTCCTTCTGGCTGTCAGACAGGGCCATCCTCAGCAACTTGAGACTACCTGCATCCTTCAACATAGTGTCCCTTTATCTTCAAGCCAGCAACAGCATGTCAAACTTTATTGTGCTTGACATCTCTGACTTCCCTTCTGCTTCTAGATGGAAAAAAGTCTCTGCTTTTATTTATTTTTTATTTTTATTTATTTATTTATTTCTAAAGTCTCTGCTTTTATTTTTTATTTTTTTAAATTTTTATTTATTTATGATAGTCACACAGAGAGAGAGAGAGAGAGAGAGAGAGAGGCAGAGACATAGGCAGAGGGAGAAGCAGGCTCTATGCACAGGGAGCCCGATGTGGGATTCGATCCCAGGTCTCCAGGATCACACCCTGGGCCAAAGGCAGGTGCTAAACCGCTGCGCCACCCAGGGATCCCTAAAGTCTCTGCTTTTAAAGGACTCACCTGAATAGGCAAAGCTTACCTACCTGAACCATCTTATTTCAAGGTCAAATGATTCAGAACTTTAATTATATCTGCAAAAATCTCTTCACAGCTGTACTCATGTTAGTGTTTGAGTGAATAAATGATAGACAAGATTCTTAGGGAAGCAATCTTTAGAATTCTTTTTCTCATACTATCAATGGATTAGTACATACTTATATGGAAAGATTTGGAAATATTTGCATGTGTGGGTGTGTATATTGAATACATATCTTTGGAAAGAGCCTAGAAATAATGATACGCCAGCAAAAATGAGTACACCTTGTACTCAAATGGTTTCTAAATACCATTCCCCACTAAATGGAAATAGGGTTTCTTGGATAATTCTATGGTTGAAGCAGGGAAAGTACAAAAGGCTCTGTTGTAACAGAAAGTAAGGAGTGCTCAAAAATGATAGGCCATGTGCAAAGGATCAGGGGCCAGCATGAAGGAATTCTCAATGGCCAAATGTGACCATCTAAATAATGATACTGAAGGATTTTAACCTACTGAATAAAATAGATTTCCAAGAGTCCTTATTTGTCTAAATGGATACACAAGGAAAAAGGGAAAGCTGAATGTCATCTAATAATGTTGAAGAGATGATGGAATTAGAAATTACTGTCTTGCAATCACAAATGATTCAGGCAAAAATATCAGTGGATGCTAAAATCACTGTGTAAAAGTCTGATAAGGAATGGGTTATTTACAAAGCCTGAGTATCTTCCCACAAATCACATACTAAATGCTTATTGATTATTCATTAACTATACAGTGAAATCTAGTATGTACTATCTTCACCAAGTGATAATACTATGACCAGTAATGGGACAAACTGCCATTTGAATGTTTCCCAATATGATGTGCTGAGAAAAACAGACTATCTCTGTGGTGGTATTTCTGCTGAAATGCATAGCTTTATTTAAATCTTGAGGAAACACCAGACAAACCTTTGCAAAGAATACTGCAGAATTACTAGGCTACACTCCTCAAAAAATGCCAAGGTCACCTAGAGACAAGGAAAAATTGGGAACAGTTCCAGCTTGAAAGAGATCAGAGGCATGACAACTAAATGGTTCTAGACTGGATCCTGGATCAAGAATAAAGGGAGAGGGACGCCTGGGTGGTTCAGCGGTTTGGCGCCTGCCTTTGGCTCAGGGCGTGATCCTGGGGTCCTGGGATCAAGTCCCATAGCGCGCTCCCTAAGGGGGCCTGCTTCTCCCTCTGCCTGTCCTCTCTGTGTGTCTCTCATGAATAAATAAATAAAATCTTAAAAAAAAAAAAAGAATAAAGGGGAAAAGGGAAGAAGTTTGCTCTTTGTTTTGTTATGAAGGATTTTTTGAGACAAGTGGCAAAATTTGAATGGAACCTGTGGCCTAGATGGCAGTATGTATTGATGTTAATTTCTTGATTTTTATGTGTATACTATGGTTATGTAGAAGAGCGTCTCCATTTTTGGGACATGCACACCATAGTATTTAGGAGTTATAGGGCTGTGTATCTATAACTTACACTCAAATGTTTCAGCAAACAAAGTTTAGAAAATCCTGTATTGGGATGCCTGGGTGGCTCAGCAGTCGAGCGTCTGCCTTAAGCCCAGGGAGTGATCCTGGAGTCCAGGGATCAAGTCCCACGTTGGGCTTCCTGCCTGTAGCCTGCTTCTCCCTCTGTCTGTATCTCTGCCTCTCTGTGTGTGTGTCTCTCATGAATAAATAAGTAAAATCTTTTTGAAAGAAAGAAAAAGAAAGAAAGAAAGAAAGAAAGAAAGAAAGAAAGAAAGAAAGAAAGAAAAAAAGCCCTGTAGAAAGTTGAATTGTGTCCCCCAAAGAGATAAAGTTTGAAGATCTAACCCTATCCCTGTGAATATGTCCTCATTTGGAAATGGGATTTTTGTAGATGGAATCACTCTAAGATGAGGGCATACTGGACTAGGGTAGACACTAAATACAGTGACTGTTGACCTTATAAGGAGAGAGATATTTGGAGGCATGGGGACACAAAGAAGAAGGCCGTGGCAGAGGCAAATGATGGAGTGATGCAGCTATGAGTCAAGGATTTCCAATAAACAACAGAAGCTAGGAGATGAACATGGAAGAGATTCTCCCTCAGGGCCTCCAGAAGGAACCAACTCTGTTGACACCTTGATTTCGAGCTTCCAGCCTCCAGAACTCTAAGTGAATAACTTTCTGTTGCTTCAAGTCACCCGGTTTGTGGTACTTTGCTATGACAGCCCTAGGAAACTAAGACAAATCAAATCACTTGCTCGCTATTAACACCAGCATCTTAGGCATATGATTTTCTGAACTTGAGTATTTTAAAAGAGCAGCTGAGAGAACAATACAGTAATGTATTTCTATGTACACATAAAAAATTTTTGTTATTTTTCTACGCACACATCTTTCATCCACATACCTATGGGACTCTTGCATATGATGTCACTGTGTCTGCTGTGATCAGAATATGTGTGTTAGGGTTGAAATCCTAACCCCAAAGGTGATGATATTATCAGGTAGGGCCTGATAAGGCAGTTAGGTCATGTAGGTGGAACTGTCATGAATGGGATTAGTCCTTTTATAAAAGAGATAGGCAGAGCTTCCTTAGCTCCATTTGCCATGTGAGGATACAAAACAAGAATTCTATTACCCAGAAGAGGGCTGTCACTTGACCATGCTGGTACCCTGATCTTGGACTTCCAGATTCTAGAACTGTGAGCAATAAATTTCTGTTTACAAGCCACCCAGTCTATGGTGTTTTGTTACAGCAGCGCAAATGGACTATGACACTATCTTTTAATTTTCATTTCCTTCCTGCATAGTGTCCCCTTTAAGATGGCCAATACGATAAAGCAGACTGAAGTAGTGGAGAGAGCAGCAGAGAATTAGATGAATTAGATCTGAAGCCTGCTTTTGGAACTGACACCACACAGGTAAAAATGCCTAACGATGTCTGACACACAGTAGTATACACCCAGTAAATATGTATGTAAATGTGTGTGTGTGTGTGAGAGAGAGAGAGAGAGAGAGAGAATTGCTATGCAATAATTCTAAGGAGCTTGCTTTAAATTTAAGGTGGAGGAACTGACATTCTTCACAGGTTATGTCAGGATAAATAATGAGACAATAAATGTAAAATTTCTTTTTAACCTCTAAACCCTCCTGCAGAGAACATTTACATCATCTGTAAAAATGTTACCATCACACTAATGCACGCTCACAATACTATTTGCAGTTCCAGATTATTGGGTTTGCCATGCCACTTAACCATGTTAAGTGGTTAAATAATAACCTGGAAAAAAAAAAAAAAAAAAAAAAACCTTGATAATTTCCAGTGTGGAATGATCACATTTGGGCCTGAAATCATATAAAAGCAAATGAGTAGGAGAGGTTTTACGGAGAGGGAAACAGGTTCAGAGGATCATGTAATTCCCTCAAGGTCATGGCTTTAAGAAGAAGAGACAACATGGGTAACTTTCTTATTTAAAATTCCTAAAATGCTGCTGTCAGTCATCTCTTTAGAACACAGCTTAGCCAGAAGTAAACATCTGCTTTGAAGCACAGAGTGTTGATGGTACCTGAGAAACTAATCCACCTATTACTATTTATAACAGAATACATTTGATTGCTTCATTTATTTTCCCAGTGGGTGGAAAATTCCTCTTGGCATTCCATAGCCCAGAAGCATGTTTTCATGTTTTTTTTTTTTTTTCTTAAATTAAATACACCCTACAAGGAAATAACGGTATGATGATCCAAGGCCGTTTGCAACAGAAAAAGTATTGTGGACAAACACAACCAGGAAATTGTGGGGTTTTTTTGTTTGTTTGTTTGGGTCTTATCTTTGTTTTTGTGGCAGATTCTATGTGAATTTGTGAGGTTTTGAGACGAAAGTCTATTGGATTGTTTGAACCCACACTGAATAGCAAAGAATCTCTAATACTGACAGTACAAACTGTGCTACTCTCTTCCCATTTTACTTGTTCTTCCTACTTTATGGCTGTGAAAATGTATTGAACGCAAAAGGGACTGAAGGTGATGTGGGCTTGCCCTTCCAAATACTTTTATTTTTCTCAACCCTGTGAAAAAACAAAACTCAGTCTCATTGAGGTGATGTTCCCCGACTCCGGCCCTGAGAACAGTATGACCTTTTCAGGGTTGGCTGCATGGGGTCCACGTAGAACCATACTCTGACAACAGACTTACCAGATAGGAGTTCAGAAGGAGTTTTGAAAGCACTGTCAAACCGTTAAGAAATTTCTTACAACAATAACCAATTTTTATATCCTTACTTTTTCCTCATTCTCCTAAAAAGTGTCAGGTATTACATTCCTTGCCACAGCCTATGTTTTAGTACATTCTGTGTACATATTTCGTTATCCTATCCAGCTACTGCTGCTGCTCTATACTATACAACATCTACTCCATCACAAACTACAAAAAAACCCAAATTGTTGTTCTGCTGGCAGCCAGCATTTGGTCTAGGCCTAATGTTCTGAGAAATGACCTACGAGAAGCGATGTAAAATATAAGTTCAAGATTTCTCCCTACACTTTGTCTATTTTTCAGCCTTCTAAGCTGTCATTTTGTTATGGTTTAGTAACTTCTCTCTAATGTTTGTCTGGACAAAAAGGAAGCTAAGAGCTGCTCCTAAAAGAGCTGATAATGGTGACTTATTAACTGTAGTTCTTCATCTACGGGGCTGATTCTCAACCTCAGCTGTACATTGGAATCCCTGGCAAGCCTGTAAAATTCCCAGTGTCCACGCTGTACCCCAGACCAATGAAATCAGAATTCTGGGGGTGGAACCTCCGTAATTCTAACGCTGCCCAAGTGATTCCAAAGGTAGCTAACATTGAGGACCGCTGAGCTAGTCAATCAATAGATTTTCCACCTTGTCTGTGACTGTGTTCCCAATTGGACTTGAGTTTTTGGAGGTTCAGATGTGTCTGAACCTCTGTTCTTATACTCTCAGTGCTGACCCCGGACCAACCAGAACATTGGCCTGGCTGACCAATGTCCACCCTGAATACCTCTGCATTCTTTTTTTTTTTAAATAAATTTAATTTTTATTCGTGTTCAATTTGCCAACATAAAGAATAACATACCTCTGCATTATTACTAACTGACCAGCGTGCACCTGGAATAAGCAGGGAGAGAATTCTAGTTCTCCTTCAATATTGTTGCTTCCCTTCTTCTGTAGTGATAAAATTGCTTCTATAATTTAAAGATAGGGAAAAGGACACCCAAGTTCTCTTTTCTGTTTAAACTCCCTTTCTGGGATCCCTGGGTGGCGCAGAGGTTTGGCGCCTGCCTTTGGCCCAGGGTGTGATCCTGGAGACCCAGGATCGAATCCCACGTCGGGCTCCCGGTGCATGGAGCCTGCTTCTCCCTCTGCCTGTGTCTCTGCCTCTCTCTCTCTCTCTCTGACTATCATAAACAAAAAAACAAAACTCCCTTTCTAGGTCATCTCATCCAACCACCTGGGTTTTTATACACTCTATAAGCCAGTGAATTCCAAATTTATGTCTTCAGTTTGGGCATCTTCCTTGAACCCACACTTCTTCTTTAACAACTTACTCTACTTGGATGTCTAGTAGGCTCTTAAAACTCAACATGTCCAAAAGTGAGCTCATGACAATACCCTTCCAAACCACCAATACCAGAAACATCTCCCTCACAGCCTTGATGGCAACTCCATCTTCCAGCAGCTGGAGCTGAAAACCTTCAGATCATCCCTGACTCTCTACAAGTCACATCCAATCTGTTTCTGTTCATCTTACACTAAAATTCCTGTTCATTATACTTTAAAAATATATCAAGAATCTGGGCATTTCTCACCACCTCTACTGTGTGTGTGTGCGTGTGCGTGCATGTGCAAGTGTCTGTATGTGGTTCAAGGCATCATCATTTCTCATCTGGATCATTGCAACTGCCTCTCAACTTGCCTCCCTGCTTCTACTCTTGCTTTCTTTCAGTCTATTCTCAAAACATCAGCCACAGCGATCTTGTTAAAACATGTTACATCACATTACTCCCCTGCACCAAATCCTCCAAATGCTTCCCATTTCACGGGAGTAAAAGCCAAAAGCTTTACTATGACTTAAAGGACCCTGTATGGCCTGGCTCTGAGTTATGCTTCTGTCCTTATTTCCTACTACTCTCTCCTTCTGCTCACATCCACGTTTTTGTTGTTTATCCAACACAGACATTTTCTTACCTCAGGGCATTTGACTCTATTCCAATTGCTCAAGGCTGAAATTCAGCTGGGTTTCAACATGAGGCCCTAGGGGATGTTTATGACTTGCATTAGTTTTTATTGGTTTGGGCATATGCTGTGACTGGGCAGTGCCTGTGTCATACTGGTCATTGAATATTTTGAGTATCAACATGCTTTCTAACCTGAAATGCTCTTCTGGTGCCCTCACATCCCCGAGATCCCTACTCAGAGGTCACAGGAAGACATTTCCTGGCTACCCTATCTAACATTTCATACAAATTTTACTTCCCATTCTCTTTCCACTTTAATTTTTCTCCTCGTATTTGTAAGTGTTTTTTGTTTTCTTTTATTTATTTATGATAGTCACACAGAGAGAGAGCGAGAGAGAGAGAGGCAGAGACACAGGCAGAGGGAGAAGCAGGCTCCATGCACCAATAGCCTGATGTGGGATTCGATCCCGGGTCTCCGGGATCACGCCCTGGGCCAAAGGCAGGTGCTAAACCGCTGCGCCACCCAGGGATCCCTCTCCTCGTATTTGTATTAGTTATCCACTGCTGCATCACATATTCCCCCAACATATAGTGGCTTAAAATAATATTAAATATTTTCTCAAGCAGTTATGTGAGGCAGAAATTCAGGAGCAGCTTAGCTGCATGGTTCTTGCTCAGGCTGCATCAAGATGTCAGTTAGAGTTATAGTCATCTTGATTAGGGGCTGAGGATTACACCGCACAGTCCTTAGTTGGAGGAAACAAAAGGGCAAGAATAGCAGAACACAAGAATCACTGGAGGCCACCATGGAGGCCAGCTACCAACAGTATGCCCATGGGTCCCCACAGGTTCACATGCAAACTATACTCGTCTCCTCCCAAGCCTCATCTCATTAGAGCATCAGCTCAAAAATCTAGAATCTTGTTATCTACATCAAGTCTGGTGCAGGTGAGACTCCACACAGGTTGTTACTTAGGTATAGCTCCTCCAGTATGGTTTCTCTTGACCTGAAGGCCTATGAAGTAAGGGGTCCAGTTATCTGCCCCCAACATATCCCACATAAAATGGTGGAATGTGCAAAGGATAACCAATATAGGTGCTTTGCTCGAAGGGGGAAATGGGAGGAACATAGTGATTCTGAAATTCAACAGGGTACAAGTTGGCACTTCCTTGATTAGGACTCGAGGCCTGGGAATAACTTTTTGTGGCATTTGGTTACACACTGTGGGCTTTCAGTTCTGCCCTTTGAGTTATCTTCTATTTTCCATGAGAGGTAGCCCATGTGTGCAGGGCTAGTTTTCCCAGCCTGATCCCTGTCAGTGTGAGACTCCATTTCATCATGTATTTGTCAATTTCAGTCCAAACTGGTGACATTTCTGAAAATACAATTCTCTTCAAAAGTTTTCGGTGGGGTGCCTGACTGCCTCAGTCAGTAGAGTAGGTGACTCTTGATCTTGGAGTTGTAAGTTCAAGCCCCACATTGAGTGGAGAGATTACTTAAAAATAAATAAATAAATAAATAATCAGTCTGAGTTGTGTTTTTTTTTTTTTTTTAAATAAATGTCATTTGGGTTTATCCCATTGGACCAAAACCACACCTTGGCAGAGTGGCAAGAGTGGCAGAGTGGCAGAGTGTTAAAGGATGACATTTTTAATCTTCTAAAAGTTGTATTCTTTGACTGAATGGTTCCTAGAGATATTTATTTCCTTAGATCATTCTGAGTTCTTTTTTTTCTTTTTCTTTTTCATTTTCTTTTTAATCATTCTGATTTCTTAATGAAGGAATCAATAGCCACTCTCTCATGTTCTATTTTAGATCAGGCTCTCATGATGGTGGTCTGATTTGATCTCTTCCCAGAGCCATTTCTTAATGGCAGCATAGTTTGCCATTGGAGAGGCAATTCCTAGCTCCTTTTAGATAACCCTTCATTTAGGTTCTTTGTCTCTTCCCACATTTTACTATAAGGAGCAAGAATGAAAGAGGCAGGATCTTCCATAGTCTGCCTGAACATCTTCTTGACTGGCTCACTCAGTTCATTAGGTACATTTTCTACTTCCCATATTACCGCAGGTCACAGTGTTACTATCTACCACCACACAATAAAGATCCCTAACAATGCTCCTAAATTTGTGCCGACATTCTCCTCAGAGTCCTTCTTGCTTCTGTCCTCTGACCAGCTTTGAAGCCAAGCCCATATTTTCAGTCTTCATTAGACTGCACCACACTTCTGGGTACTATATTTTAGCTGATGACTTCTGCATTACAATTCATCCCAGATTTGGGGTAGGAAGCAAGAATCACTGGAGGCCATCTTGAAATTTGAATACCTTAGTATTTAACAATATCTAACACACTATAGATCTTACTTACTTATTTGCTTTGTCAGTTGTCCATCTAGCATGAAAGCATGTGGCAGAGGGATTTTTGATGGGTTTATTCACTACTATATCCCCAGTGCCTGGTTTATACTAGATACTCAATAAATATATGTTAAATTCAGTAAGACCTCGTTTCTTGGCCTCTCTTGTGGCTAGATGTGGCTATGCAACTAAATTTGACCAGTGAAATGTGAGCAAATGTACTGAGTGCCATCTCTAGGTTGTGCACGTAAAGATAAAGCTGTCCCACAATTTCTTTTACTCCCTCTTCACCAGCTGGATTATTTATGTATTAGACGTAGAAACGGGAAATACCCTAGAGAAGCCAGAGCAGCGCAATAGAAGCCTGGACCCTTGACACCCTAATACAGTAACACCATCACTGTACTAGCCCTGGCTGGCATATGCTAGGATTAGTACCTGAGAGCAAATTTCTTAGCTGTTTAAACCATAGTTATTTTGAGTCTCTACTATTACAGCTAAACCTGTAGTTTAACTAATATGTTACATGAGTGAGAGGGGCTAGATAGAAATATAATCATGCCTGAAAATAGCCTGAGAAAGTAAGATAAATGGCCATCTAGCACTTAGAGAATGACAAATACAGAACTCTTCATATGTAGTCTTACATCGTAGGAATATACCACCATTTATCCATCTATTATTATTTCTTTTTGTCATTTTGGGTTTTTTTCCCTAGTTCTAAGATACAATTGATATACATCACTGTATAAGTTTAAAGTGTACAGCATGATAGTTTGATTTACAATCCATCCATTACTGATAGGTATGTAAATCATTTCTAGTTTTATACTCTATGAATCATGCTTATGTGAAATTTTGGTACAGGACTTGGTAAATCCACATACAGTGGAATGGCTAGATAGGAAAATATTCAACCTTAGAAAATTCTGTCAATTTTTCAAAAAAATACTAATTTACAAGCCCACTAGCCTAAGTCAAGTCAGGGCATGAGAATTTTAGTTTCACATTCTCACAGTAGCTTTTTTCTTTCATTTCAGTAACTCTGTTGAGTATATGGAGGCATCTCACTATAATTTTAATATACATTTCCCCCATGATAGATAAAGTGGAGCTCCTTTCCATATATTTACTAGCCATTTGGATATATATATATATATATATATATATATATATATATTTTAAGATTTTATTTATTCATTCATGAGAGTGATAGAGGCAGATACACAGGCAGAGGGAAAAGCAGGTTCCATGCAGGGAGCCCGACATGGGACTCGATCCCGGGTCTCCAGGATCACTCCCTGGGCTGAAGACGACGCTAAACCGCTGAGCCACCAGCGCTGCCCTTGGATATCTTTTTAATGTAAAGTACTTGTTCAAGTATTTTGCCCAGCTCACTTTATTTTTTGAGAATTTAAATAGTATTAATCACTGTATTTATTCAGTATACTATGTTGGATACATGATACTAAACACTTTATGCTTACCTTATGTGTACAACCACGTTCAGTAGCTCTATAACTCATTTTCATTTCATAGTTGAAGAAATCAAAGCCCTGAGAT
Organism: Canis lupus baileyi; assembly: GCF_048164855.1. Taxonomy (NCBI): domain Eukaryota; kingdom Metazoa; phylum Chordata; class Mammalia; order Carnivora; family Canidae; genus Canis; species Canis lupus. The sequence goes on along the minus strand of NC_132854.1, from coordinate 53,583,712 downwards.
GTTCAGAAGTTCATTCAATGTCTGTCAGTTATAAGTGGTAGAGCCAAGATCTAAACACAGATCGATCTGACAAAGCCTGAAACTTGCATGACAAATCCAGGATGCATAACATGGGAATCATTCCCTCTCTTCAGACTGAATTTATCCTCATTATTGTAATCATTTTTATGACTCTCCCTCTGTCAGAGATTGTTTTACTGGAATTCCAGGAATAAGAGCCATATTGGTTGGCTGGCCTCTGAGGACTATTCAGGAGGGTCTTGAATTCTAACTTCTGTGGAGTACCTTCGGGGACACTCAACCCCAATCACAATCCTGGAAGCATACAAGGCCATGGCTCCTTTTTAGGAGTCAGGTCAAATAGGAGAATGCTAGGTTTTATCCATAGAAATGGAACTCTTGTTGGCTTCTAGAAGACATTAGAGATGGAGCAATGTCATGAAATGTCTATGTCGTGCTCAGTGCCTTCCAGTTATGCCAAGTTCCAGTTTCACTGCGGACTGTACTCTTGTGCCAGGTATTTATATATTGCTGGGTAAAACTATAAACAGCTTTATTTCTATTCTGAAAGAGATTTCAAGATAAAACACACTGAGGGTGTAGCTCTGTAATGTTTTAGCAACTGAAAGCCAAGAGCTGCTGGAACTAAAGTTAAGAACTCTTTGACGACCAATTTAAGTATTATTAGAAAACATATATAAAGTGCTTGCATTGACAGCTCAAAAAAAAACAAAACAAAACAAAAAAAAAACCACAACACAACTTTCCATTTATTTGGCATCAAGGTGCAATTTGCGAACCACTTTCATACACGTTATCTCATTTGGCCATCACAAACCCCTGAAGGTAGATTGGACAGCTGGTCTTATTATGATTAATATTTCCATTTTACAAATGAAGCAACCAAACCTGAGAGAGTTTCAGTGTTTGCCCGAGGTCACAAAATTTTTAAATGTCTCTGCCAGGTCTCAAATTTAGGTCTTCTGCCCCTTGCCCCTACACTACGCTTTCTCTTACATACTTGGCCATATTTACAAAGGATGTGAACACTCACAGGAGCTGGCTTAGAGTTAAAACATCAGGACAATGAGGAGTTCCCTAAGAGAGAGCATTTTTGGAAAAGGCATAGTGGTGGGGTTCAAAATGGCCAGTGCTGTGGAAAGTTTCTGTTTGATTCATTTGTCACAGCTAAAGGAACCCTTCAGGGGAATTTCTCTCCCATGCCACTGACAAGAGTCTTCAGAACTTTCCCCAGTTAAGGGAGATTCCTTTCATCCCTGCAGCCAGCAGAGGTCTGTGACAGCTACTCTGCAATGTTAGAACCCAGAGATGGAAGCCACTACCCTTGCCTCAGATCTGAGTTTACCAATAAAGTAATGCAAGCCACCTTCCAGAAGATAGCAAATATTAGTGAAAGCACATTTCTCCTCATTTCCCCAAGCGACAGTACTCATCATCAGAAAAACAGAGAGAACAAATGTACATCTTTCCATTCCCCAGTAGAATTCTTTATGCTCACTATACAGCTCAGTATTTTAATGCTGTTAAAGAAAAAGGAATTCTAACCCAAATTTAGCATGTTTGCTATTCATGAAAATTTGACAAGTTGTATAAAGCACTGTCACTATAAAGATTATTTGACCATGGAATTATAGGGATGAGTGCTGGAGCACGATGGTTTTTATTACTTTTGATTCTAATAGGTTTAGAGACTTTGACATAACTGTTTCTTGAAAAAAAAAATACATAGCTGCTCATGGGGAAAATTATAAGAAATGAACAGCATTCCAAATTCTGGATTTTGTCAAAAGATATATATTGTCACAATCATCTTCCAAAATGTGGACAGTTAGACGTGGGCTCAGGAGACCTAAATTCAAGTTCTGGTTCCGCCACTAAGCTATTACACAATACTGACAAGCCACGTGACTTCTCTAAGTTTCTGTTTCCTCCTGTCTAAAATGAGGTGGCTAGACGGTCTGAAATGTGAAGTTAGCAAAATAAGGTCTATCTGCTCCCCACTGTAGTTCCTGGGTCAAACAGATTAGGAGTCTGTGCTTATCATTCAATAAACATCTATTCTATGAACTTAAGGTGACTTATAATTGTAGCATTCCATGATTTTATGGCATAAATTTAAAGAATTCCTAAAGAATATAGAATTGCCACAACATAAATAGGCTTATATACAAATACACACACACACACACTTAAAATGAGGAGATGCCTAGTAGTAGGTGAGTTTTACATTGTTCCTTTGTTGGAAGAGAGAAATAAATGCTTTAAAATAGCTGCGTCCTCAATCTTTTGGCTTAATTTAACTTTTCACTGCAGAATCAAATTTAAGGAAGCATGACTTTTAGAATTTTCAGAAACTGAGATTCACATTGAGATACTTTATGACAAGCAACAGCTAAGAATCTATGTCTCTGTATTTACTCACAGTAATGAAACAGTAATGGAAGACAACTAATTTAAAAATCAGATATATGTTTTCATTTATTTCCTTGGAAGATAAAGGACATACTTGGACATGTTAGCATTAGCCCAAATTGGTGAAGTTTCTTTTTGATTTCATCTTATTTTTAATCTTATCTTAGATTAAAACTCATTGTAATCCTGAATTGCCATTCCCTATCAATATCTCATTTTACAACATATTCCTGTGTACATCCTTTTGAATCCTCCTTTTCTTTCTCTCAGGTTCCCTCTTACCTACCCCAAAATATCTTTTGCTTAAACTCCTTTACCTAAAGGAATGAATAAATGATTATTTCCCAGAGGCTGTTACATATTAAAAGAAAACCATTTCCTAAAGGAATCTCTAATTGGCCAAATTTCAGGCAATTTAACAATCTCACCAGATTTTAGGGATTCCTTCATTTCCCTTAAAACATACAGGCAATTATCTAGTTACAATGGTTCATCAGGCTTTTTTTTTTTTCCCCAAAGATTTTATTTATTTATTCATGAGAGACAGAGAGAGACAGGCACAGGCAGAGGGAGAAGCAGGCTCCATGCAAGGAGCCCGACACAGGACTGGACCCCAGGTCTCCAGGGTCAAGCCCTGGGCTGAAGGCAGCAGTAAACCACTGAGCCACCCGGGCTGTCCTGGTTCATCGAACTTTTAAAGCCACTCTTGTGCAAACAGAATCAGGCAGCAATCCAGTACATGGAAGAGATAAGAGCTAACATACTCTGGTTGAGACAGTGGTGGGGATCCAGAACTTTCTCCACTCACTGTGCTTCTCTCCACCAGCCATTGCTGTAGAAGCCCACGACTCTGAGCAACCCTGGTAAAAGGCCAGCCCATATTCTCATACAAATACACACACATTAAGTAAGAGCATATGTGATGCACAAGCAGATAACCACTCGCAAGTATCCTAAAGGAGTCTGTTGCAATAATAAATCATAGACACTTTTTTTTTAACACTGAGAATATAGTAAAATGAGAAATGAACAGATTAAGCAATTCAGGCTTTGCCTATTACCTCAACTTCTATCTCATGTTTGAAACCTTGGTATGCTACATGGTTGGGTTATAAAATAAATAAGTGTATTCCTGAAGTCTGTGTTATTACTAGCTCCATCAGAGGAACCATTTTTCCCTTATTCAAACTTTGAATTGAATCCAATCACCAAACAACAACTGCTTTCTCCTTTGCTGGTATTTTCCCAGCAGGTGACATTTTGAAGAAGATTGCCTCCAGAAAGACCACCCAGATTCCACTTTTTGGTGGGTTCTAGAACTGCCTTTCTCACCCTGCAGCCACCTGCAACCCAACAGTTTCCAAATCAAGGTCTTTTACCTGTGCCAAAAACCTGTCCCTCTTCCTGGTTAATGATGAATGGTTCTGCCTTCTACCTACACACAAAGCGAAAACCTTATAGTTACCGTTAAATTACTGGGACTCTAAACTAGGCAAATTGTGTAGATAGGGATTTTTCAACCTCAGTGTTACTGACTTTTTGGGCAGGATGATTCTCTGTTCTGGGAGGCTGTCCTGTCCATTACAGGATATTTAGCAGCATCCCTGGCCTGAACCCTCTAGATGCCAGGAGACACACCCTGACCCCCTGCTAGGCTTCACAGTAAGAAGTGTCTCCAGGGGCAGCCCCGGGTGGCCCAGTGGTTTAGCACCGCCTTCAGCCCAGGGCCTGATCCTGGAGACCCGGGATCGAGTCCCACGTCGGGCTCCCTGCATGGAGCCTGCTTCTCCCTCTGCCTGTGTCTCTGCCTCTCTCTCTCTCTCTCTCTGTGTGTGTCTCATGAATAAATAAATAAAATCTTAAAAAAAAAAAGTGTCTCCAGGTATTGCCAAATGTCTGCTGGAGGCAAAAATCAACCCCAACTCCATTTGAGAAGCACCAGTGTAGATGATCTCTTTATTCCGTGCAGTTCCCCACAAGGTAAGTATTATAACTTCATTCCATGTAGTGCAGACCAGGAAACTGGGCCTCTGGGAAAATCAGTGACTTGTCCTTGGTCATGAGGCTGGTATGTGGCAGAGCGGGGTTTCAGAGTACTGTAAAACCTGTCTCCCCATCTGTCTTTACTACCTCTGGAGCTCAGTTCCCTTCTGCATCTAGTTATTTTTAAGTATTTTTTTAAAGATTTTATTTTCTTAAAGTAATCTCTACACCTAACCTGAGGCTTGAACTCACAACCCCAAGATCAAGAGTTGCATGCCCTTCCCACTGAGCCAGCCAGGCACCTCTGCATCTAGTTTTTTAATCTCACCGTGTTAGCCTTTCATTTGGGATGTTTGGACTCTGCTCCCTGCTTCCTATTTCACGTAGTATTGCCTCAGTTGAAGCCTGTATTTCCTGGCTAGATTATAGCAAGCAGGCTCCTAATTTATCTCACATATTTCAGTCTCTTCATTTTTTAGTTTCGCCTTCACAATTGCTGGCAGAGCTTTCTCAAATATGTTATTACATAACTGCCCTATTGAAAAACCTTCTGCGCCTTCCATATGAACCCACAGCAGCCCTCTCAAAGGGTGGTCCCAAGACTGGTATCTCCAGGACACCTGTTAGAAATGCAAATCCTTGGACAAGCTGAAAGGCATCAGACATTCAAGAAATATTGTTTACACACCTGGTCTGTGCAAGACATCCAACTATGGTACGGGGACTTTTTCAAATATGGATTTGCAAGACTGTATTTGTAGATCTGGGGGTGAGTCTCAGCATCCATATTTTTATTTTAAGATTTTATTTATTTATGAGAACACACAGAGAGGAGAGAGAAAAGCACAGAAACAGGCATAGGGAGAAGCAGGGTCCATGCAGGGAGCCTGTTGTAGGACTCGATCCTGAGTCTCCAGGATCACACCCTGGGCTGCAGGCGGCGCTAAACCGCTGAGCCACTGGGGCTGCCCAGCAGCCATATTTTTAAAAAGCTCCCTGGTGATTCTTCTTTTTTAGAAATTCATTCATTCACTCATTCATTCATTCATTCATTCATTCATTCATTCATTCATTCATTCATTCATTCGAGACACACAGAGAGAGGCAGAGACACAGGCAGAGGGAGAAGCAGGCTCCCTGCAAGGAGGCTGATATGGGACTCGATGGGGTCAGGACTTGGGCCTAAGGCAGGCTCAACCCCTGAGCCCCCCAGGCGTCCCTTATAAAGCTCCCTGGTGATCCTGATGTCTTGGGGGTGATCACGACAGTCATAATGCCGGCTATACAAAAAATGAGAGCCGTCTCTTGCCTCCCACAACCTGCGTGGTAGGAGACATGTAAACAAACGCTAATGCCACCAAGGTGCAGGTGATTTAAGAGTTTGCTTCACTGTTGGGCTTTTTTTTGGGGGGAGAGGGGGAAGAGGGGTTTGAATTCACTTTGCATTTCCTTTACCTTGAAAGTAGTTGCGCAACAGCCAAACAGCAGTCATTACCGGTAAAAGGGAAACCTTTAGGGCAGCTCCGTTGGCGCAGCAGTTTAGCGCCACCTGCGGCCCGGGGCGTGACCCTGGAGACCCGGGGTCGAGTCTCACGTGGGCTCGCTCCGTGGAGCCTGCTTCTCCCTCTGCCTGTATCTCTCATGAGTAAGTAAAATAAGACTTAAAGAAAAGGGAAATTTATTATATTTATTAGAGGCAATTTTATTGGGACGCCAGGGTGGCTCCGCGGTGGAGCGTCTGCCTTCAACCCAGGGCGTGATTCTGGAGTCCCGGGATCGAGTCCCTGCAAGGAGCCTGCTTCTCTCTCTGCCTGGCTCTCATGAATGAATAAATAAAAATCTCAAAAAAAAAAAAAAAAAAAAAGATGGTTTTATTTATTTATTCATCCCAGCTCTGGCGTCCGAAGGTTCATACACACTACTCACGGTCTCAAATATCCAGCAGTAACCCCAAATCGGGGTTACCGGTTAAGCCGCCCCGAAGGCATCTTTCGGGGTTCTGGTCCCCTGGTGCTGCTCGCCGCCAAGGTGCGGGCGGCGGAGGACAGGTGTCCCTCCCACGCTCCCAGGGGGCGGTGGGTGAGGCCGGGAGCCGCCCCCGCCCTCCGCAGCCCCCCAGGCCGCGCGGCCCCAGCCCGCGCCCGCCCTAAGGGCAGAGGGCGCCGCCGGGAGAGGCCGGGGGAGGCCGGGGGAGGCCGGGGGAGGCGGGGGGGCGGGGGCGGGGGCGGGCCAGCTGCGCGGCGCGGCCGCGGGAAATCGAAACTCGAGCTGTTAAAACCCTTGGGGATCGCCCTCGAGACTCCCCAGGCGTCCCCGCCCGCGTCCCTCCCGCCGTGGCCGCCCGGGACCGCCGACCTGAGCCATGTTCACCCGCACCCACGCCCGGGGGCCGCGCACGGAGCCAGGCCCGCCGCAGGGTCCCCGCCCCGGCGTGGAGGGGGCGCCCCGGAGCCCCGCGGAGGACAGCCCCGGGCCCGCCGCCCGCCGCCCGTAAGTACTGGAGCCGTCGCGCAGGCGCCTCTCGGCCGCTGGGAGCCGGAGACCACCGGGGCCCAGTCGCAGGTTTTTGTTTTGTATTTATTTTATTTATTTTATTTATTTTATTTTACTTTATTTTTTTATTTTATTTTAATTATTTTATTTATTTATTTTTATTTTATTTTATTTTTAAATTTTATTATTTTATTTTATATTTTATTGTATTTTATCTTATTTATTTTATTTTATATTTTATTTTATTTTATTTATTATTTTATGATTTTATTTATGATTTTATTTTATAATTTTATAAAATTTTAAAATAATTTTATTTTATTATTTTGTTTTATTATTTTATTATTTCATTTTATGATTCTATTTTATAATTTTATTTCATTTTATTATTTTATTTTATTTTATAATTTTGTTTCATTTTATTTTATGGTTTTATGATTTTTTTTTTTTAATTTTTTTTTATTTTATGATAGTCACAGAGAGAGAGAGATAGAGGCAGAGACACAGGCAGAGGGAGAAGCAGGCTCCATGCACCGGGAGCCCGATGTGGGATTCGATCCCGGGTCTCCAGGATCGCGCCCTGGGCCAAAGGCAGGCGCTAAACCGCTGCGCCACCCAGGGATCCCTATGGTTTTATGATTTTATTTTATAATTTTATAATTCTATTTTATAATTCTATTTTATAATTTTATTTTATAATTTTGTTTTATTTTATGATTTATAATTTATAATTTATCATTTTTTATTTTATAATTTATGATTTTATTTTTTTATTTTTATTTTTTAAATTTTTATTTATTTATGATAGTCAGAGAGAGAGAGAGAGAAAGAGAGAGAGAGAGAGAGGCAGAGACACAGGCACAGGGAGAAGCAGGCTCCATGCACCGGGAGCCCGATGTGGGATTCGATCCCGGGTCTCCAGGATCGCGCCCTGGGCCAAAGGCAGGCGCTAAACCGCTGCGCCACCCAGGGATCCCATTTTATGATTTTATAATTTTATTTTATTTTATTATTTTATCATTTTATTTTATTTATTTTATTTCATTATTTTGTTTTATTTTATGATTTTGTTTTATTTATTACTATTATTTATTATTTATTATTTTATTTTATAATTTTATTTTATAATTTTATTTTATAATTTTATAATTTTATTTTATAATTTTATTTTATAATTTTATAATTTTATTTTATAATTTTATTTTATTTTATTATTTTATTTTATTATTTTGTTTTATTATTTTATTATTTTATTAGTTTGTTTTATGTTCTTTTGTTTTATTTTATTTTATTTTAGTTTTTTATTTTATTTTATTGATTGGGAGCATGCAGGCTTATTTGCCTAGCAAAAGCAGTCAGGAATTACTACCTTGTAAATTGAGTGGGCCCAGTCTGCGGTTCTTTACTACAAATCTGAGCTCCTGTTCCTTTCAAGAACATGGTTTTCCTGATTCTTGTGACTAGCTGCGCGGTTGAAAAGACCTGTGTAGAAAGGGCCTGAGCTGCTTACTAGCTTTCCAGGTATTTCCAGAATTCACACTCTTAACTGGTATGAAAAAAAAATGTTTTCCTTCCTGTTTTAGAAGATCAGTGCCCTAAATGATATCTTCATATCCGCTGCCAGGGTAGGGGCGGAGAGGGAATGTGTTAGGGTGTAGGAGATTCATATGCTGTGTCTGGGAGCAAGCTTGCATCTCAACAAAGTTCCCGGATAAACCACCTCTTAGGACCAGAGGAAGTAGGACTTGGTGAGGTGCAGAGCTGCTGCAGGATTTCCAGACCTGGCGTTGGTGGGTACATAAGAACTGTTATAGGTAATTTTTATCTTGGTCTTCGGTTCAGGGTCTACATTTGGTACCTTGGAAACGTTTTCTTATGCCTTGTCAGTGATCCTCTCTTTCTTCTCAGTGGAAGAAGCTTCTTTAACACAATAGTATGGTGTACACAGTGCCTTTGAAGAGCTGCCTCTGTGAATTGGAGTTGTTGCAAGTGGTTTCATTTTCAGTTCCCCGTTTTCCATCAACTTCTAATCACATGAAAGACATGCCGGTTGCTAAGGAATAGTGTATAACCTTATGGCCAATAAACAGTAGATTTTCTTTCATCCCTTAATTTTGAAAGAATTCATAAATATTTTTAATATTATTCGGGCTTTTAATATTATTTGGCTTGGGGTTACCCTTAGATGGAGTGGGTAACCTGGGTGATTTCAGTTAGAGATTACTTCATTTCTCTCCTTGGCAGAATGGGAGATGTCTTGCTACAATAGACATTCATTAATTTCAAGTTATCTATAGCTCAGCTGTACCATTTAATGTAGTAGAGGTCATGGACATACAGTCTCATGTGGATTATGAGTACCTTTTATGTGTCTGTTTATTAAAGAACAGCTACTTAGATATAATCATTTAGATGCAAGCTCACATCAATTTCTAAATATTAGTGGTTGCATCTATTTTTATTTGATTTTAAGTTATCCCAGAATCTTGCCAGACCAAATTGTTCAGAAAAGGGATGTTTTCTAATTAATTGTCCAGGTCTCAATACCTGAAGACCTCACTGCATACTATTTTGTGATTTTTTTAAGATTTGGTAATAGACCATTAGAGAGTACGTAGGAGAGTTCAGCAGCTTTCCCAGAACTGATTCACTCATTTATTAAATATTTATTTATTTAAGACACAAGGGCAAGGGGTAGAGGGTGAAAAGGGCTGGAGAGGGAATGTCTCAAGCAGACTCCACATGGAGCAAGGACCCCCACGTGGGGCTTGATTCCAGAACCCTGAGATCCTGACCTGAGCTGAAACCAAGAGTTGGAGGATTCACCGACTGAGCCACCCAGTTTACCCCTATGTATTTATTTTAAAAACTGTGAACCAGTTGCAATCAGTAGAGCATTATAGGAGACATTCCCTTTTAGGTGTTTCATATCTTTTTTTTTTTTTTGATTTTATTTTTTTATTCATAGACACACAGAGAGAGGGGCAGAGACACAGACAGAGGGAGAAGCAGGCTCCACGCAGGGAGCCCGATGTGGGACTCGATCCCGGGTCTCCAGGATCACACCCCAGGCTGCAGGCAGCGCCAAACCGCTGCGCCACCGGGGCTGCCCAGGTGTTTCATATCTAAGATCCTGTTTGGACCACTCTGAATTCCTACATCTCCATCACTAACTTCTATCTATTGTTTATTCCCACTTGTCTCCTTTAGGGGAACTGGAAAACCAAGGAAAATGGTTGCCTGGTAAATAACATCTTAGTAAAATTCACATACACACATTAAAAGCTACTAAGAAGGGGGTTTAATTTATTCAGTTTTTAATTTTTGGAGAGGAATTACAGTATTTTCTGGGAAATAAAAAGGAAGGATAAAGTGCTTAAGAAGCTTCATTTGTTCACCCTCAATATGAGCCTATTTATATGAGAAAGGATTGAGATTTAACCTTGTATTGTATGCATCCTTCCATTAATTTCTTAGGGAAGCACCAGTGTAGGCATAGGAGCATGGGCTTTGAGGCCACACTTGGGCCCACCTTCTGATTCTGCCATGACTTGCTCTCTGAACATCAACATGGTGCTTAATACTTTATGCCTCAGTTTCCTCGTTACTTAAAATGAAATAATACTAATCTCTGAGAGGCTCTTTATTTTTTGTGTGTGTATGTATGCATAAAACATCATGCCTGGCAGAAAGGAAATATCCAGTAAGTATTGGGTCCTGATAGCCTTGAATTCATTTAGCAAATGTTTATTGATCAAGTATGCTATCACCCTGAAGTGGAGTGTTTGTACTTGTAAAAATACACTGATTTAAAACACCTTCTTACATATAAATAGATATTTAAAGGCAATGTTTTAAAATTTTAAATGACTTCTGAGAACCTCTAATAGACTCTAAGGCAAGGCTGTGTTCTTGATTATATTTGGATTTAAGTAATTATAAGTGCTAATTCGTATCAGCTTTCCCAATTATTTTTAGTTGGTGTTTTTCTCTTGTCCTTAAATATCATAAGCCATCTACACAGATTGAAAGAGAAAGAAAGCTTATCCAAAGCTTACTTCAAATCCAAAGTAACACTTTACCTTCACTTTCCCTTTCAATATTTTGCTCTTTTGCAAATATCTCGCACTCACTTATGTAGCATCTAGATAAATACAAGATTAAAGCATGGGTTTTTCTGGAGGGGGTTTTCACCTGACTTTACCCAATTCTGGGCAATAGGTTCTTGTCTGTGATAGCAACACAGCATTCACTTCATTGAAATACTAGCCTATAATCATACTTGGAAGTGGTCCTTTAGCTTGATGCCATTTCAAGGAAATAAAAAGATATTCTGAAAGTGAACCTATAATTGGAATTTTGCTGTACAGTTTGCATCAGGTGAGCTGAATTTGTATATAAATTAATATTTGTGGCCTACTTTATTTTATTTATTTATTTTATGATAGTCACAGAGAGAGAGAGAGAGAGAGAGAGAGAGAGAGGCAGAGACACAGGCATAGGGAGTAGCAGATTCCATGTATCGGGAGCCCAACGTGGGATTTAATCCCGGGTCTCCAGGATCGCGCCCTGGGCCAAAGGCAGGCGCCAAACCGCTGCGCCATCCAGGGATCCCTGTGGCCTACTTTATACTAAGGACTGAAGAGGCATAAGAGCAATAATAATAGCAAACAATGCTTAGTATGTCAAAGTGCGTTATGTATATTAACTCTTTCAGGCCTCATAACAACCCTAAAATAACAGGATCTCTAGTTCTGGATACTTAATTAAAATTTTAGGAGAAAATAACTACTCAGTAGAAGATAAGCCCTTATATACCTTATAGTCTTACTGTTGGGGCGAACAGTTCTTAGATAATTACAGGAATGACTTCATAAGCCAAGGTCTGAGGCAGTCTTGGGAGCAGAAGTGTTCCCAAGGAGTGATGTTTGAGCTGCAGTCTACAGGATAGTTAGGAGCTGTGTGGGTTTTTTTCTGACATCAAATGCATTATTCCAACGCCAACCAACTTTCATTCAGTTCTAACACTACCGAAAGTTTGCATGGACCCCCCCCAGGTTAGGGCCCGATGCCATAAGACTGCCCCTGTTTTATTTATTTTTTTTAAATTTTTATTTATTTATGATAGTCACACAGAGAGAGAGAGAGAGAGAGGCAGAGACACAGGCAGAGGGAGACGCAGGCTCCATGCACCGGGAGCCCAACATGGGATTCGATCCCAGGTCTCTAGGATCGCGCCCTGGGCCAAAGGCAGGCGCCAAACCGCTGCGCCACCCAGGGATCCCTGCCCCTGTTTTAGACACCAGCCACAAATGGGGTCCCCAAACTATCCCATACTTCTGCCTGACCACAAATGTGGGAGTTTCCATGATGCCTCCTCCCCCAGTTTGATAATTCACTAGAACGACTCACAGAAATCCTAGAAATTGCTGTTTATAGTTTTATTTATTTTTATTTATTTTTAAATTTTTATTTATTTATGATAGTCACAGAGAGAGAGACTCCATGCACCGTGAGCCCGACGTGGGATTCGATCCCGGGTCTCCAGGATCGCACCCCGGGCCAAAGGCAGGCGCTAAAACGCTGCGCCACCCAGGGATCCCTTATAGTTTTATTATAAAGGGTACAGCTCAGGACCAGCCAAATAGAAAAGATGTATAGGTCAAGATATGGAGGTGGAGTGTTGCACAGAATTCTATACCCTGTCTCAGTGGACTACCTTCTCGGCACTTTGATGTGCTCACCAATCTGGAAGGTCCTCAATCCTCCTTCAAGAATATTTATTCCAGCTCCATTAAACAGGCATAATTGATTCCATCATTGGCCACTGAGTTGATCATTGAACTCAATCTCTAGCTCCTCTCTCCTCCCCAGAGGTGTTCAAGGGGCAGACCTGAAAGTTCTAACCCTCTAATCACGTGGTTAGTTCTAACCCTCTAATCACGTGGTTAGATTTTCTGGCAAATAGCTCCTATCCTGAAGCATTCTGGGGTCACCTCATTAACATACAATCAACACTCTTTTATCACTTGGAATCCCAAGGATTTTTTGGAGCTCTGTGTCAGGAACCAGGGACGAAGTAAGTTTTTATAGTTTGTTATACCCCAGGAGTTTATACAGCCTCTGTGGCAGTCAGGGAAACTTGCTGTTCAGATCTTCAAAAGAACTTACTGTGGGAAGCATAGTCCACTGAGGGCCCAGCTGCAACCCCTTTGTCCATTACCCTTTGTTCTGAGAGCATCTTATTCTGTGTTCTTCCAGCCAGTGTCTGAACATTCCAGGGTACTAGTGTCAGCCTGTTCCTGGCCCAGGTGGGACTCCTCTATTGGGCAATTGGGCAGCTTTTGCCAGAACACTCCTCAACTGAACTATCCAAGATTTTCTCAGAACTGTACATCAGTCTGAGGCTTTTCCCAACTCAATCCCCCCTCCCGTCTCGGCTTTCATAGGTTTCAGATCTGCTCATGTTCTTGAGGGTTTCACGGCCTACCCCTGCTCATTCCCCTTTTATCCTTCCTAAGCCTTCTTCCCAGTAAACCTCTTCCATGTCTAATCCTGTCATGATGTCTTCTTTTTGGAGGACCCAAACTGACACAGCCTCTTAGATAAACCATACTCCCAATTACAACAGCTTAGACACTATGTCTGTTGAAGTGCTATATAATTGTACTGGGGAAATCCACTCCTTTTTCTTACTTCCTCTCTTTGGGGCCCTGGTTTCCTTATTTCCTTACTCAAACTTCAAAACTTCCCCTAGTTTGCTGTGCTCCAGGGAAAGAAAGAATTCTGGTAACTGATAGTTTTCTTTCCCTTCATCCTCAAAGTCTCAAGGGACAGTGAAGGGTGAATAAAGGATAGCTTGGCAAGACTCCTTATTAATGGCCAATTCCTGATTTTTCTCTCTTTTCCCTTTAAAGAGCACTATACTACATTAGTATGAAACATTTTATAACTAGAAGGTGGGATATAAAGTGGAATGTATGATAAACTAATTATTGTTATAATGTTCAGTTTTTATGAACATCACTATCTAATAATTGTTGAATATGTTCTGAATTCTGAAGTATAATGTCTTATGTTCAAGACAGATCATCAAAAACTTCTTATGTCATTCTTGACTTAGCTCATTTCAATCCAAACTAGCCACATAAAATAGTCTTAAATTAAGTACAAGTTTTTACAAACTTATGAGAGCCTGTAAGAACTGCTTTCACTATTTCCTCTTCACTGCAATGCCCCAGATTTCTCTTTTGAATCCTCATATGAGTGTGAGAAAATAAGCTTTTGCCTATAGATGTTAAATGGCATGAAAGCATCAGGCTATTACTCCTCCCTGGGGATGGAGAACTGAATAATGACGAAGTTCCTTTTAGTGCTCTGAAATAATACTACATGGAAAGAGAAAATCTATGATTGATTTTGATGAGTAATCTTCTTGACGGCTCACTATAGATGGCTGTTCATTAGAGGGCTATAACTCAATCTTCAGACGAGGCTCATAAGCATTCAGAAAGTTTGTAAAACAACAGATAGTGTTTAACTCTTAATGATAATTATATGGCTCAATGAACTTGTTAGGTGTCTCAGTGATTACTATATTCTAGCAAACTGATCAGTAGAACTCTATTTGACTTATTTTTGAAATGAAAAATGTGGCAAAGCATTCCAATACTGTAGTAGCTTAAAGTAAATGCCTTATGAATAGTCAAACTGGGTACCCCAAGAGAATAAAACTAAAATAACAATCAATAGCTTGAACTCTTATGTCTTGGGCCTCTTAACCAAGTGCTAGACCTTGAACTACGCGTCATAGAATTCCTTTTTCTCATCATCATAAATTCTTTGCCACTTCACAGTTGAAGAACCGAGTCTTGAGGGATTAAATGATTTCCCAAGGTCTCATGGGTTTTTTTTTTTTTTTTTTAGTGATAGACTCAGGTTTGAGTGCTGCTGGTTCTATCTACCAAAGTCTAGATCCTGACCATGATATGCAGCTGGAGGAGGAAGGGGTAGTACAGCTAGCTAAGTTCCCACCAATCGTCATATTTTCACATCAAGAAAATAAGAATTCTATAGACTAAAGGGAGTGACACTATAGAAACAGTAATGTGACATTTACAGCTTTAAAATTCTCTGGATGGAGAAATGGTTTACATGAATGCAGTTTCTGTGGGGATTCTCTGGTCTCTGCTGCTTTTCTTAAATGACAGTTTGGTGGGCTTGCATTAGAACAGTTCTTTTACCATCCTTGTTTATGAACAACCTAAACAACATCTGCTTCCTGGTGATCTTTCAGATTTCTGACCATAGACTAGAGTAAAAGCAAGCATGAATGTCATTTGACATTCATGATCAAGGACGTGTGTGGGCATATATGAGTTTATATATAACTGAAAAAAAATTTTAGCTCTCACCCTTACTGTATGTGATGCACTCTGAGGCTTTCTAGTCTCATTCATTAAAAATAAACCCATTAAATTGGTTTCATGACCCATTAGTGGGTTACCTGTGTACTGTGAAAAATGTAGTTCTGTGCATGGCAGAAGAGATTGCTGGAGTGGATGGAAAGAAAAGCCATTTTGGTTTGCTTAGATCCAATTTATCTTCCTGTTTATACAGGAGGGTAGAAATTATGGTTCTGTTTAGACGAATATCTAACTTTTCTGCACCAGATTTCACTCCTCAGTATGAATGCATTTGCAGTCTGCCAAGTCTTAGGGAGCAATCATTTTTGCTCAAATACAATATCAAAAATGAGTGGGCTTTTCTCAGAAAGTCTTTGACAGCTGATACAGTGAAACAATCAATCAACAGGATGATGAAAGCATGAAAACACATAATACCTATAATATTCAGTAGAAGCAGAGCAGAAATGAGAAAAAAGAAACTTAGTTCAATTACATAGTAAGGTTATTTAATTCAAAGTCAGTAGAGTGCTGTAAGGTTATACATATTGTTAAGGTTAATTGCATCTATTCAGAATCTATTTTAATCTGAAACAAAAGCTTAACAGGAAAAAAATCATCAAAGGGAGAAGACTGCATTTGAAAGGTCTGTTCTATATCAGAGAATCAGCTAATGATGATCTTCTTTTGTTCTGTAATGTTTGAATTCCCCCCCCCAAATATGAACACTTAAAAGGGAATCCATTAAACTCCTATAGAAAAATGAAAGACATTTATCATCATTAAAACTCAAGGGCTTGTATGGCCCCGTGTTTGTTTTGCTATGGCACCAGAGAGAGTGGAAATCCTGTGCTACCTAACCTTGTAGGAAAATCTGAGCCTCTGCTTGAAGTCTTTGTTTTAAATATTTCCTCACTAAAAAAATCTTTGGAATATCTTCCCCTGATTTTAAAAGTAAAGTCATATCTGCTTGTTATAAAAGTTCAAACATTACAAAAATAAGATAGAAAGTAAAAGTCCCCTGCAATTCTTTTTTTTTTTTGTCCCCTGCAATTCTAATCCTTAAAGATAAACACTTTAACTAGTTTGATAGGAAGACATCTTTATTTTTATTTTTTTTTAAATTTTTTTATTTATTATGATAGTCACACAGAGAGAGAGAGAGGCAGAGGGAGAAGCAGGCTCCATGCACCGGGAGCCCGACATGGGACTCGATCCCGGGTCTCCAGGATTGCACCCTGGGCCAAAGGCAGGCGCCAAACCGCTGCGCCACCCAGGGATCCCCGACATCTTTATTTTTAAAGTGGAGGTTATGCTCTTTGACTCTTTATGCCAAGTAGAAAGTCTTAGAGCCATTATGCCTTTTGATTTCTATTGCTAATGGAAGGCAGCAGGCAGGAGAAGATATGTTCTCTTTCTAATCTTTATTTTAAAGTGGGATTGCTTGCTATCCTATAGGCAGGTACTGTTTTCACCTTGGGTTATTATTTAGTTGTGCAAGGAAACAACCCTTGTTCTCACACTGGAATCTTGGATATTATCTTTTATGTAGTACTCTTCCCCAAAATGTCTAACTTGAACATCTAATCATCATTTTCTCAAATCCAGAGTGTGAAGTGTTCTATAAATTCTATAAGACAGTTTACCTGGTATATTGGTCAGGGTTCTCCAGACAAACAGAACTAATAGATTTTATATAGTATATATATACATATAACATAAAATGTATAAATGAATTTTAATATATAAATATATAAATTTTATTATATATAAAATATGCAAATTATAAAATAGAGTATAATTATAATAAATATATAATATTTTATAATTATATAAATATACAATATGCTTATATATTTATATGTGAAGAGATTATTATTTCATATATATATATTTATAAAGAAATTTGTTATAAGGCTATAAAGTATTGGTTCACATAATTATGAGGGCTGAGAAATCCCATGATCTGTCATCTACAAGCTGGAGACTCAGGAAAGCCAGTGTGTAGTTTGAAGTCCTAAAAGCAATAGAGCCCATGGTGTACATTCCCCTCTAAGTGTGAAGGCCTGAGAACCAGGAGCATCAAGAGCAGAAGATCCATGTCTCAGCTCAGCTAATCAGGTCAAGACTGATTTCAACCTTCCTCTGCCTTCCTTGTTCTGTTGAGGCCCTCAGTGGGTTTGGTGATGCCCACCCACAATAGTAAAGGCTGCCTGCTTTCACTCAGACCATGGATTCAAATGCTTACCTGTTTCAGAAACACCCTCACAGACATACACAGAAATAGTGTTTAGCCAGATACAGGGGTATCCTGTTGCCATGTCAAGTTGACACATACAATTAACCATCACACCTGGACTCTTCAGAAATGTTAGTCATGAAAGGCAGGAAAAAGTCAAGGAAATGGTCCTGCATCCTAGAAGTCTATAGAGACATGTCAAACAACAGGCATCTGTAATCTGTGATTGGATCCAGGATGCAGTGGGGGTAGAGAAGAATATTTTAAAAGTTGGAACAATTTAGAAATTTGAATATAGAGTAAATGCTATATTAATGTTAATTCCTTTGGGTGCAAAAGTTTTTAACATGTAACTAGGAGAATGTCTTTGTTTTTAGGAGATACATGCTAAAGTATTTGGGGTTATCTTACTGACTCTGTAGTTTACTTTCATATAGTTCAGAAAGAATAAAGATGAGAGTGAAAGAAATGTGGCCAAACATGAACAATTGGTAAGTATAGATAAATAGTATATAGGTTTTCATTTTATCAATATTTTAACTTTGCTTGTAGGCTTAAAATTTAAGACAAAAAATTGGGGAATAAGTAATTTCAGATCATATTCTAAAGTTCATTGTGCTTCTTTCTTTTTTTCCTTTATTCTTTTGGAATCTGGAGAAATTCAAAGGCAGTTTGTCATGGAGCTGTATGTTTAAGATTTGTACAGTTTGTCCTAAGTATATTATGGCTCAATAAATAATTTAGGGAAAAAAACCTGGGCTCAGAAACATGCTATCTTTTACAGAAGACTATTTGCTAATCTTTAATGAGCTATTTATCAACACCACTTTGTCTCATGCGGTGGTTCTTATTACTCCTAAGACACAGATCAAAGGAAAGAATCAGGAACTAGGATATAGATGTTAGAGACAAATGCCAGAACCAAGATTGTAAAAAGACAATTAGAAAAGCTAAATTGTATATGTTGTGGAAGAAGTTGGAGCAAAGAAATTCAGTCACAGCATGAAAAAGGAGATGTACTGTGATTCAGGGCTAGGTTTTATTACATATGATAAAAGAGGTATCATATATATATATATATATATATATACACACACACACACATCATTCTTACGTTACAATTACATATAATAGATATCTCCAAATAGGTGTCTTAAGCATAGATGGCTTTGTTTATTTGTTTCTCACCTATGAAATAAGTGTGAAGGCAGCTAGTCTAGGGGTGATGTAGTACAAATAGCAAGCAAGTATAATAGAACATTTATTTTCTAGCATTGGTCTAAGGACATAGCTGTTAGTCCCATTTCATGGGTGAAAAAAAAAATAGAAAAACTTAGTAATTTGCTCAAGATTATAGTTAGAAAGTAACAGAATTAAGGTTTAAAGTCAGGCAGCATAGCAATAGATTACTGCTCATGAGGTGGTTTTATAGTCACAGGGCACAGCATAGCTTTTGTCTTTCTGCTCTGCTATTTCTTTTTTCTTTTTTTTTTTTAAGTTTTTATTTGTTTATTCATGAGAGACACAGAGAGAGAGAGAAAGAGAGAGAGAGAGAGAGGCAGAGACACAGGCAGAGGGAGAAGCAGGCCCCATGCAGGAAGCCCAATGTGGGACTCCATCCAGGGTCTCCAGGATCATACCCTGGGCTAAAACACGGAGCTAAACTGCTGAGCCACCTGGGCTGCCCGTGCTTTGCTGTTTCTGATGTGTGTCTTTCATAGTCAAGTAGCCTCATTGACCAAGATAGCTGCTTGAGCATTAGCTACCACTTCAGTCTTCCAGGAAGGGGAAAGCAACCGACAATTTTTCCTGTCTGTCCCCATTTAAAGGAGTTTTCCTGGAAATCCTTCTCAGTGGCTTCCATTTATATTTTGATTTCCCAAACTTGGTAAGATGGTCATACATAGCTATAAAAAAGGTTGTGGACTCTAATCTTTTAACCGGGTAGAGTTGTCAACCTGAATAGTATAAAGGTGCCGTTAGAAGGAGGAGGTGAAAAGGAATGGTTGGTTAGGGCCAGTATCTTCCTAGTTTGAGAACTGGGGAGAGTGAGGCCTGAGGGCAGAAAGTAATCACCCAATCAAACTTCCTGGGATTTTTGGAAATGCAAATGGGATATCTAAGGGATGAAAAAATTTAAATGTAGTCCACATTCTTGTTCTTAGAGTCTTCTTCT
Source organism: Canis lupus baileyi (assembly GCF_048164855.1). Lineage (NCBI taxonomy): Eukaryota > Metazoa > Chordata > Mammalia > Carnivora > Canidae > Canis > Canis lupus. The sequence continues at coordinate 53,563,983 of NC_132854.1, read as the reverse complement.
GGATAATATTCTGTGCAAAGCTTTATTTTTATGCTTTGTACATCCTGCAGGATTGTTTATAATAGAGAACAATTGAAACAACTGAAATAGTTAAGTGAGTGGTTATATTATGCTATATCCATGTTGTGAAGTATTATCAGCCATGTAATATTAAGCTTGTTACGTGAATAGTTGGGAAAACTACTTATAAGTGAAAGTAAGACATACAATTTGACTTCAGATATGATTGCAACTGTGTAATAATAGATGCAGAATATAGATTGGACTGAAATTTACTCCAAGAAAAGTATTTGTGATCTCTTAAGGGTGGGATTATGAGTGACTTTTCCATATTTAAAACATATATCTTTGTGAATTTTCTCCTATAAGCATATGTTTCTTCCAAAATCAGAAATAAAAGGCAAAATTTGTTTTTAAATGTTCTATGCATGGGACGCCTAGGTGGCTCAGCAGTTGAGCATCAACCTTCAGCTCCAGGGCATGATCCTGGAGTCTCAGGATCAAGTCCCACATCGGACTCCCTGCATGGAGCCAGCTTCTCTCTCTGCCTGTGTCTCTGCCTCTCTCTCTGTGCCCCTCATGAATAAATAAATAAAATCTTAAAATAAAATAAATGTTCTATGCAGAGATTTAGATGTAAGTCCCTCATGGCTTGCATTTCTGGTTTTCTCCTTGATACTCTTCAGGAGCAATGCTTAAGACATGTAGACATAATCAGATCTTAGTCTAATAATAATAATAACAGAAAATGTACAACCATTTGGTAAATAAGTGGCTTTAATGCAAATGCCCATTTCCTTATCACTAAGCTGTTCTTAAAGAGAATGTTTATCCTGAATATTCTCTTGTTGGAAAAGACAGTCCTGCGTGGGCCTCTTCCACTCTTAGGTGTCTTGCTGGGTGTGCCAAGACCGCACACCAGACCATTCTTTCCTCTAGACTATTCCTCTCATTAGGTAGCTGGGAACCTTGAAAGATGAGGTTAGCTTTCCCTACAACCAAGACCAGGCTTGCTTACTACCTGCTGTAAAAATGGTAGTTTCCTCAACCGTGTCCCTCACCTGTCATGCCAACACACTGTGTGTGCAGTGTCTGTCATGTTGCCCCCATCAGACTTGGTGCCGGAGAGAACAGACATAAATATGCTAATGCTCATGCAGTATGTTGTAATGCATGAGTAATAAAGTCTTAGTCTCTGACCCAGGAGTCTCATGGCTTTTTTTTTTTTTTTTTTTGAGTCTCATGGCTTTTGCCAGCACCTATGGAACAGTAACAGGCTTACCGTTAGGCTAAGGTTAGCTTGTTAGGTTAAGGTTAGTTTGCAAGCAGGCTCAAATCAATTCCCAGACCTGATATCTCTATGTTCTGAAAATAGGAATTCCTTGTAGTTATTTTTACTGAGGAAGGAAATATCTTTTCTTTTTTATATTTTGTTTCATTTCAGTTTGCCAACATATCGTATAACATCCAGTGCTCATCCCATCAAGTGCCCTCCTCAGTGCCCGTCACCCAGTCACTCCATCCCCCCACCCTTCTCCTCTTCTGCAGCCCGTTGCTTATTTTCCAGAGTTAGGAGTCTCTCATGGTTTGTACTGAGGAAGGAATTTTATACATTTTGCAAGTGTACCTAAAAATTGGTTCCCGTCTCTACTCCTGTCATTGGTTTTTGGCCTCTTAAAGGTAAGTCTCTATAACATTATGTTTCATATATATTCTTTGTATCTTTAAAGTGAATCCCTCTTGCTTTTCTCATAGCTTTTATCATTTATGTGTGTATATGTGTTTTAAGGGACAAAATGTGACATCTTTCAGGTCTACCCTGTATGGTTGTGCAGGTTGGTAAACTGCACAAACTTACCTGGCTCAGGTGATAATTTGGAGCTGAAATACATACCAAACCATGTGCCCTGGTGTAGGGGTACTTCCACCTGAAAGAAGGGGCACATTTTTCTAATTTGCATAAATTAACCCCACCTCACTAAGTCATGAGCCTACACGTAGGGGTACTGGGATGGATGGATGAATGGATGTGTGCATGTATATACTTCTTTCGACTTTCTGTAAAGTTATCCTATGAACAAAGGAGCTGATGATCTGTGATCTCTTGTTTATCTTTTCCTCCCTGGGTGTCTGTCTGTTCAAGCCCTCTGGGTGTCTATTCAACTGTCCAGCAGAAGCTGTGAATTAAAGAACTGACCCACTTCACATCAGTCTCTTGAATGTGTAGACAATGTTTTGGGTTCTGCAGGTTCTGAGACCAAAGAGAATTCATGAGCCCTTCTACACTGGAGTTGTGGAGTGCTGGATCAGAGTTGGTGTAACAGGTGGAGTGGTTAAGGATGAATCTCTCAGCCTGTCCTTGTCACTTTTTTTGTTTTTTTCTTGAGAATATGGTCTGTTTATAAAAGAACTTTTGGAAACCTGAATACCTCAAAAGTTTTGACTCATGTTGGCCTAAAACAGTAAGCTTCAGAGGCCCCTTTAGAAGGCCATAAAAGAAAAACCAATATGGAAAGCTGTAGCTAAAAAATAAATCTCTATCCAGTGCTTTTGATTAACCAAAAATCTTTTTTTTTTTTTCAAATTCACACAAGGTTAGGATTTTCTTGAACTATGAAAATTTCAAACTAATTTCTTACAGGATAGTAGACTACATGTCTACTATTCTGCTTGAAAAGATCTGTTTGTTACTTAATCTTCTACCTCTTTCTGAATTTTTGCTCCTGACTATGTTTCTTTTTCAGTCAAACCAGTGTTGTTCCTAATTAGAAATTTAAATTACATCTACTGCAGTTTGTACACACCAGGGGATATATTTATGGAATACTTTTAGTCAGCCAAGGTATTTTTCATAACTTCAGCATAACGTTTTTTCATAGAGTGCTTATTGATGAGACATTATAAAAATTGTGCAAGAATGAACACCAGAGAAGCAGTTGTGTAGCTCAGGAGAGATCTCACAAGAAAAACATTCCTTAAATATATTTTTCTTTTTTGTGTTTTTTCTTTCTTTCTTTTTTCTTTTTTCTTTTTCTTTCCTTCTTTCTTTCTTTCTTTTCTTTTCTTTTTTTTTTTTTTTTATGGTGCAGGAACACATTTTCCTCTTTGTCTTGTGCTGTTCTTTGTATGATTTCCCCTAGTATGTCTCACGGATGTGCGCTGTTGAAAGTGAAAATAATCTTACGAATTGTGATATTTCATTAAGTTTCAATGAGGTAATTAAGGAAACTCATTTTCAAAGATATACATTTATTTCAGTGGCTTGAATATTGCTTAATCAGGAAATGCCCAGAATACTAAATATAGGTAGGTTGGGCTTGTCTAGATCAGCATCTTTGAGAGTCAGAATGTTGAAAGGGAAGACATGCAGGTTAAAACAGCAGAGGCCCTTGCTGTGGGTGGAAACTAATTGGCTGAAAACATGAATAAATTATACTTGTTATTCGTGTCAAGAAAAAGCGAGGAGAGAAGGGATGAATATTTGTATCTAACAAGGCGTTACACTCTGCCACACGATAAAAAAATAAAAGATAAAGAGCAGAACCTTAGACCTAGGCTCCTCTTCCCCGTAGCAGGTAAGAATAGAAGCTCAATTACTTGCCATTCTTTCTTCTGAATATTATGTTTCAGATCTGGCATGTTCAGGCAAGAAAATGTTACTAAAAAGGTTGCTAAGGAATTCTCTAACATGAAACATTTATTACTGGGACCTCTGTCCTTGACCCTGGGGTTATGTTCAAATGCTTTCAGTTAAAAGGCTCTGAATTTAGGGTTGGATAATTCTTTCCCTCTTTTCATGGTCCTGCACTGTGTACTCGTAGGCTACACGGATTGCAATAGATTGACTACAGTTCAGTTCCTAAAACAAAAGATTCTAGTATGATGTCATCAGACTTTACCTTATCCAGATTAGAAATTGTAGAGTAAAAAAAAAGAAAAAAAAGAAAAAAAAGAAAAAGAAATTGTAGAGTAAGATCTTTTTAGAAACAGATTGATTTTGTTTTCTTTCTCAATCTTTCACAAAATTTGCATAGGGGAGGCCCAAGGAACTTGCAAAATTCTCTATGAGTTTGCTCTTAGTAAAGTCCTAGTACTTCTTTTTTGCCATTTTAGAGCCTACCTTTTAAACTTGAGCTTGCTAAGCTTCTCTGAAGATTTCTTCCCGCCCCTGGGGTCTCTGTAACTCTCCCCCACCTTGGATCTCTCCTTATCATCCTATTTTGACACTTGTTTGGGTATTCTCCTGGTGTGCTCCTGCAGTTCCGTAAATTGTTCCAAACTAGAGTCTACTCTCCGTTAAACTGGTTGGTGTCTGTTTTTTCATATTTTCCTCACTCTTCAATAGCCCCTTAGCACAAGTCCATAAATAAGTGCTCAGTTAAGTAGATTCCTTTGGAAGCCTATCAAGAGGCTGGAGATAAATGACAGTCCTACTGTATGCTTTCTGTATTGAGCTGAAGAGTTAGCTGCAGATGCCCAGCTGGTCTAAGACAGAAGTCCTGGGTTCGAGTCTAAGCATCACTGCTTAATTAGCCTCATGACCTTTGGCAGATGATTTAATGTCTATGTGTTTATCAGTGATTTAATCCCTAAATCCCCTTAAGTTTAAATGTTGAATTATCTATCTAGCTTGAATTATCTACAGCGATGGTTCTCACAACGTGGTCCCTAGATCAAGAACATAGACATTACCTGGGAATTGTTAAAAAAATGCAGCTTCTCAACCCCCACCCCAAACCTCCTGAATTAGGAACGCTGCACTCTAACAGGCCCTCCAGGTGATTCTGAGACACACTAACGTTTGAGAACTACTGGTTTGTATAGAGTCAAATCCCTGGTAGTGTGAGAAGCTTTATACCTTAATGTTAGTGGACATTGAGGATTGTGCAGTCATGTCATGGTTGGTACTTAAATCCAGTACCTTGTGTTTCATCTTTAAGGCTCTGTACAGTGGCTCACCACTGCATCATATTCAAATGCGCAGCTATTATCCACAGAATTCAGCTCCCAAGCTCCTATGAAGTGCTGGCAATTGAGGACTGAAAAATCTTTCTTAGGGTGAACAAAGAATATGCAATGGACAAGGGATTAATTTCCAGTAGCAGCCTCCTGATTTTATATTCATAACGTCGTATGCATGTGAGGCTACACATGCAACGTCTGCTGATATACATTAGGTAATTGGGCATCTTGCAGCCCCATTTGCATGCAAAGGTGGTTGTACACTTCCCATTTACAAGTCTAAAATTAAAGCCCAGTTTGAAGCAGGCTGAAGTCTTGCTGCTAGGAAAATAATGAGATAAGGAAGAAATGACTTCTGTTAATCAGCACTTTGGCCTCTACTGTTCAATCTTTGCTAATTTGTCCTTTGAAATTGTACATTCTGTGTTGAAGAGAAAGAATTCTAAGAGTATCTGGGTTTTTTTTTTTAAATCCTACATTTATAAGCTGTGTTTATCCATAGTATTTCCTCTAAAACTGTCCCCACACATATGCTGCAGTCTGTTGCACTAGATTTCTGCTCTGTGAAGTATTTGTACTCTTGTGGGACCACGTGCATCATCTCAATCCCCCCCACCCCCCAATATACAGACTAGCTCTGTGGCATCATTTCATTTTAGTTCAGCCCACATGCATGAAGCAGCTACTTTGTGCCAGGCATCGTGCCAGAGGCTGGGTGTGTATAGATCAGTCAAGTTTCTGTTCTCAAAAGCTCACAATATTTTAACAACTTCCTGGTATCTCAGTGTTGTGTATTTTTTTTTAAGATTTTATTTATTTATGAGAGACACACAGAGAGAGAGAGAGAGAGAGAGGCAGAGACACAGGCAGAGGGAGAAGCAGGCTCCATGCAGGGAGCCTGATGTGGGACTTGATCCCGGGTCTCCAGGGTCAGGCCCTGGACTGAAGGCGGCGCTAAACTGCTGAGCCACCCGGGCTGCCCAGTGTTGTGTATTTTTGCTGAAATGAAGTCTTCCCAGATCCCCATCCCATGAATTAAAATCCTTCTCTGATTATGTTCTACTTGTGTCCCCAGGAGGATGGGGGACCTAGTAGACCCAGGCCTGGAAGAGTCAAAGTCCCAAAGTCCCAAAGCACAAGACTGTGGTCAGAGGGTTACTCAGATGTGTCATGAAGAGAAGGTGGCTGCATTGCAAATGGCCTGTATTTCCAGTTTGTGGGAACAAGAATGCACAAGTGTTTTCTGTACCCCCAATGTGGGTCATCACTGCAGAGAATGCCCATCTAGAGCCCTTTCCAAGGGAGTTGCCCACGAGTGCCACCTGGAGGAAAAATGGATCCCTACAAAGACAGTTTACCAAGAGCCAAAAGGAAGTAGTCACTTGTCAGTGTTCACCAACTGCTTTATATTTTCACGTTTGGCCCTGTGCATTTGTTTTATCTTGGCAACTAGATTGGAAGCTCCTAGAGTACAGAGCTGGGTCTTAAGAAGAAGGTTCTCTTACATGATATCTGTTTGTGGGTGATGAGCATAAGTATATGAGCAGAAAGACTGTCTGGAGGTTTATATGCATGAGTAGTTCCTCATGGTAATCGTTTTTTTCATCTTTATTCTAGCCCAGGCGCATATACCATGATAGCACCCAATGAAAACCGAAGAAGTCAGATACAAAGGAGTACGTATTTGTATCCATTCAACATTCAGAATGCTTCTTCTCTTCTTATAGAGGAGGATTGGTTTACTTAGGTTGTAGTATTTTTATTTTCTCGTTTGTATAGACTCACCAGATCTTACACCAAATTTTTTTCTTTTTTTAACTTCAGCTGCTTTACCTTCTGATTATTCTGTTGTTAATGCTTCTAAATTTGTTTCTCTATGTTAATAGCAGAAACTCATGTAATGTGGTTGTAAATCTCAGATTTCCATTGGCCTCAAACAATTTCACCATCTATTGCCAGTAAATCGATCTAGTTCCCAGGAAATTGGGCTGGCTGCAGATACTTTTACAGAACTATGAACACCTGTGGGGCAGATGAATTATATATGAAATATATTATGACATAATTTGTCTTTCTTTTTTTTTTTTTTTAAAGATTTTATTGGGATCCCTGGGTGGCTCAGTGGTTGAACATCTGCCTTCAGCCCAGGGAATGATCCTGGAGCCCCAGGATCGAGTCCCATGTCGGGCTCCCTGCATGGAGCCTGCTTCTCTGTCTGCCTGTGTCTCTCCTCCCCTCTCTCTCTGTCTCTCATGAATAAATAAATAAAATCTTAAAAAAAATATTTTATTTATTTACTTGAGAGAGAGAGAGCAAGAGTGAATGCGAGAGAGAGAGAACATGCAGGAGGGAGGGAAGAGGGAGAAGGAGAAGCAGACTCCCCACTGAACAGGGAGCCAGACACAGGACTGGATCCCAAGACCCTGGGATCATGACCTGAGCTGAAGGCAGATGCCCAACTGACTGAGCCACCACCCAGGAGCCCAATTGCCCCTTTCTTGATCTGTCCTGTCCCATCCCTTCTTAATAGAATCTTTCTTTAGCCTCTGTGTTCCCATAATTGTGTAAGTATCAGAGTCTACCCTCAGCTATTTTTATATGTGTACTTGGCTTGTGTGCATTACCATCTCTTTGAGGGCAGGGACACCTTACTTATTTTTGTGCTCCTTGTACCTAGTGGGTATGTAACATTTTTGCCTGAAGTTGTACAGTAAAATAAATGCTGTCATTTAAAGTTAAAGCATTATACCTTAGAGGTGGATGGAGAACTAAAGTTCAACTAGTTCACAAAGAAGTTATGAGGCTTGTTCAAGTCAAGCTCTGGGCTAGCCCTGATGTTCTGTGCTCTCCTTTATGAGATCTTGGTAAGAAATTTAATACTGTGGCTAAGAATGGACATACAGGCCCAACAGGCCTCTACATTAGAGACTTTGGTCTCCACCACACAGGTGGCACCCTGGGTGGTACACCTGCATCAGAACACCGGCAGGATACAACAGTCCCAACTATGCAGAGCGATTGTGGGTGCTACCGGTGGCGACCACCCAAATCCTAAAGGTTCTGGCATTTTACAAGCTTTTGATTTCAATACTTTCCAGGAATTTAAGCCTTGGTGTGGTCTGGAATTTTGGGATGTTTCAGTTTTTTTTCTTTTTTCTGCTGATAATTAAAAACTACCATATAGGGACCTTTGAAACAATCAGGTCTGGGAAGATTTCAGACGTGCCTTGGGAAAGACAGGATCAGGATCTCTGGAGCCCCCTGCTGTCACACAGGGTCCATATTTGGGGAAATAGCAATGCTCCAGCACGAGGAGGCCTTTGGCCTGGTGGTATCCAGCGCCAGGAACCCAAGAGCCCTCACTCCTCCCAGCTGCAGTAAGCTTGGGGGACATTTAAAGTACAGTTACTATGGGCATCAGAATTCTCTGGGGAGGGCAGCTCGGGTGGCACCGCCTTCAGCCCAGGGCCTGATCCTGGAGACCCCGGATCGAGTCCCACGTCAGGCTCCCTGCATGGAGCCTGCTTCTCCCTCTGCCTGTGTCTCTGCCTCTCTCTCTCTCTGTCTCTCATGAATAAATAAATAAAGTCTTAAAAAAAATTCTCTGGGGATATGTTTACTGTGTGTGAAGAGTTCTTATCGACATATGGATAGTCTCATTTTGCACACATCGTCTATAGGGAATTAAAAAAAATGAATTTGATATAGGATTTTAAAAATGACAGAATGAGAGAAAAAAAAACTAAACTCCCTTATTTTAGTAGTTCAGTTTTTTTTTTTTTTTTTTAATCAAATTTGAACCTTCAGTTCATACTCTTGGAGAGAAATTGCCTCAGGGGTGGGTGCAGGGTGACTCCAGGGGGTGGGGTGGGGCGGGGTAGGGTAGGGTGGGGTTGGGGGGTGGGGGTTTCTTCCTTTCCTGGATATTCTGTCCACCGATGCTTGCATACAGTTAATCGCCCTCTGACGTTTGTTCCTTTCAAGGGACCTGTTTCCTTTTTATATTCTAATAATTGATGACATTTCTCACTTGGCTTAGTTGCTGAGCAAGAGCTGAAGAATCTTGAGAAGTGGAAGGAGCAACATAGAGCGAAGCCTGTTAACCTGGTGCCAAGGCGGTTAGGTAAGCCAGCAAACCAGGTGCCTGAATTGGGAGGACAGGGCCACCCAGGGATCCTGTTAGCACCTTGCCTACACCTATCTTTGGACACAGGTTACAGGTTTTTGGGTCACTGTGCTGCTTGGAATGGAATGCATTTAAAATGGAAACTCTTAGGTGTGTAGGGATGTTGTTTCTGATTTTCTGCAAGAAGCAAATGTATGATGCCACAGTTGTGTGGGAATAAAGTGATGGCTTAATTGCTGAATAATTTAGATCCTCTTAGATGATCAACTCTGAAGAAAGCTTACCTGGGGTGCTGCATATGCCTTGTCGTAGCACTAGTCAGGATGGGAGTGAAAGCTAGCACGAGCATATTAATCCTGCCAGGATTAATGCTAATGGGAAAGTAAATGAATGGATATTCAATTCTAAAACTAAGAATGAGAATGAGCTGGGGACCTGGTGGTGGGTATAAAGAGAACACCACCTGTGTTTTCATTCTACAGATAGAGAGACCTTTGGGCCTCTGGAGTGCATGCCAGTGTGATGAATTGTGCGGGCTGCCCTTGCCTGGTGTTTGAATCATTCAACAGGGATGCCACCTAATGGGAATCATTCACGTCCTTTCTTTTCTCTTCCAGCAGCATCTGAGAACTGAAAGGGCTGGTGAAAATAAAATAACCTAATTTGGAAATCATTTGATGGGTGAAAGTGATGGTATTATCACCATCATTCCACTGTATTTCGGGGAAAGGGGTTAACCTCAAGTGTCACCTTTATGCTGAATAAGCCACATTTGAGGGGCATAACCAAGGAACAGCTTTGTCCTTCCTAATGCCCCCCCACCCCCCCACTGGCTATGTGGGACTGGTTTTTCCCCATGCTCTTTGGATGAAATTAGATCTTTTTGGTCTTTCTCAAATAAAAGTTGTCCAGCTAATTCTAGGTGTTAAATAGTATCATTTAGTCATTAGTGTTCAGTCTTAGGTACTAGTCAAAACTCTGTTACTGATGGAGATTCAGGCTCTCTCTCTGCTCCAGGCCAGGCCTACTCTGAGTAGAAAGCTAGCAAAGGAAATGGGACATGGCTGAATTTTTCTCTATTGACGCTCTGTTCCCAAATTCTGACCCCTCCTGGGTAGAAGAGAGGAGAGATAAGAGAGGTAGGATCTGTACTGCGCAGATCTGGTTTCTGAAAGTCCCTGCTGTGCATTCTCACTCCTGGAGTTCTTCAGAGCCCCCTTGCCTGCCATCCGTCTCTCTCCTGGATTTCTCCCATAGACACAACATATACTTTCTTGCTGGCGTACTTGGCTTTACCGCTGGCTCTTAAGCCGGTAGACCATCTTTGTAGGGTGGCCCACATGGGCAACAAGCCCCTGTAAGATGGCTTTATGTTGCCATTCTCTTTCATGCATCCCAGATGGGGAGCACAGGAAACACTTGTGTATCCTTTCTTCCCCCATACTCTGGGAGTACAGACCATTTGCCATGCAGCCACCTCTTCTTGATGACCTGGGTAGCCATCTAACAGCAGCCAGCATCCCTGACTTCTCTAGGAATAGGTACACTAGATGCTTCAGTCATTGGAGATGCAGATCGAGTTCTCCAAGTGATTTTCATGGTCTCTTGCCCATTTTGACATAATATCCCTTCTTCCCCAAATATACACACAGACAAAATGGAATTCACAAAGACCTCTTTCCTCTGATTCTACCTCCTGTGACCTATCCAGCCTCTTTTATGGGCTGAAGGCAGTTGCTAGTTAAGGTTCCCCTGTTTTCAGTTACCCCTTTGCAGATCCTGCTGAGGGAGCCAGGCCCCTCACTTTAGAATCTGGAGCAGTTGGTGCCTAGTATCTCAGAGCCTTAGCCAATGTGAGCAGGAATCTCATTGCAGTTTTCTGTTAATAATATACCTAAAATGATTAAGGTTATAGGTATGGGAAGAGGCTGGGGGGAAAGAGAAAAATTTAGACTGTGTTAAACCTTGAGATAAGTTTTGAACAAAATCTTCAAATTCTTAGGAATCTGACTTTCTTTATTTCTATTAAATTTCACTTCCTGCCCTATTCTTCTACCCCTTAGAATATTGGAATAGTCCTGGGAGATGCTGACAGTGGCTGTAACATTAGATAAAAGCTCCAATAGTCCTCACTGTTTCTTTCCCATTCCCCAATCCCCCACAACAGAGACTGAAGGGCTAAAACAAAATAGGCCTTATACATCTTTTGGGACTCAGAAGAAATGTCTCTATGGTGTTTTTATCAGTTCAATTACAAAAACTACAGTGAATGCAAATTGTTTTAATGCTGCTTCTGTGTGAATGAATCTTTCAGAGAACTGACACTTTTAGTGACCAAAGCACCGGAGAATTATTTCAAAGGGATCTTTATAATGCACATACCCAGCTTGCATAAACACCGAGAAATCCCTAAACAGCAATTCTTAGATGATTGTCAAGCTGCAAGGATTTCTGTCCCCAGATTATTTGAGGTTTAAGAGAGGCAGATAATCTAACATCCATATTTTTCAATTGAATACCTAAGAAAGAATAATAAATAGTATGGATTGACAATCAATTGCTAACTAAAATATTCCCATTGTAGTTTTAAAAACTAGGTTATAAAGACTATATATTTGTCAGGCCAAGACCCCTGAGGATTTCCTGCACTTCGCTACTAGCATGTGGGGCAGTAGAGTCAGAAGAAGAAAAACAGCATCACTGATCATCATCCTTAGTAGGTTAAGGAGTGGTTATACTGAAGCAGGGGGGATGTTCTAGAATTTCTAAGACAGGCACTATTTCTTATTATTTAGCTTGGACCTTTAGGTATAATCTCAGTCTAAGTGAAAACCTGAATACCTACATGACTTAGTAGGATTGTCCTTTTCTTTCAGGAAATGGCACCATGTTCTGTCCAGCTCTGTTTCTCTTTTAAGAAATTACCATTCTCTAATGTCTTAGTAAGAAAACTGGTTGTATCCTTATTTCCAGAGATAGGAAAATGTTAAAGAAATTCACAGTGTAGACTTATCATGTATTAATTAGTCTTTGATGGCTGACATTTCAGCTTAATATTCATGTTTCACCTTTGTGACTTTTTTTTCTGTAGGTGGAAGCCAATCAGAGGCTGAAGTCAGGCAGAAACAACAACTCCAAGTGATGCAATCTAAATACCAGCAAAAGGTCAGAATCCATCTCTTTTAATTTTGGCAAGGAATTTGAGTACCAGCACTTTCAATAGCCATGGAATAATACAGTAACTTTACCAAAAGCATAAAACCTTTAAACTGATTGCAAAAGGAAACTCTCAAAATCAAAGAAAGAAGTGAGAAGCAAAGAGACAAAAATCTAGAATTCTTATCCATGCCATGTATCAGTCAGCAGGACCCTTGATGAAGGGATTTATTATTATTATTTTTTTATAGCTCAACTCTCTACCATGTTTTAAATGTTTTGTTCTAAGAACATGAATCTGTTTACCCAATATAAGTCATGAAGGTAGTACAAAAAGATTTAAGGTGTCAGTGACTTTTTTTAAAAAAAAAAAACAATGAATTTATGAGTTTTATAGTAAGGAAATGTTATCTTCTCTTTCTCCTCCCCAACCTGGGTGGGAGGTGGGAAGACAGAGAGACCAAGGAAGAAACACAAGAGATTAATTTCATGGGTAGGAGATGCAGTCTGACCATTCTCTGTGATCTAAGTAGCTGGAAGCACCAACCTATAATCATGGTGAGGTATAGCACAAACAATACTGTAATTTGCCTTTCATCATAATTTTGTGTTCCAGAGGTTCAGACTGAAAAATAGTAACTGGTTTTTTTTGTCCCCTGTAATTTCAATACAATTTAGCTAAAAAGAGAAGAATCTGTGAGAATCAAGAAGGAAGCAGAAGAAGCCCAAATCCAAAAGATGAAGGCGATTCAGAGAGAGAAGGTAAGACAGTGGAAAGGATGATGAGCTACCATTTGCAGAAGGCTCACTGTATGCCAGGTTCTCTTCCCCACTCTGTCCAAATACAAATTCATTTAATTCTCAAAATAACCGTATGAGTATATATTATTTTTTTAAAGATTTTATTTATTTATTCATGAGAAACACACACACACACACACACACAGAGGCAGAGACACAGGCAGAGGGAGAAGCAGGCTCCATGCAGGGAGCCCGATGTGGGACTTGATCCTGGGACTCTAGGGTCACTCCCTGGGCCAAAGGCAGATGCTCAACCACTGAGCCACCCAGGCATCCCAGTATATATTATTCTTATTACCTAAATTGATAAGTTAGGAAACTGGCAGAGAGGATACATAACTTGCCCAAGGGCTCATGGCCAGTAAATAGAAGAAGTGGGATTCAAATCCGGGCAGACTGGCATCAGAGCTAGAGTTCTTGGTGACCACGCTGTTTTACCTCCCAGGCAAGCGATCCATGTAGGGGCTCTGTATTGGGCCAGAAGCCAAAGCAGTTAGTAATAAGAGCAGTCAGTGAGCTGTCATGTTTATATCCAAATATTGAATTTTTTGGGGTGAGAGTTAGATAAGTGAACATATACCTCTCTCGTTGATAAAAGAAAAAGCGTGCATTTGCATTTTAGTGTTACTGGTATTATCTATTCTAAACCTCAAAGTGAAGATGATGTTTTTGGTTTTGATACTCTTTCTGGGGCTTGGTGAAAAGAAATCTCTTAAAAATTTTGCTTTTCTGCTGCAGAAGAAGGAAGAATGTAGAATTGTTCTATCCCCATCTCTTCTTTCTCCTCACATTCCCCATAAAGTCCTAAGCTGTGGCAGTTTTTAAGTATTAGAGGCGTGGGAATGTTGGCTCATGATACCACCAAGCATGGCACCTGCTGCAAGTATAAGTCGTGGAAACACAGTTCCTGTTCTTGCCGTCTGCCTGTCTGTCTGCCTATCTCTTTCTCTCTCCCTCCTTCTCTTTCTTTTTTTCTTTTAAAGATGGAGTGTTGGTCAAAATTTAAACCTGTTACCAAGCAATAGATATTTTTACAAGGTTAATGAAGCCAAAAGGTGATGGCTTATAAAACATATGAGAGTATATGAGTCCTTCGTACTGTCCGCCTGGCTGGTGAGCAGACTGTTTTCCGTTTTTGTTTTTAACCTTTAAAATATTTTTTTGGTCTTTCTACTTCTCTACTCCCCATTCTTTTCATCCAGCTTTCTCCTCTCATTTTTTGTCTTTAAAGGAAAGTTCACATTTTGGTCTTGTGATTGTAGAGGGAGGTGTCCCCTTTACATAGTGTGTCTGTATTTCAGGTGGAACCAAGAAAACATCCAGTCATCACCAGGAATTGAGCTAAGAGGCTTGCAGGTCCTAAAGAATTATTGTGTTGCAATGTTTTCTTCTAAAAGTCATGAATTAGTGGTCATTTAATCCCCAAATTGGCTGGCTTGTGGGTTATTTATAGCTCATTTATTCCCAGGGCAGATAGTGTACACTATTCAGAAATGTTAGTGACTGAAGTGGCTTTCACATTGAGGAAAAGCATCATTTTCCTCTTTCCAAGTTGTACCATAACACTAGATGGATCACAATCATTAACTATAGAAATCTTAATTGGGTTGGCTTTTCTAATGTGATAAGTATAATGATTATTGGTATCATTTTGTCCAAAAGTAAAAGATAGGGAGAGAAAGTTGATATGTTGATGCTTCCCACTCCAAATGTGTTCCTTGAACCAGCAACATTGGCATCACTTGTTAGAAATGCAGAATCTTGAGACCCCATCCAACACCTTTTGAACCAGAGCCTGCGTTTTAATAAGCTCCCCAGTTGATTCTTGTGCATATAAAAGTTGAGGAACATTCACAAAAACTACCTAACACGATCAGGAGCAAGTTACACTGGTCCTTCCACAGACTTGATTTCTCCGGTTAATTGCCCTGTGCTGCCACCAGGACCTAGCTCTTTCTATTCTACATAAATCTGTGGCTCTTCATACTAAATGTGAGCCTATTTAGTAGCTTCTGTCAGATAAAAGAAAAATGGACATTAGCCATCTAGAAATGGCATACTTCACATTGCCAGTGTGGAAATGGCCAAGGGAAGCAATAATGGGCTGTGCTTATGGAGCACTTATTCTTTAAAATGCACGGCCAACACAATATGGATATCACACTGCAAAACGACACCCTCCTCCTCAGGCAAATGGCTACTGTCCAGGAATTCTGAGTCAAGTAGAAACTAAGCAGCCTGTTGCCACCCAAGAGTCCCTAGCTTAGCCTCTGATCGTAACCCCCCTTGCCCTTCAGTTTTCCCTTCCCCAGGAGAGGTCCCTATGGATCACTGGGTCTCTAGTTGGTTACCACCTGTGTGTGAGTGAGGGGAGAGTAAACTGTCTTCCCTGCCAACACTTGTGAGTGTTCTTTGATTTTTAAGAAGCACAAGGGTGTGAAAGGCCGCCAGCATGTGGTCATGTCAATGGGTTCAGGAAGAGTTAGTCCTATAGGTGAAGGGGAAGTTTGGAAAGGGCACTTACTTGGATACTCCAGTCTAACTTTTATTTCCTGTACTAGAACATGTTGATGTTCTGTATTCTTCCCCTGGTGTACTAGAGCCTCCTGAACTTCCTCTTGGTAACTTGAACCCGACCACGCAGGAGTATCTTCACCACAGAGACCAGTAAATGCTACAAAAACAACCTTCCTCTCTTTCTCTTTGCTGGGGCTGGTTGCTCAGTTTATCAGCACACCGCTGCTTTAGCCCAGGGCGGAAGAGGGCCTCCCTCACTTTCTCCCACCACACACATCAAAGCAAATGGTGGGTATTCGTCCTTTCTAATGGCTGAGCAATATTCCCTTGTATATATAGAGCACATCTTCTTTATCCATTCATCTTTTGATGGACACCGAGGCTCCTTCCACAGTTTGGCTGTTATGGACATTGTTGCTATAAACATTGCCCCTCCACGTTCAAATCCCTGGAACCTAGGAATGTGTTGTATTACATGGCAAAGGGGGGGGGGTATTACATTTGCAGGTGGAATTAAGGCTGCTAATCAATTGACCCTCAAATGGAGAACTCTACACTATCCAAGTGGCAGTGTAATCAAATTGGGAGAGGGAGGCAGGAGATTGAGAACTGAGGAGACGATAGCAAGAGAAAGATGTGGCCTGCCTCTGCTGCTTTAAGATGGAGGAGGGGGCCATCAGTCAAGGAATGTAGGCAGCCCCTAGAGGCTAGAAAAGGCAAGGAAAAAGATTCTCCCCTGCAGCCTTCAGAAGAAAAGGAGTCCTGCTGACACCTTGATTTTTAACCCAGTGAGGCCATCTTGGACCATCTTGGACTTCTGACCTCTAGAGCTCTAAGATTTTTTTGAGTAAACTTTCATTGTTTGGAGCCACAAAGTTTTGGCAATTTGTTACAGCAACAATGGGAAACTAATGCAACTCATGTGGTTTTATGATAATGGATTAAATTCTCTTTCTGGAAATCTATAAAACAGAGAAAACATCTCTAAAATATGAGAACATCAGAGTGAATGAAAGTTGTTAAACAGAGGCAGCATACTACAAGTACTTTCTTTGCCACTGGGTCTTTCAGTTTAAGTAGACAGGTTTTCATAAATCCTCATAAGCAAGACTTTTGCCTGAATTTTGTGCCATGAGAATCAACCTCATGGATTTTTCCTCAAAATCACATTGATGAATTAGGTAATAATTTGATTTTTTCCCCCACAGGCTTTCATAATACCCACATACTTAAAACATGAAAATCTTCCAATTCCATGTTAAAGATCCTTCCTACCTCCTGGAATCCTCGTATTATTCTGCCTTTGATCTTCTTGTGTTTGAAATAATATTATACATGTGGTATATAGTTCATAAATACTTTCATTTAATATTCAGAACCTCTTGGGGTCTCATAACCTAAAAATGGGCAGGAAACCAGCCAGAGATCTGGGTGGCATCTGATGACTTTCCTTGTGATTTCTAGTAAACTATGAAGTCATAAAGCTGATAGTTATTT
The DNA here is from genome assembly GCF_048164855.1 of Canis lupus baileyi. NCBI lineage: Eukaryota > Metazoa > Chordata > Mammalia > Carnivora > Canidae > Canis > Canis lupus. The sequence continues at coordinate 53,546,924 of NC_132854.1, read as the reverse complement.
GGAGCACTGGAGGTCACTGTGTTTAAAACAGACACCGAGAAGCATTGTTAGTTATTTTTAATGTTATAAAGTGAAGTAGGAGCTAACCAGTAGAAAATAAGGTATGCGTGTTAGATGCGGAGATGCATACGTACACGTTTTTTTTTTAATTTTTATTTATTTATGATAGTCACAGAGAGAGAGAGAGAGGCAGAGACATAGGCAGAGGAAGAAGCAGGCTCCATGCACCGGGAGCCCGACGTGGGATTCGATCCCGGGTCTCCAGGATCTTGCCCTGGGCCAAAGGCAGGCGCTAAACTGCTGTGCCACCCAGGGATCCCCGAACACATGTTTTTTAAGGAATCATATTTGTTACTTATTTCTAGGAAGCAAGAAGTAGCAAGGGCTAAGTTTAAGACATTACAGGGTAAAATGTTAAGGTACTTATTTCAATATTTTTATAAAGTAGCAAAAATGTCCATTTCTGAAAAATTTCAAGGAACACCAGTATTTCCCCAGAAATATGGTTCCTACATTACACATTTCTTTGTGGATGAACTGGTGTCAGCAGTTAGCCTCTATTGCTGAAATCCAGTAGGATCCCTTAATTAATCCCATAGTGCTGGGATGTATGTCTTTGAAATATAGAGATAGTACTAAAAAAGTAAGCTATTAGCTTCTCTATGCCTTACTTTCTTTATCTGTAAAATGGGCGTAATATTAATATAATGGAATGAAGGCTTAAAGGATACAATATGTGCAGAGCCCTTAATACAATGCCTAGCGTGCAGCAATCACTGACTGGGGTGCCCTAACCTAATTAATTATAGATGCAGAGAAGTGCTTTAAGACTATCTCATTTGACTTTGTTGTATCAAGCTGTTGCGTGGAAGGCAAATAATTATTTTACACATGAATTGCTTCAATTATTTCATTTTTACTAAACTCACATGAATGAGGTTGCTGGAGAAAGCAAACACATGTTTTTGTGGGTTTTCTTTTTTTGCTCCACCAAATCTGTGGGCTTCCCTCTCAGCTGGGTCTCTAACAATGCACTTCACTTTGCAGTCCTGGCCCACCTCTGATTACCAAGATCTTCCTCCCCTCGCATCCTTCTTATCCTCCTCTTTTGTTTTCAGCTCATCATCTCCTCTCTTACCTTCTGGAAAATAAAGTCCATCAGGCCATAAGGACCCTTATTTTTCTGTTTCTGTACTCTTCCTCTGCTGTTTCTATCCCTACCCCATCTCTGGATGAATAAGAAAGTGCTTTTCTTCGTTGCTATGATGGATTCTTCTACCTGTGTTTATAGTCTTATCTTTCTTCCCATCTCTTTGGGAACCTTGCTGCTCCATCAGTTAAGCCCCCTTTTTTCTTGTCACTTTCCTGTCCCCCACCCCCTGTCTCTTGGGCTATCATCCGACTCAAATCTCTTATCTTAAAAACAATGTGTCTCTCTGTGTTCTGGTTTGCTTTCAACTCCCCTCTACCGAGCAAGCATCATGGCTCAACGGCTTGAAAGCCTTTCTACCATATTTGATTCCCAAATGCCAGTCTGTGGCCCAACTTCTAGCAATCACCTGAACCGAAGAATCTCTTGTTTTAAAAAGTGTCCCTTGGGTGATGCTGAGTGCAGCTGGCTTAGGAACCTGCCTTTGAGTTCTCACCTCTACTTGTTCCTTTGGTGGGCAGAGTTTGACTTCTGTCTCTAGTGCTCCAGTGGTACTGATCTGGCTAAGAGCATCAAAGGCATTCTTAATTGAAAAAAAAAATCCCCCAAAACCTAACAGACTCTTTAATTCCTAACTCATTTAAACTCTTTGTTATATTGTAACTTTTAAGTACTCTGTCCTTCAAATTCCACCCCTCTGGATTTCTGGATCCTTCCCCCAACACACATTTTTTTTTTTTTTACTATTGATGTTCTATCCAGGTCCCACCTGTTGGTCCTCTCATCCCTGTACCTATGCCACCATAGTCTTAGGTGAAAGTCCTCATATTTCATTAAGCATTTAAGCGTTAGTTATTGCCTGTGCTGATGATTTCTGAAATCTGTATCTCTAGCCCACATTCCTGAATCCTAGACAGGTGTGTTCCTCTGTATCTTGATACTTCTCTCCAGGTGTGCCGCAAGTAGATCTCAAGTGCAGTAGGTTTGAAACTAAACTTTTGTTCATTCTATTGCTCTTAATGGCCAGCCTCCTGTTATATCCCCCCTTGCCTTACTCATCCTCTGTTGAAATAGTCTCCCTCCTATTATTTCATTTTCCCCCTCTCCTATTATTTCTGTTCCCTGCATTTTTCTAGAGTTTGCCCATCCTTCTCTGTTCCTGTTACCTTAATTTGGGGCTCATAATTTATGGCCTGGATTACTGTGAGAACCACTCCATTGGTTTTTATATCTGTGGTCCTTCGTGCAGCTTATTCTCCACTTTGCTTTCAGAGTGGGCTGCTTACTGTCCTGCTTAAAATAACATGGTGGCTCAGCATTGCCTTTAATGAAGTCCAAACTCCTCTACTTGGCATATAAATTCCTTTATAACCACCCTTTCTCATTTTTTTCAACCTTATTTTCTCCTATGTTTCTACAAACGCCTTTCAATTTATCCATGAACTTCTTGGGGCTCCTTAAACTGGCTTATACTCTCATGCCTTCATTTACTGAGGGTATTGTAAGGTATAAGAATGTCCCTTTTCCTCTCCGGGGTCCCAACCAGCCCATCACTGCCTTAGGGCAAATTAGAGGGAGATTCTTCATCCAGGAGGTCAGTTCTGTGGGTGCTGAGGTGGGGGACTGATAGTACTTTTCTGAGACGTAGAAAAAGACAGGTGTGCCGAAGCATCCTGTGCTGGGATATAGGGCGTGGAGAGCTGAATGCCAGCCCTCTTTAGCCTCCCCAACCCCTTTGCAGGCCTCCCCTGGGTAGTGAGCAACCTGTATAATGGAGTGAAGTAGCTCTGCTCCCATCATCTCCTCCTGGAAAACTTGATAAGATTGATCTCTGTCTAGAATTTCTACTTCTCGTTAGACTGTGGTTCTTATCCTTTGAATTGGTCCATCAGCCCCTTAGTGAATCTGAAGAGAGCTATGGATGAACCCGCTCTCCCTAAAAATGGGCATATTTATGACATAGAGTTCACTCATGAATCTGAGGTTAGAAACCACATTCTGAATGTTACTTAGCGTGGCTCCTGAGCCCAGGACCCTATCTGCCACTTGGAAGACACTAAATTAATGTTTGTGGAAATGTTGAAAGCATTTCCCAACTACCTACTTCTGTGCTTTTTTTCTGTTCATATTATTTGCAAACCTCTATCCCCCAACATGTTTTATATACTGCCATCACTGGGTCCTTGTTTGTGTTCCCAGCGAGCCTCTGAAATTTTCCAGAGGAGGCACTGCTCTGTTCATATCTGTATTCTCAGCATCTAACATAGTACCAAGTGTATAAGGCATTTGATAAACGTCTGAGCAAATGAGATTCAGTAATATTAAATGATTTGCATAAGGTTACTTAGTGATAGTGGATCTGGAGCAGGATACATCATTTTTTTCTTTTTCTTTTTTTTTTTTTTACATCATTTTTTTCTTTTAGACCCCATGTTCTTAGACATTTTATTTATTTAATCAATTATTAATTAACTTGAGAGAATTTGAGAGAGCATGCATGTGAGTGGGGTAGGGAAGGGCAGAGGGAGAGGGAGAGAGGGAATCATAAGCAGACCCCACATCCAGCAAGGAGCCCCACACGGGGCTCAATCCCATGACCTTGAAATCATGACCTGAGCTAAAACTAAGAATTGAATGCTTAACTCACTGAGCCATCCAAGTGCCCCTAGACATTTTACATTTTGTATTTGCATATTTGCATTTTGTATTTGCATATATATGTGTAAGTATGGTTGGATGACTCCTTAACTCTCTGTTAAAAGGAAAGAAATAAATAGTATAACTAAATTTAAGTATTTGGATTAGTATAATAAACAGCTCCCAGGGCAGCCCAGGTGGCTCAGCGGTTTAGCACCGCCTTCAGCCCAGGGCGTGATCCTGGAGACCCGGGATTGAGTCCCGTGTTGGACTCCCTGCATGGAGCCTGCTTCTCCCTCTGCCTGTGTCTCTGCCTCTCTCTCTTCTATGTGTCTCTCATGAATAAATAAATAAAATCTTAAAAAAAAATAAACAATGTTGATAAAAAAAAATAAACAATGTTGATAAATATTGAAAATAATTTCTCAGATACTCTGGTATTTTGCCAAATACTTCTCCATCAACTTCTGAGGGATAATCAGACCATTGTTGGACAGAATTTAGCTACCGAATAACTGTTTCCATGAGTTAAATTCAATGATAATTAGTGAAGAGATTAAAACCAGCCCATGCTTGTGTGGTTTTCTCACTATTTTTCAAAGTAGCATTCCTAAAAGTGGTTTAGTGAATCCCTACTTCTTGCTTCCTGTCTTTTACTGCCCCTTGCTTTTTTTTCCAGAGAAGTAGGGGCTCATCACAATTGATCTTTTGGTCTCCTGAATCAGGATTTTTTTTTCTAGGTTGAGAGCTTGTTGATTTGGTTTCATAATTCTCTGTTTGTTGGCTTTCCAGAACTTGTTTCATTAGTAACCCAATTGCTTTGCATTATAATTGATTCCATTTGTAGGAAATTTCCTTTGTCTTTTTTCTGAAACTGAAGTCCTCCATTTTATTTTTCAAAATGGGAGTAGTAAGTGGTTCTGTGGGTATGAAGAGTTTCATGGAAAACATGAAGTTTTTCCTCCTCCTTGAAAGATGGAGCCAAACTTATGTCAGGATTTAGAAATGATGATTTCCATTATTTCCTTTTCACAGGTCTTCCTGCTAGGCAAATCCAATTCTTTTTATTAAAGCAAACCCAGCTGCTTGCTGTCTCCCTTGGATTCATTTAAAGCTTCAGGTCTCCCCTGTGTTGTAGAACTTGTTTCAACTCCCCATTAAACTTGTTTTCTAGGAACTTTACTTGTTTTTCATAGGCAAGTCAAAAAAAAAAATGACAGTTATGTCATAGTGAACAAAAAGCTCGAGGGTTATTTAAGTTGGATTAAAATATGCCAGAGCCTTGGTGACAGTAATATCAAATATGAAGTCCTTTGTTTCTAGATTCTCCAAAAAACTAATTAAAAAAAGAACTCTTTCCATTCCATTTTTTATGACATTTGCTATTCAGTCTCTCAACAGCTTTCAGTATCTGATTCTAAGTCAGGAGGGAGTTGAGTTGGTTTATTGAAAATCTTTTTCTGAATGTTTTACTGGAATGTGAATATATATATATATATATATATATATATATATATATATATACATTTTATGAACTACTTAACCATTTCTTATAATTTTCATTTAACATACTTGGTGTGGAACTTTCATGTTTTCTGTAAACCATCTTGAAAACACTTCTTGAAATATAAATGTTGCCATCATGTGAACTAGAGAATAAAAATATGAATGCTGATTCTGTGATTATACCAATCAAGTTGGGAGAGGGGAGCCATGGAAGGAATTTGGGGCTCCTGGCTTTCAGTAAACCATTCCCATGGGTTGAGACAGCACATCTTGGAAGCCCTGGTAGGTATCAGTCTTGGACTATTGGAGCCACTTGAATCTAAGGATTTAGATTCCTTAAAGCTTAAAGCTTCCCTAATAGGTGGCATTTTGATATTTGCAATTTCAGAGCAATAAACTAGAGGAGAAAAAAAGATTTCAAGAAAACCTCAGAAGAGAAGCATTTAGAGAGCACCACCAATAGTAAGTTTGTATCTTCAGAACTTTGTACCTTTATAGACATATTGTTCATTCTGCTTTTAAATTCTAAATGATGGTAACTGTTTAAGACCTTTGGTATTAGATTATTGGCTGTCATATTAATTATGTGATTAAACTCAGTCATTATATAAGTGAGGTTCTGAGGTTCACAGAGTACTTTTTTTTTAAGATTTTATGTATTTATTCATGAGAGACACAGGCAGAGACATAGGCAGAAGAAGAAGCAGGGTCCTCGAGGCAGCTGGATGTGGGACTCCATCCTGGGACTCAGGGACCACACCCTGAGCCGAAGGCAGATGCTCAACTGCTGAGCCACCCAGGCATCCCCAGAGTATTCTTTAGTAGTCAATTGACTTGAAATACTACTACTAAATTTGAGAAATTCCCCATTCTAAATAATTACTGGAGCTGATTCTTTGGTGACCCAAAGTACTTCTAATAATTTTGACTTTTGGGGGATCCCTGGGTGGCTCAGCGGTTTAGTGCCTGCCTTCACACCCAGGGTATGATCTTGGAGACGTGGGTCCCGCATCGGGCTCCCTGCATGGGGCCCGCTTCTCTCTCTGCCTGTGTCTGTGCCTCTCTCTCTCTCTCTCCCTGTGCCTCTTATGAATAAATAAATAAAATATTAAAAAAATAATAATGTTCACTTTCAAAACACTGATAAAGGGAAGATGATATTTGAAAAGTACCCAAGCAGAATCTAAACTAATTAGGGGTTTATCTAATAGACTGAGGACTAGTCACACTTGTATTTTTGTAGACAAAAATTGAGAAATAATTTAGCAATTATTGGCAAAATTCCCAATTGGCGGTCATACATCTAGGGACTTTTTCTAGTATGACTTATGAATATCAGTAGCTAATATGTATAGGGTGACTACTATGTGCTATGTAATGTAGGTAATCTACTCTGTTATAGAGGCTTTAAAGATAAGCTTGTGTCCTAACTCTAAGTAGCTAGAGTATATGCAAGCAGCTTCAAAGAATAGAAAAACCCAAAAAGCATATTTTTTATTATAATTTAGGAATATATATTATATATAACCTAGAAATTAACCTAGGGTAATTACAAAAGAATTAAAACCAAGCAGATATAAATTCAAAATCTGGGATCCCTGGGTGGCGCAGCGGTTTGGCGCCTGCCTTTGGCCCAGGGCGTGATCCCGGAGACCCGGGATCGAGTCCCACATCGGGCTCCCGGTGCATGGAGCCTGCTTCTCCCTCTGCCTGTGTCTCTGCCTCCCTCTCTCTCTCTCTATCATAAATAAATAAAAAAATTAAAAAAAAATAAAATAAAATAAATTCAAAATCTCATCTCCATTCCCTAGCTGTGACCTTGGACAAAATACTAATCCTCATTTTTTTTTTTTTTTAAGTAGGGATGACTGTATCTTTCCCATAGGCCATTTGTAAGGATTAAATAAAATATCTTACATAAATGGCATAAAAGTACCTGAATTATATGGAAACAGAAATGAAACTTCTTACAGAGGTCCTTGTTGGGTGGATCAGACAACTTCTATTTTGTAGTGATTGTTATATAGAGACTATTCTGGTCCCACCCAGAATGGGCAATTGGCCTCTACTTTCAGATGGATTGTTATTTGACTGCCTCCTGTTCTCTTCTCCCATTGTTGTATCTCATTTTCAGAATTTAAGATCATTCTAGTGTTGGAATGAGCATATGTGACACCCTATCTAGAGTATGTTGCTCCTCTAACTTACAGCATCCTCTGGTTTTCTCATTCCACTGCACTTACCTTGTCTCTATCCCAAGCAGTTCCTTTTTGCTTTAAGTCTCCAAGGGAGGAGTGGGAAGAAGTTTCTCAATGTTTTACTTTTCCTCTTAGTAAGTGAGGTACTTGGCCTCTACTACCAAGGCCAGAAAATTGGGAGATGGAATGGGTTGGATAGAAGTGCCAATGAGTGATGTCATCTTTTTTAAGTTTAAATAGGCATTGCCCTCATTTAAGTCATTGAATCCCTAGCCTGTCTTTCCCTGCTGTTCTTCTAAAGACTGGCATGCGGGTGAGGGAGCTGGTGGGAATCTAAACACCAAGAGAAATTGTCTTAGAGGGAGATGGCAAGAGGGAGACAGTAGATCAAGGGTGTCACTATATTATTGCCTTTCCATTCATTGGTAAAGGATGGATGAGCATATTTCTAGGCCAACTAGAGGAGTTGAAGGAGATAATGGAATGCCTTGGGGGCAGTCATATGCTAGAGACAAAATAAAGACAAATGTATTTATCCTGTGTCATCCTAATTTCACTGGAAAAGGGAAGACCTGTTTACCAATGAGGGGTCTTAGGTACAGGACTAGGAATTTGCAAGCCCATTCTCTGGAGAGTTTTAAACATAGTAAGGTGAAGGATGAGAGATTCTCAGCATCTAAAGGACATGGAGGCTATGTCACCCAATCACCTTTCTTTCGTAGTCTCCAGCTTCTTGAGTCATGCTTTACTAAATACTAGAGATCAATCACCTTTTTCTCTCTAAAGAAAATAAAAAGAGTTTTACCCTCAACCACCATCATTGGAACTATACCATCATTGGAACTGAATTCAATTACACGCATATTTCACTCTTGCTCTTTCTTCTGCTTATCATGAAAGTCCCAGTTAACCAGGAAAAAGGAGTTGACTAAAAATGAGAAGTGTCTCAAATTGATTTTTAAAGCCTATTGAGAAACAGAAAAATATATGTGAGTTTTTTAAAGAATATTTTGTTTTGCACTACTTTTGAAATTAAAAGACTAATAGCTCATGAAATGAATGATCATTATATAGCTAGAGATATGAAAGGGACTTCTTGGCAAACATGGATCCTATGTATAACAAGCCTGTCATACCTCTTTATAATTGGTTTATGGTACAAAAATTGTCTAGGAGAGCTGTTAGAATTCTAGTAGCACAAAGATTTCACCAGACCAACCACGCTATTCCCCATTCACCAACGTCCTTTTCCCTCCCACCAAAACAGTTAGATTCCCCTGAAGCTGTTAAACCAAGGAACACAAAATAGAAACACAAGTAAGAAATTCTTTCAAATTAGTCAATACCTCATGTCCTTGCTAGTTTCAGCATGCTAGGATATGTGGTTCAAATAGCAGACCAGAAATGGTGGTGGTGGTGGTGGTGGTGGTGGTGGTGGTAGTGGTGGGTGTGTGTGTGTGTGTGTGTGTGTGTGTGTGTGCGTGCGCATGCGCAGAAGTGCGTCCATGGACTTGAGCAGACTGTAGATCCAAGCTGCTGGAGAAAAAGCTCATGATAGTATCCCGGGGCACCACAATGAGAATCTTAATGTGCTCTTTCTTAACACCTTATTCCTGACTTCGTTCATTTGCTTCTGATTATTTTTAGTGTTGTCAATTATTTAGCTAACAGGCAGAAAACTAGGCTTTTATTGACATCCAAAGGGACTCTCCTGAGTGTAATAATGAAGGCAGTTTATTGAATGCCTGTGAGGTTGCTTTCTAATTGTACGCATTAATCTGCCCATGCAAGCTGGCTGGAAATACACAAGCAGATTGCGTGTGCAGATGGAGCACACAGGATGGCTTTTATGAAAAGACCTCTGGAATGTACTTCTGCAGTACTGTCTTTTCCTTAAAAATCGAATGACTGTGACTATTTCAATTGGCAGCTGAGAGCAGACCAGATTAATGGTGCATTAAGTCTGCTACTCTGGCTGGGGACAGATTCATTTCACAATTTAGAATTAGTTCTAGGATTCTTGAGCATGAAAGCAGAGGGTAGAAATAGGCATCTAACCTTGGTGTAGTTTTCACCATTATTTTTACTCTCTGTAGTTGCTTATTTATAAAAAGTCAAATGTGGCACTTTTCAGGGTGTCCTTTTCTATTACTTAATATTTCTGGTGGGTTTGAAAATTTGAAGTAATAGTTAATAAGCCTTTGGCTGTGCTTTTTTAAAAAAAAATCAAAGGGAGGATGTTGGGATTTGGGGGATTTAAAACACTTGAGTAAAATCTCAGCATTTAAAATTTTGAATGGTGGCTTATTTTGAGGGTTGTAGTCATCTTTCTAATAACGCCTTTTGGACAGATGTAGAGATAGGTCTGAATTTTGAGCCTATTTAATCGGTGGCAGAGGCTCATGTAGGATGGGAGTAGCCGGATGCATTTCGTGTGTGAGTGCTAGGAAAAACAAGGTTCACTTAAGGATTTGCTGGAGATGTAACAATTGGGTATCTTCTTTTTTTTTTTTTTTTTTAAAATTTTTTTTTTTAATTTTTATTTATTTATGATAGTCACAGAGAGAGAAAGAGAGAGAGGCAGAGACATAGGCAGAGGGAGAAGCAGGCTCCATGCACCGGGAGCCTGATGTGGGATTCGATCCCAGGTCTCCAGGATCGCGCCCTGGGCCAAAGGCAGGCGCCAAACCGCTGCGCCACCCAGGGATCCCAATTGGGTATCTTCTAAACATTTATTTTTTTAAAATTTTTTTTTTTATTCAGGATAGTCACAGAGAGAGAGGCAGAGACATAGGCAGAGGGAGAAGCAGGCTCCATGCACCGAGAGCCCGATGTGGGATTCGATCCCGGGTCTGCCAGGATCGCGCCCTGGGCCAAAGGCTGGCGCTAAACCGCTGCACCACCCAGGGATCCCCTCTTCTAAACATTTAAAGTGTTAATTCATATCTAATAACCATTTAGTATAATAGATTATACAGTTATATAGTTTTAAAAATATAAAGCACTTGACTCTTTGAGATAAGCAAAATAAATAATTAAAAAATAAGCAAAACAATAAGCTGCTATATTACTGAGAACCTATGGAGTATCAGGAGCATTAGGTATATTATATGCATTTTGTCATTTAATTTTTAGTTGAGCCCTATTATGGATATAGCCTCCTCATTTTTACAGATGGAGGGATAAGTAATTTAAACACCCAAAGTCATGGAGACAGTAAGTGATGCAGCTAAATCTTGGTCTTGAGATTTGGGGGAGCCAGAGAAAATAGGTAATTGAGAGGCATGTAGTTTAAAGGTCAGGAATTGCTGGTTGAGATGGGAGTGATAAGCATTGAAGTGACATGGAGGACCTGTGGAGAAGACTATGGGGTAGATTGGTTCCAAGAGGAAAAGTTGGGCAGGGTTGACTTCTGTTTCTTCTTACCATGATCTACGTTTTGCCTAGAGTAGGTGAAAGAAAAACCGAAGAAGTATGTCTCCTTCTTCTGATTTTCATCATCTATGATGCCATCCTCTTCCAGGTCTAACCCTGGGTTAGTACCACAGTTAAACTCTCTGTAGGCTCTGTGGGCTTTCGTGACCTCTCTGGGCTCTATGCTACTCCTAGATACTGTTTATAATGTTTCTAGGGAAGAGGGGTTCAATTCTTAAAACCCCAGTTGAAAAAGCTCTTGGAACCAAGTTCATTCCAAAACGGGACCTTTCTGTCCCTAAACTGCCAAGCACCACCTTGAGCTCAGCCTGTCCGTTGTAATGTTGGGAAGTTTACTTCATTTCTACCATCAGAACCATGTATCTCTTTTATTTCCATTTGAGTAATAGTATGATTAGTTCCTAGGAGGCACATCTTCATCTATTTTAGTTTCCTAGAGTGGAGGATCCAGGCAGGTCTGCTGAATATGCACACTTACGCCCCAAGTTTGCCTTCTAATATGCTCACAAAACTTCTAATGCCCTTCATGGGAGCTTCCAAAAGACACTTAAGGGCTAAATCGATCCCTCTTCCATATGGTAGGCTTAAATCCAACTTCTCATTTTATAATCCAAGTAAGGTGAATCCAAAGTCATCCTATTCATAACTTTCTATCTTATGCTAATGAAGTGAACTTACAGATACAAAAATCCCCTGTCTATTTTGTTCGGAAGAAGACTGAATATTTTATGGGAAATCTGATGTGAGAGAGAATCCCTGCCTACTGAATGTTAAATCGTGCTGATGGTTAAGACTGTATCAGAATTTCTACCCACTATTGATTCTTCCTGCATATGTCCTGGTGCACGTTAACTCATTCTCATTCCCACTGCTACCACCTTCATATAGGTATTTATCACATGCCACCTGCATTATGGCTTCCGTCTCCTTGTCATCCCCTGGACTGCTGGAATGGCTTCATCACCATCTTTGCCAACTGTCTTTTTCTTTCGTTGTCTTACATGTTTTGTCAGATTTCATTTTCTGCAGCACAACTGTAGTCATGTCTCTACTCTCTTCTAAAAGTCACAGTTATTTCCCATTTCTTATTAAATGAATTCCAAACCCCTTAGTCATACTGTGGGGGAACTGGTAAGAAGGTATCAGAACATGCTAGGATTTGAGTCTGTGTCAGGTGGTTGGAGGAGGCTTTGAGGAAGCAGGGTTTTGTTCTGGGTTGAATGTTATCAAGAGGCAGGGGTGATTGTGACTAGGTATCTTAATCTTACCTAAAAGGAAGAAATACCTGAGTGATTAATTGTAATGGTAATATAATTAATAAAGAAGTGACAGTCATACAAATTAGCTAGGAATTTGGGGTATTTGGTCATTTTGGTTTATTTTATTTTTTAGGATTATTTATTTATTTTTTAGGTTTATTTATTTATTTATTTATTTACTCATTTATAAGAGACCCAGAGAGAGACAGAGACACAGGCAGAGGGAGGAGAAGCAGGCTCCATGCAGGGAGCCCGATGTGGGACTTGATCCCAGTATTCTGGGATTGCACCCTAAGCCTAAGGCAGATGCTCAACCATTCAGCCACCCAGGCGTCCCATTGGTCACTTTGGTTTAGACAAGTTTCTTATATCTTTCTTTACTCAGACATGTTAATGAGTGGTCTTATTTTTGTTAGGATCCATCATAGTCACGGAGTGACCTCTTTTGATGTTGATACTATGTGAAATGCTTCCAAACGGAGAACACCAAGGCCTTGCTGAGTGTCAGGGCAGCTCCTGGATGTCAGGGACAGCCTTCTAGCCTTCTCAATATGTAACTAATAATTGGTAAAAGATGAAAGTCGACTAGTGTCTTATTTATAAACTAGTTTCACTTAATTATCTTTTCATTGGAACCTGGTACTATCAGTGTTCCCTTCTTGTGAGGGCAGATCTGGGGTCAGATAACTTGGGCCCAAACTATAACCTGTCTGCTCATGAGTTGAACATTATTTAACTCTTTGACCCTCTGTTTCCTCATGGGGTGGGACTAGTAAAAGTTGCTAATGGGAAAGATTAATCAATATAATCCATGTAAGACATCTAATATTGTGCTTGGAGGGAGAAACTAAACAAAGTCTGAAGTCACTGCAAATAAGGAAAGCACAGGAAGAAGTAAGAGAGGGACCAGATGATTCTGGACTTTGTTCCCAAGAATAGAGCCTAAGAATTTCTTTCCAACATGTGAGTTTTACTAAGGCTGCAGGGCCCAGAAAGTACTTCTCATAAATATACTGTCCCTAGGGGAATATGTGCCCCCTCCCCCATCTTGGAGACAAGCTACCTGCTGAGCCAACTTTATCACTTCTGTGTGAGCACAAAGAGACTTACTGAAAAAAATGACCACAAAATGAACTCTGGTCAAACAAGTAATGAATCCAAGAAGACAGAAGAGAGAAGATATCAGAATAATTGTGAACAAAGAAGATAGTGTCATTTGTTGTCAAGTATATGATGGATTTTTATCTTTTTTTAAAATTAAGAATCAGCATGATCAAATTAATAACAAAGAGGATTTCAGTGCTAGAAAAGGCACACAGAAGAGAGGGAGATAGGAAGTAACATAAGTATTTTTTTCTTTGCATGAGGAAAGGCTTGTAAATTCTACATATTGATAGAGGACTAATGTGTGTTTAGTTATATGTACAAATAGAATAGGATATAGGATAAATAACATAACACAGGACATATAACAGGATTATTGGATATATAACAGGATATATAGGCTCTATAACATAAAAACATTAGGAGACAGACAATACATAAGTGAAATACAATGAATGAAAATGTAATCATTACAACAGAAGGCTGAAAAGAGGGTGGAAGTTCTATAAATGAGTCAGCAATCACAGAAAAGGTATATAGGCCAAATCTCCTTATGAAAAGAAATGTTCTGGGATCCCTGGGTGGCGCAGCGGTTTGGCGCCTGCCTTTGGCCCAGGGAGCGATCCTGGAGACCCGGGATCGAATCCCACATCAGGCTCCTGGTGCATGGAGTCTGCTTCTCCCTCTGCCTGTGTCTCTGCCTCTCTCTCTCTCTCTGTGACTATCATAAATAAATAAAAATTAAAAAGAAAAGAAAAGAAAAGAATTGTTCTTTGATTGCATAAAAAGATGAAACTCTAGCTATATGCTACTATAAGAGATACCATAAAACAAAGGAGCTGAAAATAAAGTCATGGAAAATATAACCATAAATGCTAACAAAAGTAGGCAGATTAATTAATATCACTATTAATAGGAGACAAAACTGAAGTCAAGGTGAAAACCATTCAACAGAATGAAGGGTCTTTTATAGAGATAAAATATATAACCCAAAAGGTAATGTGAATTATAAATCTTTATCAATTTGAGACCTATAAAGCAAACTGCTAAAGTCTGTAATATAGTGGGTTTGTCAAATTTTCCTTTTTATTTAGCTAATTTTCCATTGAAATGAACATATTAAGTGAACCAAGAAACAAATATAAGGAATAGAAAATTTGAATAACAATGACTCAGTATGATTGTAAAGACAGGTGTAAGGTGTTATACCGTTTATTATTTTTTATATTTAATTTGATTTTTTAAAAGATTTTATTTATTCATGAGAGAGAAAGAGAGAGAGAGGCAGAGACACAGGCAGAGGGAGAAGCAGGCTCCACGCAGGGAGCCCGACGTGGGACTCAATCGCAGGTCTCCAGGATCACGCCCTGGGCTGAAGGCAGGTGCTAAACCGCTGAACCACCCAGGCTGCCCTATACCTAGTTTATGAAAAAAAAAAAAAAGCCTCTTGTGGTGCCTGAGTGGCTCAGTTAGTTAAGTATCCCATCCTTGATTTCAGCTCAGGTCTTGATCTCAGGTCATGAGTTCAAGCCCCACACTGGGCTCTACACTGGGCATGGAGCCTACTTAAAAACAAAAGAAAACATATTCTGTACAAATATTAATGTAACTACAATTGGCCATGACTGAGGTTTCAGTTTCTCAGAAAATCCCTCAAATATTCCCCAAATCCTAAAAAGCTACCATTCCTAAGAAAAATCTAATAAAATTAGAAATTAAACAAGAAGGAGGTTTAACATCCATTCACTTAAATTTTTCTAATCACTTTTCTAAATGACTTTTTAGTATATAAATTGAAACCAAAACTGAAATTGCAAATTACTTGGGGATAAAAGAATACAAATTTTAAAGTATCCCATGTTAAAATCTATAGAATGTGGCTACAAAATTATTTAGCAAACATAGAGTTTTAAAACCATTCAGTAAAAATGGAAATAAAAAAAAGCATTTTATTAAGATAGTATTTTAACCATAAAATAAATAAAAAGAGATGGAAGGATAATACAGGAAAGAAATATTTTCGGTAAAAAAAAATCTGTAGAAAAGGAATTTATCATCTGTAAATTAACCCCAAAACTAGTTTTTAAAAAAATTCTGATAAAATTTCAGACAGATTTTGAACTTGTTTGATTTTCAAAGAAAAAAAAAAAACCTACAAGGACAAGAAAGGAAATATAACCAAATTCCTGGAAGCACAAAATACTATGTCCTACTTCTTGTTGTTAAATGAGGACATCTGAGTGAAAAAAAATTTCCTGGGGAAAATGTACACTAGACTTAAAGTGTGAATAGAATAAAAACTATAAATGGAAGGAAAAATGTAGCTTGATTTTACGTATAAAAGATGGGAGGCCCAGTTGGGTTTTTTCCAGTGAGTTCTACTAAACTTTCAAAGAAAGTGTTAGATTTCTTTTGAAATCCTAGAAAGGAAGCCAGTTTCCCCAGCGGAGTCTGGAACAGGATAATGAGAGTGCTTGTTATTACTGACCTGTACCTAGAGACTATTTCTAATTCTAACAAATAAAGAACCTAAATATTGGCTCTTTAGAAAGAGATAAGTGTCTCTGATTGTCTTTCTAAAACATCCCAAAGGGATCAACTAAAAAATTAAGAGAGCTGGTACAAATAGGCCAACTAACGTGAATGGATCTAAAGCCAATATGCAAATATTTGTCTTTCTTATACACTATCAAAAGCTCATTACAAAAATATAATTGAAAGAAAGATCCCATTTAAAATACTCATCTGCACTGTAAAACAAGTGGGTGTAAGTCTAATAAATACCTACATATTATTTATTTGCCTACATAAATAAAATACCTAAAAGAAGATGAAAATAAATATAGACCATTTAGTATAAAAAGAAAAAAAAGAATATTATAAAGATAATAGTTCTCCTGAACAGGAAATTTTGTGCAATTTGATAAGCCAAGTTTAAAGAGAAAATACTGAAAAGGTAAATAAATTTTAAAATGAAAAATTAAAGGGACTTGGGGGAGAGACTTACTGTACTAGGTATCATATATATAATATAAAACTATAGTAGTAATAAAGTGTCATTGATATTGTAGTAAATAAATCTATTCAGTGAAAGAGAAAATCTACAAGTAGGCCCATGAATATATGGGAATTTAGTATTTAGAGCTTCAGTTATTGATAAAAGTATTCTTTCAAATCAGTGTCAAAGAGATAATTTGACAAAATGTATTGAACCTACAAAATTAGAATATAATGAAGAACGTTTTTAGAAAGGAGAAGATTCTACTCCACAAATTATAAGTCACACATATAACTCAGAAGCCATAAGGAAAAGTACAGATCTAACTGCAGAAACTATTTATGATAGGAGACAGTGAGCAACATTACAAGTGAGTCTAGGAGAAAATATTTGCCTCAAGAGTAATGGAAGAAGGCTTAATTTCACAAAGAACTCTACAGATTAGTAAGAAAAAGACAACTCTAGGAAAATTGGCAAATGGCTTGAACTAGCAGTTAAAAGAGAAGGAATATAAAATCAATAAAAATATTGTGCCCTCCCTAATGATCAGAGAAACACAAAAATTTTGTTTTTACACCGGCCAAAATATAAAGGTATTAGCATTAGGCAGTGCGTTGTCGTTTATTCAACAATGAGCGCCTGGTATGTGTCAAGCACTATTCCTTGTTACTAGGTTCTAGGTATGTATTATAAATAAAACAAATATAGCCCCATCACCAAAAAGCAGAAATTCAGATAAATATAAGCAAGCTAACCTAGAAATATATAGAATAATAGACAATGATTCCTATGAGAGAACATAGTGTGAAGATAGCCATCTTTACCAGTGATCAGGAACACTGGGACTGGGAGTGGGGAATTTCCTTAGCATGACTGGGAAGACCAGAATCTGAGAAAATGACATCTGGACTGAAGATGGAAGGATGAGAAGGAATGAGGTCTGCTGAGAATCAGGGAAGAAGGTCCTAGGCTGAGGGAACAGCACATAGTGTATTCAATAACCTGAAAGGAAGCTGGTATATTTGGGTTGAAGTGGGGAAAGAGAGATCCTGCAGTTGCCAAGATAGGCAGGAGCCAGGCCAATCATACAGGGCATGGCACAGAGTCTGGGCTTTATTTAAGCTCTAGAGGGAAAATCTTCAGAAGCTTTATAAATGCTTTTTAAGAAGTGATTATTACCTTTTGTTGTGTCAAGAATAGATTTGAGGAGGCAAGAATGGACATGGAGAAGCTAGAGACATCACTGGGGGAGTCCAGGTAGGAGTTGGTGTTGGCTCAGTTTAGAGTGATGTTAGTGTTTGTAAATTTCATGTCAAGCCAACCTACCCCACAACTCTTCCATCCTCCTCCAGGCCTACCATCCCCAAACACCTAATATATTATTTTCCCCAAGTTTGATTCCCTTGCTCTGGTGCACAAGCAGAAAAAGCAGATGGTTGACTTTATCTGAGAAAGGAAGGGGAGAGTTAAAGGAATTTGTAAAGGGAAGATCATAAAAATGGACTGTGGGGTCTAAGCTGCCCAGTAAGTAAAGATGGGTGGAAATTGATAGTGAGAAAGGGAGAGGAACAAGGCTTTGGAAAGCTCAAAGAGGCTAGAAAACTATTGTAGTAAGGGTGTTTGTGCAAAGAACACGGAACGATAGAAAGTTCTGTCCAAGAGTGAGATCTGTCATTTCATATGTTGGAAGGAGGCTATTTGTTGATGATGATACAGTCTAGGGTAGGACTCTAGGAGTGTGGCTGAGGCAGAACGAAGAGCTACTGGAAAGGAGAAAATAAAAAAAAAAAACAGAGCTTGGGGGCTGGAAGGCAGGGACTTGTTGTTGACAGTAGTTGAGATAGGAAGGCTAGTCGTAATGCGAGAGAGATGGTTGACCAGAAGGTTTGGAGAGTGGCAGCAGCAAACAGGAAGAACATAGGGTTTACTGAGGTCAGGAGCACTACAGGAACAGACATCCTTTTTTGCAATGGTCTGGAAGTAGTAGGGGGAGCAAAGAAGATGCCTGTGTCACCGCTAGGAACTGAGGAAAATGTAGTATGAGAAATAAAATATCTCCATTTAGGGAATTTGGCAGAAAGCACTGGCTTTAAGATACAGTCTTGGTTTCAGGTAAGGAAGAGAGCTGAGGAAGATTTTTTTTTTCTTTTGAAATAATTTTCAGCTTAGAGAAAGCTTACAAAAATACTACAGCGTCTTGCAGTAAGATCTTCTCCTACCTCCCCCTAATGTTAATACCTTGAATAACCATGGTAAAGTGATCAAACTAGGGAATTAACATTGATACACAACACTCTAAACTAAAGGCTTTATCAGAATTTCACCAATTTCTCTCCAATGTTCTTTTTCTATTTTAGGATCTGACTCAGAATCCCATAATATAACTAGTGCTCATGGGGATCCCAGGGTGGCTCAGCGGATTGGCGCCTGCCTTTGGCCCAGGGCGCGATCCTGGAGTCCTGGGATCGAGTCCCGCGTCGGGCTCCCGACACGGAGCCTGCTTCTCTCTCCTCCTGTGTCTCTGCCTCTCTCTCTGTGTGTGTCTATCATAAATAAATCTTAAAAAAAAAGTTAAAAAAATAATTATAATTAGTGCTCATGACTATTTAGTTTCCTCCAGTCTGTGACAATGCTTCATTTTTGCTTTGTTTCTTGCTTTATGTTTGATACTTTCAAGCAGTACTGGTTAGTTACTTTGTAGAATTTTGGGTTTATCTGATGTTTTCTTATGGGCAGGTGGAGGTTTTAATTTTCAGAATACTAAGAAGGGCTGCTGGTCCTCAGAGCATCGTATCAGATGGTACATGATGTTGATGCCTTCGTTATTGGTGATGTTAACTCTCAGTCTCTGGTTACATTAGTCTCTGCTGTACAGCTCTTGTTTTTTCTCTTTGTAATTGGGGGAGATACTTGAGGACTATTCAAATATCCTGTAATCCTTAACTCCCCCCCCCCCACTGATTTAGCTCTGAGTCCTTATAAGTGTATGAATGGTTTTTGTTCACATCCACTTACATTGAAACTGACTCAGGCAAAACAGTGTCTGTTTAGATACCAGGATAAACAGTATCTGTTTATCCGATAACCCATACTGCTAAGCACAAAGCAGAGACTAAAGAAATATTTGCTGCCTGCACAAATGCATATGTGAATGTAGGTGAATACTTGCTCACCTAAACCTCATGGTGGGGAAATTCAGGTTTGTGAAGCTATTGTGAAAGACGAGGAAGAATGTGTTGTTAGGTAGTCCTCATATAGAAGGGTTCCCAAGACACACTGAGGTTTTGTTTTCAAATGGATGCCATAGCATGATTTAATCATAGGTCAGAATCATGTGGATCTAAGAGAATTATGCATATTAAGTATCTATCTGTACGACTATAATAGTTCTTGGGATCACCGGGGGTGGGGGGGCTTTTGAGAAACACAGATTCTCAGTTCCTACTCCAGACATGCTGAATTACAAAGTCCAAGTCTTGAGTCCAGTAATTTCCAAGAAGCATCATAGATGATGCTCATGGGGCCAGCCTCACACAGGTGTTCCAGTTGGCATTTTGGACATTACTGTTCTAAGGAACCTAGAATGGCACGCGTAAAGCTTTTCCCTGATAAGCACTACGACACTGTATGCTTTTTCTCTTTTTGAGAAACATGTCAAAAATCATAGAAAGTATGTATCAACCATGAAGGTCATACCTGAGATTGAGCTTAGGTTCATTTTTAAAAAGAAATTTAAATGGCGAAGTGATGGATGAACCCTTTCACTGTTCCCCCCCATCCCTCCATCTTTTTTCTAGCAGCAACAGCTGTTCTGGTACGTAGCATTTGTCAGTGCCTTTCAGCCAAAGACCACCAGGGATACACCTTGTAGTTGAACATGCTGGGTTTGTTACTTGTTGCAGAAAAGGCAAACTCACATCACAAGAAGTGGTGGGATATCTCAGTGAGACTGCTAGGAAGAATTGATTAGGATTTAGATTTTGGTTGGGTAATTTTGGGAAGGGTCTAAAGAAGCAGGGGATTGTGTTTTCAGCATATGGGGACAATTCTATGATTGGGTGTGTCGGTAAATCTTACCTCTAGGGAGGACAGCCTAGATGAATACGAAGATGTAATTGGTAAGGAAGTCGCCATTCATTTAGCAAGATGGAGGATATATGGTCATTTGTGAGGTGCACTTGTGTGAGGTGGGTGCTCCTGTGGGACCATTTATGTTATCAGTAGAATAACATGGTTTAGCTGTGAGTTTCGAATTAGTCTGTAATAACATCATGACGTGTAGCTATGTCAGACCAGTTCCCAGATGTTTTGGGCTGTTCTTTTTCTCATCATGTACACTTCTCCAATTTTATTACATATACATGAATCCACACAAGGTACAGACTTTTTTTTTCAGACTGTTTTTTTTTTAATTTTTTATTTATTTATGATAGTCACATCAGAGAGAGAGAGAGGCAGAGACACAGGCAGAGGGAGAAGCAGGCTCCATGCACCGGGAGCCCGACGTGGGATTCGATCCCGGGTCTCCAGGATCACGCCCTGGGCCAAAGGCAGGCGCCAAACCGCTGCGCCACCCAGGGATCCCTGTTTTTTTTTTTTGATGTCTCTTGGATAATTTGATCCCTGCATCATACTTTTACATTTTTTTTCTTCATCAGATACCTTTTTTTTTTTGAGATTGAACCATACTGATTCTTGATGGAGATCTAATTCATTCCCTTCTACTTTTCCATTCTTATCTCCCTTCTCCCCAACCCCTCAGCCCCCAGATCCCTTTATCTTTCTCTGAGACTCTTACAAATGATACTAGATTAAATAACCCTGTTCAGGTGTCTTTAAATACCTATGCAAGACTTTCTCTAGAGTAGGCACCTAGAAGTAACGTACATACTCAACTCTACTAAGGATTGTCAAATTACTCTCTGAAGTAGTACCATCAATTTTTTCCTCCATTAGCAATTTCTAAGGGGACCAGTTTTGCAAGACACTCCCTGGCATCTGGAAGGTTATTATATTTTTTATGCTCTGGGCCTAAGTAGTTCATAGACCTGACAGGAAGACAGCTCAAGGATGAGCAGGCTCTTCCCCTTTTCCACCTTCCCCTCTCTCAACTAAGGTTCTGAAATACCTAAGCTGTCTAGCTAAATCCTTGAGAATTTTTTTTTCTTTTTCTTCCTCAAATCTTCTTGGTCATCTCTTATACTTTTGGAATTGATCACCTAAAATGAGAAATGATCTTTTTGTATCTATTTCTTTTTTTTATTTTCTTGTATATATTTCTTTATGTTGTGTTATTAGAGTATGCTAAATATTGTAATAGACTTTAAAATATGTAATAGATTGAGTACTGTGGGCTTGTTGGGTTTTTTTTTTGTATTCATTTAAGGCATGGGTGAACAAGGTCGAGTGGAGGTCTCCTCTACTCATATATTTAGGCACCAAGCCAATATGGGCTCTCCTACAACTTTCAAGTTTTGGTTATCTTTACTCCAGCCAGCCAGAGGAGAAAAATGTGTGTGTGTGGGGGGCATGTGTGGAATGTTTATAATTTGTTCTGGAAGGGGTATGCATCACTTCCTTTCACATTCTATTGGTTAAGACTCAACCCCGTGGCCAACCTTAACTGCAAGGGAGGCCAGGGAATGTAGTCAAGTTGTGTGACTTCAATAGGAGACCATGAATCTGATGGACATTTAGCAATCTCTGCTGCAACTGGGTTGTGCGGAAGTGAGGTTATCCTAGAGACACCTTTTAGGAGAACCTATAGGAATCACCCTAAAAACAAGCAGGAAGGACCCTTGAAGATTTGAAGTCAGACATGAGTGAACTAAATCTTCTAAACCAAGTCCGAGTTATTGGTAATCCTTTCATCAGTTCTGTGGAGAATACAGGGAGTCCTGTATCTATGCATGGGTTAGAGTGATAAAGCAAAAGAGGATGATTCCCTCAATAGATGACAGAGTCACAGGGATGACAAACGGCAAGAAACTCCAAGGGAAAGGGGGTGACTCAGTGCTGCAGTCTGAGGTTCATAGTCTTATTGGACTTCCTGCCAGGAGATTCTCAACTTTTGCCCTCAAAAAGGTTGTGTATTTTATTTTTATTAAATATGACCACGACCGCTTACAAGGATCCCCATTCAGTTTAGCCAATATATGGAAATGAGATTATATACCTAGGTAGTGTAGACAAATACCAGTTAGTTTAGTAACTTGGGACTTGGCTTGTTTGCATAGTTAATCTTTGGGAGTGATCTGCATTCTGCACATACCCCTACTTGTATTCCTGTGACAGCCCTGTGGCCCTGTCATTATGATTTAATTCTGTGGCATAAGTGAGGCAGTGATAATTGGCAGACAGGCCATGACTAGTGGCTGGCTAGGCAGGCAGCTAGCTTTGTGCTTGGTACTAGCAGCTGAGAAGCAACTGTCCATACACAATGCAGGGCTGCCAATCAACCTGGTCTGAAGTTCCTTCCTTGTTGGTCACGGTGTTCCTTTGTCACTGCTTTTCCTATGTCTGAACTCAGCTAAGGATATTCAGAAATTTCATCCAAACTTCTGGCAACTCCCTTACACTTTTGACTGATGACTTCATAAAGCCCCAGACAGTGGGGCAGCTTCCAGACTCCGCGACTTCATTAGTCTCCTTGTCTATTCTGGGCAAGATAAGCAATCCCAGACAAATGGAGAGGCTGTTTGTCTCAACTGTCGAAGCCTTACGCTCCTCAGGGTTATGTACGTCGCTTAACTTTTTGCTCTTCCTTTCCTAGCTTAAGCTTCTGACCTTGTTCAAATGCCATGTTCTGTCTAAGTAATTATTTGAAGGGATGTTGGCATCTCTGTTTAATTTTGAACTCCTTGTTTTGATTTTCCCCTCCTCTGGATACCAATTATTTTCACCTGACCAGTTGTGCTTCCTTTGATGCCTGTATCTTAAGTATTGATGAATTGGAGCTTAGCAGTATGACTAAAATATTAGGGGGAAGAAGAGGAAGGAGGCAAGCAGAGAGCAGGCTGCAAGGGGACTGGTGCAGTATGAATTAGGCCTCCATGAGGATTTTTTTTTTTTCTTCATGAGGAATTTGGTTGTGAATGTGAAATAAGGTGGTAAAAGTCCTACAGATTACATGGGGAGAGGACACAGGAATAGAGGTCAATGGTAGCCAGCATGGGAAAGCCACTGGATTAAGGTTTAGGCAATTCTACTGTGCTGTGCTTGACATAGGTGAGAGGAGAAATTAGGGTGATGGTTTGGGTTCTTTCTTTCTTTCTTTCTTTCTTTCTTTCTTTCTTTCTTTCTTTCTTTCTTTCTTTTTCTTTTTGTTTAAAGACTTATTTTTTTTGAAAGAGGGAGAGATTGAGCATGCACAGAAGGAGTAGCAGAGGGAGAGAGAGAATCTCAAGCAGACTCCCTGCTGAGCACAGAGCCTTACTCGGGGCTCAGTCTCATGACCCTGAGATCATGACCTGAGCCAAAACCAAGAGTTGGACACTTAACTGACTGAGGACCTAGGCACCTCCAACGTGTTTTGGATTTTTAAGGGAAAATCAAAAAACTTCTTATTAAAACTGAAGATATTTCTAGGCCAGTTTTTCTGGGCTAAAAAATGATGGCAGAAATGCAAACCAGAACCAGCAGCACTTCTTATTTTCTATGGAAGGTACAAATCAAATGTGAAGGTGTGTATGCGTGTGTGTGTGTGTGTGTGTGTGTGTGTCTGTGTTGAGAGAAAAGGTCCATTGCTGCTTTCAGATTCCCAAAGCGGGGAGGGTCTGTGATCCATACATGGTTAAGAGTTACTGTGTTGGAGGGTCTGTGTATCATGAGAGCAGTCAAAGCCGCGAGGGAAAGGAGAAGAGAAAGGGGTGAAGGGCCATGTGAAACCAGTGTGGAATGAGTCCTAGGGGACCCAGTATTCCCCAGCTCTATCGTCAAGTCTAAGTGTCAAGCTTTAAATGCTCAGATGGGAAATTAGGACCCCACGCTATGGAACTTGAGAGAGCATTTCTCTCCATGTCCAAATACACTAAATAGAAAATATGAAATCATAGGTTCACATTCTACAAACCTAATTTTATTTTTTTCCGACTAATGTTCTTCAAGGTTGTGGTCTTGCTTGCAATGGCATTTTGTTTTGGTTTTCTACACTACCTTGTTCTCAAACTAACCTTTTGTTCTACTCGGGAGACTTTCAGTCATCACCCAATGGAAGTCTAGGCTAGTATCCAAAAGTACAATAAATAATATTTCTATTTTCATGAAGGCACTGACACCTATTTGTGTTCCTGCTAGCAAAACTGCTGAGTTCTTGAGCAGACTGGACACAGAGTTGCCAGACCGGAGTACCCGTCCAATTGCTTTTCCTGACTCACAGTCTTCAACTTGGGTAAGTGTGGGCTTCCATGCAGGGTTCCTTTCTTTATAAAATACCTTTATAAAAGGTATTTTATAAAGAGGTATTTAGAGAATGAAGACCAAGGGTGTAGAGTGACCTTATAGACTGACCTTATAGACTAGATGGCTGGAACTAAAGGCAGATATGGGAAGCTTGTGGTACTCTTTGGCCTAATACCACTGAAGAAATTTGTATACTGTGTTGGAGAACTTGAACCTCATTCTGTCAATGCCAGTGGTACTAAAAATGTCCTGGGAAGGATCAAGATCAGATTTGCATTTTAGTGGGATCACACTGGTAACCAGGTGCAGGATGGCTCTAAAGGAATAGAGAGGCAGAGAGGCCTCTAAGAGGCTCTGTATTAGCCCAGGTGAGGAATGATGGAGATAGTGTAGTGGGTGGGAGGATGATGCTGAGAGCATAGGTCAAAGAACCACTTAGAAGGTGAAGTGGGCGGGGCCTGGGTGGTTGGCTGGCCAACTGGGGACAAGAAAGCAAGTGGAATTAAGGATGCCTCTGGGAGAGGGTTGTAGTTGAGAGAAAAGATGGGTTTAAGTTTTTGGGTTCTTTTTTTAAAGATTTAATTTATTTATTAACAAGACACATACACAGAGAGGCAGAGACCCTGGCAGAGGGAGAAGCCGACTCCCTGCAGGGAACCCGATGCAGGACTTGATCCCAGTAGCCCAGGGTCATGACCTGAGCCAAAGGCAGATGCTCAACCACTGAGCATCTAGGTGTCCTGGATTTAAGTTTTTAAGAGTGTTCACTTTTCCAGGGTTTGGGCAGGTGAATAAGATGGTAGAGAAACCTGACCTTTATCTCTTCCACCCCTCCCCCCTTTCTCCTTAGTGATCGCATTTTATTTTTTATTATTTATCTGTTTATTTATTTATATTTAAATTCACTTTGTCAACATAGCATAACACCCAGTGCTCATCACATCGTGTGCCCTCCTTAATGCCAATCACCCAGCAGCGACTGTGTTGTAAAATGTAAGGAGACGTCCTGACACTCCTTAGGAAAAAGGTCATTATGCTCTTAAATGTTCCTTATTTTTTTGTCCACTGCTAATGTGATATTCCGAAATCTAGGTTAGCCACAGGTCCTTTCACATCTGTCGTCTGTTTCCTCACTGCAGGGCACTAGAGGAAAGACTTGAGAAGCCATAGGTAGTGGAGCTAAATCCTGAGTATGGACAGTCATTGACATCTGTCCAGATACCTGTGGCTATGGGCGACAGGGCGGGGAAATAGGAATCGGATAGCTTTATCAACTGTGTGCTTGGCTGCCAGGATGGTCTTGATTCCGTTTGAGGGCTTCCTGAAGCCTGTGGTTTGAAACACATGGCAGGACTGTGTGCGCTTGCTCAATTGATTTTTGGCTCATTTCTTCAATTTAACAAGATCATCCTGAATTTTAATATTGTGATCCAAAAGATGAGTCATCTCTTCCAGAGCTGTGTTTTCCGTGGATTGATTAGTGCATTAGTCACACGACCCTCAGAGCTATTCATAGAAAATATGGGGCAGCACTGGAACCGGGATGGGTTCTTTATGAGCTGTGTTCACTAGCTGCTCCCCTTTCAACACTATTAATAATTTGTTGGTGTTCAATATATATATATTTTAGATTTTATTTGTTTATTCATGAGAGACACAGAGAGAGAGGCAGAGACACAGGCAGAGGGAGAAGCAGGCTCCGTGCAGGGAGCCCGAGGTGGGACTTGATCCCAGGACTTCGGGATCATGCCCTGAGCCAAAAGCAGATGCTCAACCTCTGAGCCCCCCAGGCGTCCCGGTGTTCGATATATTTAAGTGACTTTTTTTTTTTTTTACCCATATTGTACTCTTCTCATTCCGTCTAGTCCATATATGCATAGAATTCCTCTGAGAATGCTCTGCAGAACCATTTCTAATGCTCTAGGGACGTCCCACATACACAGTGCACTTTTGCGATGTAGAAAGAAGACACCTGCAGTTTGCCTTAGCTATGGTCAGTGTATAGAATGTGAACTCCTTGTGGTGCCCATTTATGTGGGGTGTGATGAGCTGCAGGGTTTCGAGGTTTTTTGTTTTTGTTTTTTTTTTTTAAACAATTTTAACATAATACAACTTTTCTGAGAAAATTGCTCTTATCACACTTACTAAATGTGGATCTTCCATGGGCAGATGGGAATCTAATAAATGCTAAATAATTCCATCTAGACTACAAGAAAATTCCTTTAAGTGATACACAAGAGAACTTCGGACAAAAGACAGTGTTTACTTACACATGGGTTGATACAGTTCTCTGTACTGTGTGTGTGTGTGTGTGTGTGTGTGTGTGTGTATCAGAAGTGCCAGCATCCTCATGTCTTCCCTAGTCATTATCATTGAATATTTCTGGTTATACACTAAATGATTTCCAGTCCACTTTGTTGTCCCTTGCCTCCTCTTCCAGAGAGAATAATAATTTAAAAAATCTCAATAATTTAAAAAATCTCTCACTGTTGTTCCACTGCCCAGTGGCTCCTGGTATCTTCGAAGATAAAGTCAAAATGCTTTAGCTTAAGCACAAAACCCTTTCTGCCCTCTGCCTTCCTTCCTCCCTCCCTCCCTCTTGACATAATACGTTTCTCTACAGAGAATCTAGGTCTTTGCTATTCCAAGTATGGTCCATGGACCAGTAGGATGGGCATCATCCGGGAGCCTGTAGAGGTGTAGACGAATCTCAGGCCCCGCTCCAGACCTGAACAGGAAGCTGCATTTTAACACAGTCTGTGGTGACTTGTATACATATTAATGTTTGGAGGGCACTGCTCTATAGCTCGTACCTTTCCAGCCATTTCTTCTCACTTCCACTGCTCAGGGCTCCTAGCGCAGTTTGGTTTAATTTCTATCCATGTGACACACGTTTTTTAAAAAGCCAGCACTTAGAGACACGTGTCCTTTGTACCCTTTTAATCCCATTTCTACTTCCAATATTTTAAATTCCTTGTATTAATTTCCCATTGTTTATAAAATAAGCCCTGGGGATGTAATGTGCAGCATCTGACTAGTTGACAACACTGGACTGTGCATTTAAAAGTTGCTAAGAAAGTAGGTCTTTTTTTTTTTAATTAAAAAAAATTTTTTTTTTTTTAAGAAAGTAGGTCTTAAAAGTTCTCATCACAAAGAAAACATTTTGCAGCTAGGTATGGTGACAGATATTAACCAGATTTATTGTGGTGATCATTTTGTACGACGTACAAACATTGAACCATTATGCTCTACACCTGAAAGGAATATTATGTTCCATCACTTATGCCTCAATGTAAAAAAAAAAAAAAAAAAATTCCATTGCTGCTGTAACAAATCACTGCAAACTTAGTGGCTGAAGACAACATGGGTTCATTCCCTTACAGATCTGGGGGTCAGAAGTCAGCAGTGAGTATGAAGGGGCTACAATCAGGGTGTCAGCAAGGCTGGCTTCTCCTGGAGGCTCTGGGGGGAATCCGTTCCTTGCCTCTTCTAGCTTCCCTTCAGCTGTCAGCACTCTGGCTCCTCAGCATGTGGCTGCCTCCAACCTCTGCTTTCTTCCTCACATCATTTCCCTTTGACTTTCTTGCCTTCTGCCCATAAGGATCCTTGTGATTACATTGCACTTACTCGGATCATCCAGGATCCTTTTCTATCTCAGAATCCTCAATTTCTGCAAAGTCCCTCTTGCCATATAAGGTGACCTTCACAGCTTGCAGACTTGGGGACCTAGATGTCTTTGGAGGGCCATTTTATTCACCCCACCACACTCCCCTAGCTGTTTCTTTGTTATTTGGATTCGTCTTATCTCTTAATGTGTATATTGCTACTGCTTGACTAATCAAGTTTAGAGTTTTGTTAATTTATTCCTTCCCTTCCATCCTCCTAATATAACTATTCAGTATTACAGGCATTCTCTTCCTATGATGACACAAATTTCTTTTTCTCACTGCCATGCCAGTTAGTATACTTTACATTGGCTTTCTCTTACAACTTCTCCAATATTTTGTTTTGAACATTTGCGTAGTTTCCTCTGAACCTTCGACTGCCTTCCTTCAGATTTTGTGACTGTTTTACCAAGTGCCTCTGATGCAAATTTCCACACAGTTTTCCATTTTGTGCCTGTCAGATAACTTATAGAAACCCCATTTGGGGGATCCCTGGGTGGCGCAGCGGTTTGGCGCCTGCCTTTGGCCCAGGGCATGATCCTGGAGACCCGGAATCGAATCCCACGTCGGGCTCCCGGTGCATGGAGCCTGCTTCTCCCTCTGCCTGTGTCTCTGCCTCTCTCTCTGTGTGTGACTATCATTAAAAAAAAAAAAAAAAAAAAAAAAAGAAACCCCATTTGGGGTTTCTTTCCCTCCTGGCAACAGCCCTCTATCAGCCTTCTGCCTTAACCTGGGCTGGTTGTGGGACCTTCCTTTCATAGAACGGCTCTCAACCTCATCTATGGGGGTGGGGGTAGGAGAGGGTGGCTTTAAAATTCACTGATGCTTGGGTCACCCCCACCCAGAGATCCTGCTGTATTGTTGCCTGGGCTTCAGGGCTTTTAAAGCTCCCCGAGTAATTCTAATGTGCAGCCTAGGATGAGAATCACTGTTTTAAAGTCATCGGGGGAATTGCTCTTATTTGCTTTCCTATGTTGGGTCCCCTGATTTCTGGGTCTCATATCTTCTATTTTCCTGTTTTATTTCTTTATTTTGATGGAGCATATTATTTGGTGGCTTCCCAAGAGAAGATGCATGCTCAGGTCATTGCATGTCTGAAACTATCCTTATTCGGCCCTCACACTTAGCTTGTAATTTTCTGGTAAGTAGTCCAAATTGGAAATAATTTTCCTTCAGAATTCTGAGGGCAGTGCTATTCTACTTTGAGTATTAGTTCCTGAGAAAGCCAAGGCCATTTGAATTTCAGTCCTTATGTATAAGGGTTTTACCCTGCTTCACCGGGAAATTTAATATCCCCCCCTGCCCCCACTTTTTTTTTTTTTCCTGGTATTCTCTAAATTCATAATGATGTGCCCTTGTAGGGGGGTCATTTATATTCATTTTCAGTCTGGAAACTCGTTTCTAGTTCTAGGTGATTTTCTTGTGTTATTTCTTTGATTTATTTCCCTTCATTTTCTCTAAGGAATTCTTATTATTGAAATCCTAGGCCTCCTGGATTTTTCTTCTTCTTTTTGAAAAAAATATTTTTCTCCTTTAATTTATCTTTGACATTTTTTTTCCTACTTCTTGGCATATTGGGTTAGACAAATCCTCAGTCCTTCCCCTCCCTCCTGAGCGTCTCCCTTGCTGTCATGTTACTGCCACACGCACACTTCTGGCGACAGATGTGTGGGGACTTCCCTCACACCAGGTGTTTCTGTGACATCAGCTGGGGGTCCTGTAGTTTAACTCGGTTTGGACACCATCTACCTGGAGGTTCTCACAGGTTAAGGACTCAGTCCCCCCAAACTGCCCTCCCCTTCAGACACCAAATTGCGAATAGTAGGCCCCTAGATTACCACAACTTCTGCTCAACATGGGTACAAATTGGGTATTCCCATGATCCCCTTCCTGGGTTCCCTTAATTTGCTAGAATGGTTCACAGAACTCAGGGAAACACGTACTTATGTTTACCAATTTATTAAAAGATACGATAAAGGATACAGATGAACAGCCAGATGAAGAGATATATAGAGTGAGGTCTGGGAGTGTCCTGAGTGCAGGTGCTTCTTTCCCTGTGAGTTGGGCTATGGTCACCCTCCCAGTGTGGATGTGTTTACCCACCTGGAAATTCCTTGAACCCTCATACTTTTGGGATTTTGTGAAGGCTTCCTCACATAGGCTTATCTAATAATTAACTCCATATCCAGCTCCTCTCCCCTCTTTGGAGGATTGGAGGGTTGGGTCTGGAAATTCCAAATTCTAATTATAGTTTGGTCTTTCTGGTGGCCAGTTCCCATCCAGGAGCCTATCCAGTAGGCCTCATTAGAACAAAAGATGCTCCTAATGCTCTCACCACTTAGGAATTTATATGGTTTTAGGAGCCTTGTGTGCAAGGGATGGGGTCAAGGCAAATATCAAACCAAGAGATGCTCCTAATGCTCTTATCACTTAGGAAATCACAAAAGTTTTAGGAGGTCTATGCCAGGAACCGGGGCAGAGATTGTGTGTGTGTGTGTGTGTGTTTGTGTGTGTGTATGTGTGTGTACACATGGGTTTTTTTTCTATTATCTCAACAGATTTTCTTATCTATCTTCTAAATATTTTACTGGCTGCCTTTTTGTGAGGGGAGGGAAGATATTTTTATTTTCCCAGAGCTTCTTTCTTCTCTGTTGCTTTTTAAAAACAGCGGCCTATTCTTGTTTCATGGATAAAATATCACCTTCTAGCTCTCAGAGGACCCTGTGCAGGGAGCAGAAGAAAACTTCAAAGAAGGGGGCCCAGAGGCTCACTACTCAGTATGCAGGATTTTACACAATCCTTTCATTCTCAACCCAGGGTTTGACCACCATAACCTTCTGTGCTAGGTGTGCCTGGTTTCATTTATCCAGAGAATACATTTCTGATTTACTGTCAGGGTTGGGAGAGTTAGTGCCTGAATTTACAGGATGGGAACAGGCATAGGCACTTTCCTATCTTTCATCTGTCTTCCTCAGCAGCTGTTGCATCTATTTCTTGGGTCCTGGTGTTACTCTCTGCAGAAAATCGGCGTCTTGTGGGTATCCTCCATCCCTGCCAGCATGTCTTTTGTTTGGCTCTGATTCTTCATCTACTTCGTCTTTCTAGATTTTTGTCTGGGAATACAGATGTATCTTGGTTTCTGAATGTAGAGTTCAATTCATTTTTCAATTCATTTTCTCTTCTGTTTAGGGTAATTTTTGAGAGAAGGATGAACTGTGGTCTCCCCGCCCACCCCAGAATTCATTTGTTGGAGTCCCAACCCTCTGTACCTCAGAATGTGACTATACTTGTGATTAGGTCTTTATAGAGATAATCAAGATAAAATGAGGGCATTAGAGATGGCTGTAATCTAACAGGAGACGTGTCCTTATAAAAGGGAAATCTGGGCACAGAGACAGGCATGTGTACAAAGAAGATGATGTGAGGAGACAGGGAGAAGATGGCCATCTAGAAGCCGAGGAGAGAGGCCTAGATCCTTCCCTCACAGATCTCGGAAGGAACCAACATTACAGATACCTTGATTTTTGAACTTCTAGTCTCTAGCACTCTGAGACAATACATTTCTGTGTTTAAGCCACCCAGACTGTGATACTTTGTTATGGCAGCCCTAACTAATGAATGCTGTTTTTCAATTGTTCACACAGTACCCTTCCTCCTGCTAAGGCTGACGCGTACTCACCTTTAGAACACAACTTAGTGTCAACCCATTTTGAGCAGGTGTTCTTTATCCAGTTTAATAAAGTATCCTCTTTTAGCTTCTTCTGTCATAATACCCATCATAATACCCATGATACTGTAGTCATCAGTCTTCTTGTCTGACTTCCACACTAGGCTATGAGGCACTTGAGGTCTGAGATCATGTCATATAGAGTGCTTGCACATAGAGGCTTAAATATTATTTATTGAACAAATATATTATAAGCATACCTTTTGGGGCAGGGTGAGTAAAAATATATATTTTAGTTGAATAACAAAAATTTAGTAGTGATATATTAAATTAATATTTAGTGATAGAAAAATCATGTGAATACAATTGACAGAAATTGCTGGGGTTTAGAACTAAGAAAAATAGTGACCAAAAGGTTTTCCCCTATTATTTTTGAACAGAAACTTCCTGTGCTCCCTGGGAATCACAGCTGGGTAAGCAAGCATTAGGATGGCAAGCAACTCGAAATTCTTCATAGTTGAAGAGCCATGCAACTTCCCAGTCTCTGTAGCCTTTTATTTTTTATTTTTTATTTTTTTTAAATTTTTATTTATTTATGATAGTCACAGAGAGAGAGAGAGAGGCGCAGAGACACAGGCAGAGGGAGAAGCAGGCTCCATGCACCGGGAGCCCGATGTGGGATTCGATCCTGGGTCTCCAGGATCACGCCCTGGGCCAAAGGCAGGCGCCAAACCGCTGCGCCACCCAGGGATCCCTCTGTAGCCTTTTATTTTTATTTTATTTTTTTTTATTTTTTTATTTTTTTTAAATTTTTATTTATTTATGATAGTCACAGAGAGAGAGAGAGGCAGAGACACAGGCAGAGGGAGAAGCAGGCTCCATGCACCGGGAGCCCGACGTGGGATTCGATCCCGGGTCTCCAGGATCGCGCCCTGGGCCAAAGGCAGGCGCCAAACCGCTGCGCCACCCAGGGATCCCCTCTGTAGCCTTTTAAATGCTACTTATGTTACAGTCTAATCACTGTATTTTTTTTTTTTTTGAGTCAAAAACTAGGACCCATATTCTGATAAAAGACCAATAAAGTGGTTAAGTTTAAAAGGAAGTTATACAAATAGAATTTAGGTTTCTCACTCAATCATCTTATCTGCTTTAACTAAATATTTTATTACTCCTTTTAACCTCCTGAGTAGAAGATGTGTGCCCCTGGTCCATTTCCATCTCTTTCAGGTCTTATATGGGATAGTTGTGATAAGGACTAGCCTTCTCTAATGTAAAAAGAAGGGGTCATTAGAGAACCACTTTCCACCTTCGATGTCTTGTCACAGTCCTCTTGTGTTTAGGATTTAGATAAGAGAAAAATCCTAGGATATTTTTGCCTGTTTAACAAAGCAGGGTTTGAATATATGAGGGCTTTCTGAACACATCTGGAGTTCCATTATTCTAATTAGTGGTGCTGTAGATGATATCATTCCAAAAGCCTTTCTCCCTTCCTGGCAAGTGCTTATTATTTGATGGAATGTGGGTTTTTATAGTGACAGAAATGGGGGAATGAATTAAGAAGTGCTTGAGAAAAATTATAGTAAGGAAAAAGGCATGTGTGTGTGGGGGAACCAGCCTTCATAAGCTTTATGGGTTATTAGTCCAAAGAACTAGGCCTGAAATATGTAGTGAGCTGCCATGATGCTGCTGGTAGTTTTATGAGAACAATGGCATTTCCTACGTATTAGCTTATCAGGTTGCCCTCTCTGCCTTACAGAGGGTGGGCCACAAATCACTGTGAGCAGAGAAAGTGTATGACAAATGAACAGACAAATACGTGGAATCTCATAAATTCCAGAATGCATGGTCACTATGCCAGTGTGTGAAATGCTGTCCCTGCGGGTCAGTGGGACTGAAGGGCATCCTGCTGTGCGTGCGGGTTCTCCTAAGGCTGCCCCTTGAGGCTCTAATTCAGCCAGAGGTAATGACTCTTGAGCTCCTGAACAGCCTTTTTCTTCTGAGAAATAAATATGAGCTTTAGGTACCTATTAGGGATGCAAAGACTTAGAAAGAAATCCATCTCTGGAACTCTATGGTATCCATCACCAGTTGACAAGTTATTTAATAGGATGCCATTAATGAGCAGTAGGCATGTCTGTGTTTCTAAAGTCACTGTCTCCATTGCTCGTCTCTGGTATTAACTGATCAGCGACTTGGGGGTATATATGGTTTATTTTTATTTTTATTTTATTTTATTTTATTTATTTATTTATTTATTTATTTATTTATTTATTTATTTATTTATTTACAGAGAAATATAGCTTGGTTTGAGAGCAGTATCTTTCCTAGGCAAGGCCCGCTTTCCCGAATCTACATGTGTAAGGCATTAGTTGAGCTCCCTATATGTTGAATATGACAGCATTTCAGCTGAGCAGCAAAGGAGTTAGGAGGGGCTGAAGGGAGGCACATTGTAGGCAGAGAGCAGAGTGGCAGATTCAGGGCTTCAGAATCTGCTAAACCTGAAGTTTTAAATCCATTTTGACCCCGTGGTCCAGTTCAAGTTATTTTACATATCCAAGGCCATCTCCTTGTTCACAAAAGGAGGATGATATCTACTTCATAGAATTTAAGGATTTGGGATCCCTGGGTGGCTCAGCGGTTGAGCTTCTGCCTTTGGCCCAGGGCATGATCCTGGAGTTCCAGGATCGAGTCCCACATCGGGCTCCCTGCATGAAGCCTGCTTCTCCCCCTGCCTGTGTCTCTGCCTTTCTCTCTCTGTGTCTCTCATGAATAAATAAACAAAATCTAAAAAAAGAAAAAAAAAGTTAAAAAAATAAATTTATATGAAAAAAAGAATTTAAGGGTTTAATAAAGTAGTAGAAATAAATGCCTGGCAATTGAATGTATTGGCACTCTTGTAAATGAGGTAAAAACTGTAGATTTTCCTTCTCCCTGCTGGGCTCATTCTTAGTCCAGTTTCATCTCCATGCTCTCTCCTTACCAGAGTCTAGTTAGAATTGCTGCTAGTTAGTGGGAATATACTTGAAATAGAGGAAAATTAAATATGTTTTTCAAATCCTTATCACTAGAAAAATAAACTATGTTGATGATCTCTGAGGGGATATTTTTTTAAGCTTAATTAAACAAACGTTTAGATCATCCTTTAAAATGTGCTGGATGATTATGCTGATACCAGCTTTGTTTTTATATATCCCCAGGGAGATCTGCAGACATATGCATTAATCACCCAATAAGCAAGTGTGTATGGAGAGCTTACTGTATGCTTGGTACAGAGGTTGAGTTATTAGAACCAGTCCCATGGTAGGCAGACTAGTATATTGTGGTGATGCTTTTTCCTATGATCTTTTTCCCCTATATATTTATAGGCCAGAAGCTGGGCTTATAAGGATTCTCTAAAGGAGGAAGAAAATAAAAAATTGCAAAAGATGAAGGAGGAACAACATCAGAAGGTACGCATAAGACCTTGCTGGTCGCCGCTAATTATTTCCTTGTAGTACTAGATAATTTTGAAGATTTTCTGAACAGAAGGATTTACATACATGAAAATCATGAGAAAACATTAAAAATTAAAATAATGAGTTAAGAGGATGGTGGGTTGTGGTCAAAAGTCCTGGTCAAAACTTTCATGGTACTTCGGCTCATAGGAGGGCTATAGAGTATCGCTGTCGGTGGGCCAATAGTTCATGGAGAAGATGACAACATTTGTGAACTTCTGATCTACAAAATAAATCCATGTCGCTGCCATTTTTCAAACTAAAGATAATTGAAATTATACGTAGTGTCCAGGGAATACTATAATACATAACAAATAGCCATTAAAAGTTATGAAACTGGCTTATTCACTTCAAACACACATATAATAAAGATATTCTATGCATGTATACAAATACGTGAGGTATTCCAAATGTTTTGAAGATACAAATCAATGAAATGAATGCAGAGCCTCCTAAGAACAGCACTTAAAGGGTAATTCTCATTAGAATATAAAATTTCTGGTATGATAACTGAAAATGTTCAATGTTGTAACTTTATGGTTATACCTGTGTTTTATACATATGCTCAGATGGGGCCAGAAGCTCCTCAGCATGGGATGAGAATGAAGACCAGCGGTTAGCTCCAAGCTGCCACCTCATTCCAAATCTTTGTGTGTGTGTGTGTGTGTGTGTGTTGTGTGTTTTAAAGATTTTGTTTATTTAAGAGAGAAAGTGGTTGAGAGAGAGAGAAAGATCACAAGCAGGAGGAGTGGCAGAGGCAGAGGCAGAGGGAGAAGCAGGCTCCCCACTGAGCAGGGAGCCCAATATGGGGCTCGATCCCAGGCCCCTGAGATCATAAGCTGAGCTGAAGGCAGATGCTCAACTGACTAAGCCACCCAGGCACTCCCCCATCCCACCCTCCTTTTTTTATTTTTAAGATTTTACATTCCAGATCTTTGAGAAGAAGCAAGATAAATTATTTAGCTAGTTAGACACCATTATCTTCCCCATCATTTTCACTTTTCAACTTCTCCCCTTGCCATTTTGGTGGTTGATAAATCCTGACATTTCTTCCAGAATCTCTCTCCAATCCATATCTTCAATTATATAATTAACTTGAATTCTAACTCCTATTTGATTTCCTTGATTTGGTTTAAATTATTTTCTTGTATCTTTGCTGTACAACACAATTTATTACAGCCCTTGTGTGTAAAATCACTTTATGAAATAGACTGTATGTACTAATCATCATTGCTATAATTTAACCCTTTTGAGTGCTATCCTCCTCCAACAATTGTCAAATCCTTACTCCTTTGTCATTCTCAATAGCATATGGTATAAATGACTGTGTCATTGAACTGCTTTGTGCATAGAAGGAAATAATTAAATCACTGAAAGAAATAACATAAGTTGTACATTTAGTTATTAAGCCACTATATAAACAATGAAGAACCTAAGAAACATTTTTATTTCATGGTGTTTTTTTATTGAACAAATCTTTTTCTTTTGACAAAGGCCTCATATTGAAATTCACAATGAAATAATTAATATTATAGTAAGATTCTGTAGTAATTAACATGTAGAAGTGAGGTCTGGTATATTCTCATGTTGTACTTTCATAATGCCTATCAATTGACATGTAAATGTCAGTCTGTTTCTGTGACCTTTTAACTTAATATCAAGTCCTGAGGTGCTTATATACTGAGGAGAATGTTGTGAAGTCAGCATAAGATGTGATTTATGTAAAAAATAACTTCTAGTGAATTTTAAATAGTACTTTATAAAGTTTGGTGGAATATTTGAATGTGAAAACCATTAAAAGTAGAACGTTTCACAAAGAGAATGCTCAACAGATTAGAAAATCAGATCTGGGATTTAATTTTCGGGTTGAGCAGTTATTTTAAACAGTGAAAATTAAGCTTTTTATTTCTTAATCTTGTTTTTCTTCTAGAGTTAGACAAATATTGATACATACATATTTTCTGGTTATTGATTGAGTATATTTTTCTTTTGCATAAATTATTTCCCTTTACTTACTGTAGCTTTGAGTAAAATGATTACCTTTGGCATATACATAATCCCATCATTAAGAGTTTTTCAATAACAGTAGAATAGAGAAGGTTATTTACCTTATTTTTATTTCTCTTCTTTTTTGTTCAATCTGTTGTTTACATGTCCACGAAGGCATTGGTAGAGCCTCTCATTCCATATCACTTTGATGATTTAGCTTAAGAAAATACGGATCATGTTTATGGTAAGAAGATAAAGGAAACCAGACATAATATCACATTTATTCATGTGTTTGTTAATTTCATTCATTCAACAAGTATTTAGTGAAAATTCACTATGAAGTGATTCATGAGCAGATAATCTAGGTTAAGGTAAGGTGATTGCACATTTATTTTGCTCTGTGTGTCTCACATTCTTTCATTACTCTGGTCTCTGGACATAGTAGGTTCTTCCTTAATGTTAACCTTTCAATATTTTACATTTAATTCAGTTCCCTCCTCTCACAGAAATTTCTTTATAATCCCCCTTTTTCTCCTATATGCTCAATATATTCTTCTCATTTGACTACATTTTTTTTAATGAACAAATACATTCTTGCCTTTATAAAATAGCCCATTCCTTGATTCTGCTATTCTTAGAGATACCATCTTTTTTGCTTATATTGAGGAGGGGGGAGGAAAGACAAAGGTAATCATAATGTAATCACAACTTTATTATCTGTTTTGCCCTTTGTTCTTTATGTTCTGATTTAGATTTAGAAATGCTTGTACCAAAACCTCTCCAAAGGTAAAATTCCTTCTGACCATTCAATTCAGTGGTCATTTGCAATCCCTGTCTCCCTGTAACAGTGTGTAATATCTCTTCGAAGTTTTCCCTTTCTAGCCACCCCCTGCCCCCTTTTTTTCCCCTGGTGTATCTCTCTCCAAGTAATCTATCTTGGTATCCATCCATCCATCCATCATCCATCCATCCATCCTATCGACAAACATATATTGAGCTCCTATTATATTTGGAGCCTTTTGCAAGATGTTAGAGCTTCAATTAAGAACGGGATAGACAAGGTCCCTGACCTCCCAAAGTTTGCTTCTTAAGGAGGCGATAGACAATTAAAAGGAGACAAAGAAATAAAACACTGCATTTTTAATTTATGGTGATCAATGACTTTGTAGTAATTAATGCTGCAAAGAAAGGAAATTGTGTGTGGTGATAATTTCAGGGTGGTGTATTGAATACTGTCCATTGCCTACCTGTCAAATAAAACCGTGATTTTTTTCTTCAGATATACATTCTCCCTGTCATAGCCCATGTTTCAGAGAAGGCAGGCACATCTAAGTCCCAGGGATCTGATCCCAAAGGATCTAACTGCTCTTGGGAGTTCCATTCTCCTCAGCTGTGGTTGGTTCAGCTATGGACATGGAAATCATTCCAACCAGTGAGTCTTAAGGGAACCCTGTCTTTAGTACAGAGTTTTATCAGTATGAAATATACTAGTCTTCTCATTTAATGATTTTCAGCTTGATTTTTTTTGCCTTTTTATTTTGTATGATTCTAATATTTTCTCTCTTGGCTTTTTTGTTAGAATTTATATGGCAATTTCTCCCCATCACTTAATTTTAACCCCACTGTATCATTTGGTTTTAAATTATATTTCTAGTGACAAAAGGGGCTGTTTTTTCTTTAACCCAGTATCACGATCAGTTTTGATTTAATATATTCTCATTTATTGTGATTACTAGTGCATTTGCACATCTTCTTGTTATATGATTTGCTTTTTTAGCTATATTTTCTTATTTTCTCTATTTTTTGACTTTCTGAATTTTTTCTGTTCCATGTATTTGTCTTTCCTCTTTTCTCTCCTCTCCTCTCTTACCCTCTCCCCTCCCCTCCCTGGTGGTCAGAAATTTCAGGTTTTTTTTTTTTTTTAAGATTTTATTTATTTATTCATGAGAGAGAGAGAGAGAGAGAGAGAGAGGCACAGATACATAGGCAGAGGGAGAAGCAGGCTCCACGCAGGAAGCCTGATGTGGGAGTCGATCCCAGGACTCCAGGATCACGCCCTGGGCCAAACTCAGGCATTAAACCACTGAGCCACCCAGGGATACCCTCAGTTTTTTTGTTTTTAATCTTATATGACCTTTGGTCTGTTGAATCTCAAAACATATGTTTGACTTTAGGGGAATTTCTAATTCTTTTATGTTTCTCCTCCTATGTTGTCTTTGTTCTTTATTTCTGGGGTATGTTGCAAATGGATTTTGGGAATCTGAGATCTGTTCCTTATACTTCTTAATTGTTTTCCTTATACTTTTTGTTTGGCCTTTTTCGTTGCATTCTGGGAGAAATCTTTAATTAGATCTTCCTGCTCACTGATTTATTTCATAAGTTTCCACTCTGCTTATCTGGCACACGTATTGAACTTATTTACCAAGATTGCCAACATTGTGCTGTGTAAGCGCCATATTCTTTCTGAACTCTTCGTTGATGGGAATAACGCAGACATTCAAGCTTTCTGTCTACTATTTTAGGTGTATTTTTTCCTTTCCATTTAAGTTTTTATATAACTTTTTATGTCTTTTCACTACAGTGGGATAGGTCATGAAAGAAAATCCACTGGACCATGTCTTTAGCTACAAAAAAAAGGGGGGGGGGTTGATAAATTGTAATCTCTACTTTTCTTTCTCAAGGTATGATTTTTTGGCATCTTGGACATTTTGTTTCTTTGGGCATGCTGCCAAGTG
This sequence comes from Canis lupus baileyi, assembly GCF_048164855.1. Classification (NCBI taxonomy): domain Eukaryota; kingdom Metazoa; phylum Chordata; class Mammalia; order Carnivora; family Canidae; genus Canis; species Canis lupus. The sequence continues at coordinate 53,506,687 of NC_132854.1, read as the reverse complement.
AAGTATTTAGGAGCTTGTCTTCGGGGAGTAGTAGCCTCTTTTTCTCCTATAGTCAGTAGTACCTGGGACATTGTCTTGCTTCTCTGAGCCGGATACCCCTCTTCTATCCGCTGGCTACACAATGGCCCATGTCAGTGCTGTCTGCCATGTAGTCAAGTCTGGGAAGGGAAAGGGCTTTCAGTGCACTCCTTCAACTCATCCTCTTAATCACTACCTCAGTATCCCCTTTTAGAGCTCTTTCGGAAGCACAGCTAACTCAGCTCAGTTTACCCTGTACATTTGCTTCCTTGTGTAACTTATCCGGTCTCTTTTCTACCACTCGGGAACAGATTTCCAACAGGCCAGTTGCACTTACTGATTTTGCATGTTTATTTATTTATTTTTAATTTTTATTTATTTATGATAGTCACACACACAGAGAGAGAGAGAGAGAGAGAGAGGCAGAGACATAAGCAGAGGGAGAAGCAGGTTCCATGCACTGGGAGCCCGATGTGGGATTCGATCCCGGGTCTCCAGGATCACGCCCTGGGCCAAAGGCAGGCGCTAAACTGCTGTGCCACCCAGGGATCCCAATTTTGCATGTTTATTGATTTATAGTCATGTGGAAAGTAAAAACAAGCCAAAAAGAGAGAGAGAGAGAGAGAGAATACTGAAATAATTGGGTGACAGAGAAAAGGATTATAGAATATATAAAAAATTATGATAGCATTTTATGGGGAATGCATGCAAAGTTGTATTCTGAGATGTTGTGCTCAGAAAAAAAAATTATAACTTTTAAATCCAATCAGTACTAAAAAGAAACGAATTAAGCATCCAGTCTAAGAATTTAGAACAAGAACAATAAAGGATACTGAAGGCAGTAATTAAGATAAGAATGGAAATTAATAACAACTTCAAGAAGCAGCTGTTATAAAAATCTAACAGCTTGTTTTTTGATAAGGTCAACAAAATGAACAAATCTATGGCAAGTCTAATCAAGAAGAGATTAGTAAAAATGCAAATACACAACATTAGAAATGAGGAGCCAGAACCATAGATTTGGAAAAGATTAAGCTTATATTACTATAGATAATGCTATGCTAATAATTGATATGTGGATTAAGTGAATGATTTTACAGGGAAATATAAAACTCTAAAATGATTCAGAGTTAAAACACACAAAGACAAATGAAAATGCAAGTGATTTCTAAAGTTTTCTAAGAATTATTCTCCCCTAGCAAGCTAACCTTGGGAAATTTCACAGGCAAGTTCGTTGGAATTTTCAAGGAACAAATTTTTTCTCTTATGCTTTATGAAGAACTTTACAAGTTGTTTCAGAGCAAGGAAAAAGAAAAAGTAATTTAGAATTAATACTGAACTGTAGTCCTCATGATGGCACAGCCTGATAAAGAAAATACACACACATAGAAACTTGTAGAGGCTAACTTTGAAAGAAAATTCTAGTTAATGGTATATTTTCTCTTAACTAATTTACCAAGGCAAAGTAAGGTTTATTCTAGGAAAAGCAAGGTAACTGAATATATATTATAACTTTTTGTATCTTTTCACTACAGAAGGATAGGTAATGAAAGAAAATCCCCTGGACCCCCCTCTTTAGCTACAATAAAAAGGATTGATAAATTGTAATCTCTACTACTAATTTAAAAGCAACAATAACAACAACTAAGGTGAACTAGAAATTTAAAATATTGTCTTAACATACATATAGTCTACCAAACCAATAACCAATACTAACTCAGAGTTGAAATACTAGAGCAGTGAACAATATCGGGGTATCTGCAACCCCTACTACCAACCAGTATTTGGACCTGGAAATTCTAACCTAGTGCTTCATAAAGTTATTTGATGGAAAACTTTCTTTTTTAATTGAAAACTATTAATATAGCATGGAACAAGGTTTGGGAATTATTTTAGCCAACTTGATGAAGCAAAAATAAAAAAGGAGGCTTTTATAATTATTGAAAATAAGTAAAGTTATTATTTTTGGATGGGAGCTATTTGCCTGTACAACCTAAGAGAATCAACTGAAAAAAGATTAGAACAAATGGAATTAAATAAAAGAATTGGTTATAAAATAGATGCAGGAATCTCAACACCTTTCTCGAATATTAGCAAACATCAATTAGAAAATATAATGGAATAAAAAGACCTTATCAAAAAACAGCTATGTAAAGACATTGCTCAATTAAAAAAAGTAAATAAGCCAAAAAACGTCCAAACTTTCCTATGATCCGTGTCAGTTTGAATTAATGTGGAGATGGTAAAATTCAATATTGTGATGACTGTAGTTCTATCCAAATTAATTTGTGAGGTGTGTGCAATTCCAATAAAATTTTCAGTGGAATGAGGTGGTTTGAAAAACTATTTCTACATTTCAACCGTGAGAATAATCACAAGATTAAATAAGAAGCTTTACAGAAATATAGACAATAATTTGTGTGTTTGCTGGGGCAAGGAGAGCCTACAGAATTAGCTATTAAAAAATACCTCAAACTCCCTTGTTCTGCTGCTCGTAAGAGGTGAACAGAAGGGCTCTTTGACGACTTCAAATTAGAATTTCCTAAATGTATAAGCATTAGATGTAAAAGTATAAGTTTATTCTGTGGAAATCATCAGAGATCAGAGAGATGTTCACAGGGTGTATACCTAAGCATTGTGTTTTTTTTTTTTTTTAATATTACTGGAAGGTTTGAAAACACTTGTTTAGTGAAAGAGGATTTGAGAAGTTTGGAGTTTGGAATACCATGTAGCAGTTGCTACTGTGTTTTAAAGAGATGGGGATACTATCATCTATATAAAAATGAAAAATAAATACACTTTGTAAAATAGACTCCAGGCAAGTTTTGAAACCTGCCTCTTCTCATTGTACTTTGTGCAGATTACTTCATCCCTCTAAGCTTTACTATGTATGGTAGTTGTTTACCTTGTGATACTGTTTCTAGGATCAAATGGGAGAAAGCTTGTAGACAGTTCATCTTAATGCCTGGCACGTGGTAAGCCTACAAATGTGCCCTGAGGTGCTGATAAGAGGTTATAATCTTGCATAAATCAAGAAATGAAGGAAAATATACGGACATGTTATCCCTGGGTAGAGAGATTTTATGGGTGATCATTATGTCCTCCTTTATTTTTATTTTATTTTTTTAAGAAAATATTTTATTTATTTATTTGAGAGAGAGGGAGAGAGAGAGTGAGCATGAGTTGGGGGAGGAGCAGAGGGAGAGGGAGAAGCAGACTCTGGGCTGAGCAAGGAGAAGACGTGGGGCTTGATCCTGAGATCACGACCTGAGCGGAAGGCAGATGCTTAACTGACTGAGCCACCCCAGGCACTCCTGTGTCTTCCTTTATTGTTTCTGTACTTTCTGCTCTTTCCATGATGAATAAGTACGTTTTATGAGAAATATTTTTTCAAAAAAAGAAAGTTGATTAGGAAATATTTCTGGGCTGGGGGACAGAGAGCTATGTGATTCCATGGTTTTTATAGCTGGACGTCCATTTCTCTTTATATTAAAATGGTACAACTAAAACACTAATTAGTACAAGGAGAATACACAGGATTAATGCTATTTTTGACTCCCCTGCTTTACCCATTAATATTTAGTTCATTTGATTTGGTTGTCTCCTCTTAATTTGTTAACATGGTTTCCACGTTTCTCCATCTTTGTCCTTCTGGACAAAGGCATTGCTGTGAGGAGCCCCCAAACCAAGACTTCTCTCAGCCATCCCCTTCCCATAAAGCTCCTCTCATGTATTTAAAAACATTCAATAGAAGGGATTCTTTAACATCTGTGGCATCAGCTCTCCAGCTTCCACTGTCTTTTTCCCCTTGAGTGGAGACAACATCCTCTCCTGGGGGAAGTTTGTCCTGGCCAGGCGACAGCACTTTAATGTTGACATAAAGTGGTCAAGCTGAACCATGTCCGAAACATGCCTCCCTAGGATTCAGACATGACTTCAAAATGACCCTATTTTACTCTTCAGTTACTGCACACAGCCTTGCTCTGGGGCATCCCTTTCATTCTGGCCACAGCGGGTTTCCCCAGTGTCGCTCTTGCACACACCTGGCTGCTGTGTGGTTGACCCTTTGGCCCATTGGACTGCACAGAAGCAACTTCTACAGCCTCTAGCAGGAATGGTGAGTCCTCTACTTCTCACTGTTAGCTTGGGCCCCAGCATGGATCTCTGGCACTACTTGCAGCTCCCCAGCCTGTCCCCTGGCAAGAGCGACCCTCCCGGAGGGGTGAGCAAAGGCAGAGGCACAGCTTGCTGAGTTGTCCACACTTACGTACCCCATGTTGGCCAATGTCTACAGCAGGTTCTGCTCTTTGCATCTCCAAGGTGAGATTTTATTTATCTTATTATTCAGTGCCCTCTTTGTGTGGAGCTTTGTCTGAATGTAGGGAGACATGGAAAGCAGTGAAAAGACGGGCTCTCTTTCCTCTGGGAGACTTCCTGGCCTACGTATATTGTTGAACAACACCCAGCAAAACTTGCTCCTTGTTTCCCTGCACCCCTTCCTTTGTATGCCCATGTCCTGTTGCTTGAATTGTTCAGCAGTCTATTTCTTTGTGCTTTGTCTTGCAGTTCCCCTTGTTACACTGCGGTTTCCTTCAGGGTGGAGCTGTATCTATTTGCATCGGTCCCTGCAGCATGCATCCAGCTGTCCGGGAAACAGTCAGTGCTTACCAAATGCATGCTGAGTGGGACGGGCTTGATAGTTTCTCAGGTGCTGTGGGTCTTATTCCTCCCACTTAAAGTGTTTTGATCTCCTTAACGTCCAAATCTCAGTCCTTGGGACAAGAACAACTTTCTCATATCTGTCCAACTGGATATTGCACTTCTGTATGAGAAACCAGTAAATGAAGCAAGGATGTGCTCATAAGGCATGCGGGCGCATCTGCAAAGGCTGTCAATTCAGCAGAACAAATTAATTAGTTGAAATTATCCTTCATGGTACCAAAGGAAAACCAGCCTCTCCCTCGTAAATACGCTTTGCTAGATATAGAATAATCATCCTGAGCGCAGCGATGCCAGGGCCTCCCCTCTGCCATCTGGAGTGATGTCCTTGCATGGCGATGCCTCATCAGCGCTGCCCCGGGTTCTTCCCTCCTGCTCTGTGTTTCCTCCTCTCCCTGTCCTTGCTCTGTCATAGGATGATGCGTGGTCCTCTCTTCCCATCCTCTTCTCTTCCTCCCTGCGGTTCTTGGCCTCATAATGTAGCATTCTGCTTTTTAACATCTTTACGTATTCAAAACCATGTATTCATTAGGATGTGCAAATAGAGGGGAATATAAAACACCAGAAGTGGTCTCCCACGCAGGTAAACCTCAGCTGATGGCATGAGGATGGGAAGCAAGCACCTGGGTCAAAAGTTAGAAAGCAAAAACCATGTATGATGTGCCTCTTCCCCTGCCTATTCTCCCTCCATGCTTCTTCTCTCCCCAGTGATAATTATAGTCAACATTTTGTTGTATGTTTTTTTTAGAAAATTATTTTAAGTATGATACACATCCGTACATAAAAGTTGAAATGGATGTGCATCCATCTTTTCACATGGGATAGTCCCAAGAAAACTGCTTTGGACCTACCTTTATTTTTTCCCTCTATATAATTTATTTGTCCCATGGGAATTTTTTTTTTTTGAGTATTTGGCACACGATGTTACATTAAGGTGTACAACTTAGGGAATTACCAAGTTTATACCTATGCTAGGTTCACCACAAGCGTGGCTACCATCTGTCCCAATACATCACTCACTATCACAACATCATTGATTATACTCCCTATGCTGTGTCTTCTAGTCCTGTGACCTGTTCGTTCCATTACTGGAAGCTTTCACTCATTTTGCCCAAGCCCTCACCTCTCTCCCCTCTGGAAGCCATCAGTTTGTTCTCTGAACCTATCTTTTATTACTTAATGTGTCTTACAGATCCCTCTATAGGTGCCTCCCCTTCTCTCTCATCTATCTTATTCTTTGTTTCTCCTGCATAGTATTCCATTGTATAAATGCTTTAACTTCTTCATCCAGGTCCTTATTAATGGGCACTAAGACTTTCTCTGGAACTTTTACTTTTCAGTAATACAACTGTGACCATCCCTTATATGTATATCTTTAAACAGTTTGGCAAGGACGCTGGGGTGGCTCAGTGGTTGAGCGTCTGCCTTCGGCTCATGTCGATCCCGAAGTCCTGGGCAATATTGAGTCCTGCAGCAGGCTCCCTACAAGGAGCCTGCTTCTCTCTCTGCCTGTGTCTCTGCCTCTTTCTCTGTGTCTCTCATGAATAAATAAATAAAATCTTTAAGAAAAGTAAACAGTTCTGCAAAGGATGTGTACATTTTACATGTTGATGGTTCTGCTGAATTATCCTCCAAAAATGGAATCTGTTTTCTCTAATTTAGATATGCCACCAAAGTGCTTGACTGCACTTGATTTTCTGTTGATCTTTTCTACTTTTTTCCAGTATGATAGAAAAATTTTTATCTCATTCTTCTGATTTTTATTTGATTGTGTCACTTGTTTATGTGTTTCCTTTTTTTGAAAGTGGAAATTCTTAAGGAGCAAAGACCTCCTCTATCTTATTCATTATCGTATCCCTGTCACATAGATCCAAGCCTGGCTCATAATAAGCACTCAGATACTGAATGAATGAATGAATGAATGAATGAATGATTGGATTAGTCTATATGTGTTATAAAAAAATTTAAGTTTGTTTTCTAATTTTGTTTATGATATTTTTCCCAATGGAAGCTTTGAATTTTTATGCAGCCAAATTTATCAGTCCTTTTCCTTTATTATTTCCGAACCTTCCTTGCTCTGTATTTATAAATAAATGTACCCATGCCTCCTTTGAAAACTCCTATGGTTCCATCTTTTAAGCTTAAATCTTAGACCTCTATAAAATTTAATTTTATGTTTAAAATATCCAGTTTTAATTTTCTCACAATAGTTAGCTAGTTCTTCATTCATTGAATTGTCTCTTCTGCATGCATTTGGCATACAACTTGGAGGTAAACTACATTTCCAGGGATTTCTGAATGCAATTAAATTGTTTCAATTGCTAAAATTTCATGATAGGTTTTAATATTTGGAGAAGCTGATTCTCCCTCATTTCTTCTCTTTTTTTTCATGGCTATGATTGCATATTAATTTTTTCCAGATGAATTACGGGATCCTTTTTGCCAAGACTGAAAAAAATATTTTAAAGAAATATGTAATAATAGTCATATATACCCAGAATATATGCCTTTTATAGTTTTTATCTTTGTCTCCTGAGAACTTAATTTGTTCAGAGTTCATGTTATTAAGCTTAGGATAGACTGAATATCATAAGTTACTCCTTGGAGAAGTAGGTTAATGCATGTGAGAAGAATTAGCATCCTTTGAGAAAAGAGTTTAATTTTGGCTAGATATGTTCTGCTAGAACTTTTGAGTGTAAATGGGTGCTATATTTCTGGCATTTATACTTGAGTATGATGAACTACTGACAAGTTATCCTTAATCTTAACTGCCTATTTTGGATACATCTTAAAGGAGATTAGATACAAAGTCTAAGCTTTAGTCTTTATTTTGCTAATAATGAGCCATTTAGCTCTTGATAAGTTATCTAAACTGAGTTTCTGATCTTGTTCCCTCATCTATAAAATAAGCATAATCTCTACTTATTCATTCACTCATCAAATAATACTTTATTTACCTGCCCATCTTTAGGAATTATTGTACAGTCAAATAACAGAATTCTGGCAAAATTTTTGTTGGAAAATGTTAAGTTCTAGTTAAACATTGTACCTTCAAAATATTTCATTTACTTATCTCCAGTCCCTCTCTTCTTAAAGTCCATCAAAAAGATGATGAAGGAAAATTTTTTTTAATAATAAATTTATTTTTATTGGTGTTCAATTTGCCAACATACAGAATAACACCCAGTGCTCATCCCGTCAAGTGCACCCCTCAGTGCCCGCCACCCAGTCACCCCCACCCTCCGCCCTCTTCCCCTTCCACCACCCCTAGTTCATTTCCCAGAGTTAGGAATCTTCCATGTTCTGTCTCCCTTTCTGATATTTCCTACCCATTTCTTCTCCCTTCCCCTCTATTGAAGGAAAAATTTATTTATTTATTTATTTATTTATTTATTTATTTATTTATTTAATTTTTTATTTTTTAAAGATTTTATTTACTTATTCATGAGAGACACAGAAGGAGAGAGAGGCAGAGACACAGGCAGAGGGAGAAGCAGGCTGCATTCTGGGAGCCCGACGTGGGACACGATCCCGGGTCTCCAGGATCAGGCCCTGGGCTGAAGGCAGGCACTAAACCGCTGAGCCACCCAGGGATCCCGGAAATTTTTTTTTTAAAGATTTATTTATTTTAGGGAGAGAGGGAGCACGAGCAGGAGAGGGAGAAAGAATCTCAAGTAGACTCTATACTGAGCGTGGAGCCCCACATGGGGCTCCATCTCATGACCTTGAGATCATGACCTGAGCTGAAATCAAGAGTTGGACAGTTAGCAGATGGCACCACCCAGGTGTCCCCCACAGAAATTTTTTATTTAAAGCCATAAGCCAGGGATCCCTGGGTGGCGCAGTGGTTTGGCGCCTGCCTTTGGCCCAGGGCGCGATCCTGGAGACCCGGGATTGAGTCCCACGTCGGGCTCCCTGCATGGAGCCTGCTTCTCCCTCTGCCTGTGTCTCTGCCTCTCTCTCTTTCTCTGTGTGACTATCATAAAAATATAAAAAAAAGGGAAATATCCAAAAAATAAAAATAAAAATAAAAATAAAAATAAAGCCATAAGCCAGTAAGAGCAAAAGAATAGATTGGAGACTGCAGTAAAGAAAAGGAATCAGCAGAATTTTGGAAGCTGAAATGTAGAGTGGAAAAAGCTAGAACTCATTTGCAAGAACTAGTAAGGTGCAAGTTGAAGTAGTGCTGATGCAGTTCAGGAACTGGAGGCACCTGGTACCTCCAGGGCTGACGTTGGAAAGATGAGGATGGCTTGGAAGTCTAAAGAGAGTAGGACACCCAGAGTCCCTCCCCTGCCACACTAAACTTTGGAAAGCATTGTAAGGATGAGGGCTAAGGATGGTGAGAGGGGAGGTTCGGATTGGGATGGGGATAGTAATAGAGACCTAAATCTTCCATGGTAGGAAGGCAAAAGATAATATGTTTTTTCAAAGTTAAGAAATAGCAGGATATGCATACTCTTAAGGAGGTAATTGACAAATGAAACCACACAGAGGAATTGAAAGTGATTCTAGGGTCGATGGGGAGGACAGGAGCTTCTTTCCTTTTAGTATAGGCCTTGGTAGTACTAATAAGTAGCTCTATTACTTGCTAGACGTTTAAAACTATGTTCGTAATATTATAGTGACTAAAATGAAATAAATGACTTTATGCCATTGTAGGAAAGTCAACCTCTAGCATAAGGCTTGGCATCTAGTGCATAAATACCTGTAGAATGGTTGAGTGAATATTATTCAATTATTTAGAAAACACTCTGACTTCTTCCCTTAGTGGTGGTACCAGATAGCAATTGGAATTAAATAATGTGCTTTAGGGACTGATGAGTAATATATTTTGAATGTCACAGTTTATGAAACCAGTCTCTTTGTTATGGGGGTTATGCAATGTTGGAAGGCCCTTGTAGTTAAAAAAAAAAGTCCATCTAGGGCATGTGGGTGGGTCAGTGGTTGAGCGTCTGCCTTTGGCTCAGTTCATGATCCCGGGGTCCTGGGATCCAGTCCTGTATCAGGCTCCCTGCAGGGCCTGCTTCTCCTTCTGCCTGTGTCTCTGCCTCTCTCTCTCTGTGTCTCTCATAAATAAATTTAAAAAATCTTTAAAAAAAAACTTAAGAAAAGTCAATCTGAATTTTGAATTTATTTTATAGTTTTCATCAAGGACATTTTGTGCTTAAAAAGTTATAGTGTTGACATGTGTTTATCAAGATGTCTCAATATTTTCCCTACCAGAAAATCCTCTGACTCAGGCACTAACTTATGACACAGTCATGATAATTCTCCTCTTTCTGCCTTTTTTTTTTTTTTTTTTTTTTTTGTCTTTGAAAAGAGGTTAAAAATCAGCCTGCCTCAAGGAAGGCAGTTGAATACTAGAGCAATCCTGGCACCTAGTTCTTTGGCTTAATACCATAAACAGAGTAACTAAGTTTGGAAGTTGCCTCTTCTAGGAAAATAATCAAAATGTCAGAAGCAGAGATTTGGCTGTAGTAACATGATCTCCTACCTGAAGCAAAGTATCCCCTCTAGGGAGTCCAAAGTTCTGCTGGTATTAGAAGTAACTAGTCAATAATAGGTAAGTCGATTATTCCCCAGGATTGAGGATGTTTTACTAATAGAATTGCACTGCAGAATCGAGTCCAACATTTATTTGTAAGCTGCTATCAATTTGTTGGGAAAGAAATGCTAAAGAAAATACCAGGAAATAGTATGATGTGACATTTCTTGAAGAACTGACTTGATTTTCCTTTGTAAGACACAGGTGAGTTTAACTCACATTGTATTTGTCTCTGTGTATGTTGTACCTATGAAGCCTAATATCTTGAGTATGCACATGGGCTTTTTAATCTTACAATTTCATACTCTCAGAGCTATTGTTTGGCCAAGGCATGATTATTTTTGCTACCTAATTATGTAAGGCAATAATTTCACATGGAAATGGTACTTAAGTAAAAGTTTCAAAAATGAAATATTATACCAGCTGAGGTTAAATATGTAATTGATTTGAGTATCTTCTATACAACCATGTTAATTGAAAGCCATATTTTAAAACTCTTATTGTTCTTAGAGTGAATTACTGGAATTTAACCAACAGCAACAGGAGGAAGCAAGAACCAAAATCCACCAAGCTGAACACAGGAGGTATAAATAGCTAATAAAATAAGCATCCTTGATGAAAACAATTACCTATAAAGTTTTCACAATGTTTTAAGAAAACACTATAGTCATATATTAAGTATGGTTTTGGAATATATATTACCTTTTTAATCTTTATGTGATTGGGGTATGGTACAGATGGGAGGATGCCAACTGCTACATACATACACATACAATATCCAGTTTTTCTGGATAGGTGGCATAAATTCACACTAGAAAATGTAATCTTGCTGTCAAACTATTTGTTTATTTAGGTTATACTTAATTTGCCTCCCATGGGACAAAGTATCTTAATACTTTGAGATGATCTTTTACTATTTGTAGACAACTTTAGAATAATTGAAATCATATAGATGGTGAGATACTCATACTTGAATACGGAAGGTCAGACAAGAACTATTTTATATTGATTAATATAAAAAAATATAAATATCTTAAATAGATATCTTAATATCTTAAATATCAAAAATATCTTAAAATAGAACCATTAAGCAAGTTTTAACATTATAGGTACTCTCTTATTCCAAATAGCAGACATTAAGAGTACCTGATAAAATATATTGATGTTGGGCCAGTGCAAATAACCTGCCATATGTATTATTATTCCAGAATTTTCCTGGGGGCACTAGGGTTATCTGAGTTTATTGCAGTGATCGTGAGGATCTCAGGAGAAGAATTTAATGTAAAGGCTTTCATGATCTAAAAGAGCAAATTCTTTTGAAATTGAGTGGCTTCGCTTATACATTTAACCTTCCTACTGTTGCTAATGTGTATTTTTTAGTTGTGGTGATTTCATTTTGCAATTGAGACTTTACAGAGTGCTAAGAAGCTCCAAATTCTGCTGGAGCTGTGAACTATAGATAGGTACTCATATTTTTTCGATCGGATTATTCTGCTTCCATAGTCCAGCCAAAATAGTTTTAAAATATCAAGTGTGAATTTATGTGGTTTTCTCCAATTAAAAGAAAACACCAAAACTCTGATACACTAGTTAGGCTATTTTTTTTTTGGGGGGGGGGAAGGATAACAGTTACTGCTCCCTATTTTTAAAAAATAAAGTAGGTTATAAAATAGTTTATTCTTTTACTGATTTTTCTCATTTTCTTTTAAAAATTCTTCCTACTAAAAAACCTGATCATGCATTTCTTTAACATTGGTTGTTAGTAGTAGCCAGTTACTTCTCTGGATTTCTGAGGATTGATTAGATTATAAAACTTTAAGCATCTTAAAGATAGTGCGGTATGTTACATTAATAGGCCCTATTGCTAAGAAATTCATCTTCAATGGGCATCCAATGAAAATGCAAATTATTTGATTAGAGGTGGAAAGGATTAATTTCTTGTTGTAGGAAACTTGAGCCTCATTATTTAAGTTTATTTCCATAATTTTGGATACCTAAATATTGGTGGGGCTATTTATTTTCTACACCTTATTTTTTCTTTTGATTGACTCTAGTTAAATTTAGATGCAAATTTATTCTAAGAGGAAATCTCTCTGGGTAATAACCTGAGTAACCAGTTTTGAGACAACTGATCAAGTTTTTAAACACATTTTATGTTCTCAGTTTTTGAGGAGAGTGTATTGTTCTTCAGCGTTTACAGTGAGTTTTTGCATGTTATATGAAAATATTCAGTAGTCTTTTAATGAATAAAATAGCTGTGACTATTCCTGCTGAGGGCAGCAACACTAGTTGTGTGTGTGTGTGTGTGTGTGTGTCTGTAGGGGCCATAAATTAGATTATCACCAGGGACATAATTTTATTAGAATTAAAAAGACAGCATGCTTTCTACTATTTAAAAGTTGACATAGCAGAAAAATCAACTCTGACTTTTATAATAAAAGCTTGTGGAATTCCTCACAAGCTTTTCAATGCATCCTGTACTGATTGAGCCTGTCTGCACCTGAACCTGACCCATGGTAACTTTCTGAGTAAGAGAAGAAAGTTGAAACCTCAGAGAGAAAAGACAAAGCATGTAGGTCAAGGGTTTGAAAAGCTCTGGGCTATGAGCTGAAACCTGGAGTTGACGGAGTTGATTTACAGAAACTTGACCTATTCTTAAATAATAGTTTTTATCCATATTAACCCTTATAAGAAAATCCAGAACAGTGGTTTGACAGTAATAAAATATATGTACTTTCTAACACTAGTAAACAAAAGCATGAACTGGCGCTTTTTCTTTTCTTTGTTTTTCTCAATTCCTATTGAAAATTCAAACTCTTTACTACCTACGATCTCTGGTTGAACCCACTCTGCTGTCCTCTTAGTAACTGATGCTCAAAAGTGAATAATACCACCTGCGTACATGACAAGCCATCTGTCTTCACAGCGTGGGAACAAACTGACAGCAGTGGACATTGGGCTGTTTTCCAGCCTATACTCACCACCATTGGTGGTTTCATGATGTAGCTGCAGTCACAGAAGCAGGCAGATGTGGGGACCATGCACCTGGATGAATCATTTATTCACTTTTTACCTATCAGGACACACTCCATAAAGGTTTTGTTCTAGGCACTGGGAATAGGCATAAAATGGCAGAGAATATCCCTGACTCCATGGAAATTTCAATTTGGAAAAAAGAAACAAAAGTCAACAAGTCAACAACAAGAGTATTTCAGACAATGATATGTATTGTGAGGGGAGAGATTGGAGGTGATAGTTTCTCCATGAAGAGGTAACATCAAAGGACAAGAGACAGTCACATAGAGACTGAGGTTCAAAACATAAACTTAGATATCCCTTATTATTAAGGTATAGGAAAAAAATGCAAAGGTCCTAAAGTGGAAATGAGTTGGATTTTTTGAGTCTCAAGTGATTGGATTATAGATGGTAAGGAAGAGAGTAAGATGAAATGAGGTTAGTGGGAGCCAGAAAATAACAAGATTTTGTAAGCCAGTGATTTTATTCTAAGACTAATGGGAAATCATAAGAGACTCTTAACTCTAGGAAAAAACTGAGGGTTGCTAGAGGGGAGTGGGGGAGATGGGGTAACTGGGTGATGGACATTAAGGAGAACATGTGATGTCATGAGCACTTGGTGTTATATGCAACTAACGAATGGCTGAACTCTACCTTTGAAATTCATAATACATTATATGTTAATTAAATTGAATTTAAATGAAACATTTAAAAGACTAATGGGAAATCATAGGGTTTTAAGTAGAAGCAAGGCATGATCCCTTTTATAATTATATATTAATGTGGAAGTAAAAATAAGATGAGAGAAGATAGTGATTTGGACTAGAATGGTGGCCATGAAAAGAACTGGGGAAAGAATTTAGGATGTGCTTAGTGGATAGAGTCAACTCTAGACTTCTAGTGGTTTGGATGTGGGGTGGATGAGCACTGTTGAAGGAAAGCCCATCTCTGCTAACTGACAAAAAGACTAGATGAAAACAATCCCAGGTTTATGGGCAATCCAGAATACCATTGGTTGTGTGGTTAAGGAGAATCAGGGTCAGCTTTCTCTCTTTTTCCTCATGATAAGTGTAGTCTTTAATCCCCGTCACCTATTTCATCCATCCCTCCACTTACCTCCCCACTGGTAACCATCAGTTTGTTCTTTATAGGTAAGACTGTGTTTCTCAGTTTACCTCTCTCCCCCCCGCCCCCGCTCATTTGTTTTGTTTCTTAAATTCTACATATGAGTGAAATCATCTG